>NC_091289.1:12570338-12883279 GCF_032444005.1 Ranitomeya imitator | reverse complement strand
CGTTCTTTCTAATTCGTTCCAGATGTTTCTAGTTCAACGTCCCCCAGGTATGTTATGGCTAGGACGCACCCGTATGACGGGAAGGCCTGGAGTTCTTCCGGGACCCTTGAGACGCCCCTCTCCCACAGTTGCCCCCTATGTCTTCGTAGGTGTTTAGGTGAGACAGCCAACCTATAATTAACTGTCCTGCGGAGTTTGAAGTAAGGCCTAGAGTCAGTTACTCCCTCGGTGTTCCGGCCAGCTGCTACGTGCCTCAGTAGGATGTTGCCTCGGTCTCACGGCACGACTCCTACTGGCTCTCCTTTGTGCTTGATCTCGTTTCTCACTGTTCCACAATATCCTTCTCTTCATGTCTCTTTCTTAGGATACCGCCGCGGGGTGTGCAGGCGCGGTTCCGTAACGTTCTATTCTGGTCGCTAGGTGCCTGCCAGGTTCCCACGCCTGACAGGGCCCTATCTGTGTCTTCTCCCTGCAACACCCCCTGCCACGGGATGTTGCCTGAATCCAACCCAGTCAGCTTCTGACTAACTTCCTATCCAACCCCTAGTTTTACCAGTGTGAGGAGTGGCCCAATAAATAAAGCCCTTTGCTCCCCCTAGTGGTCGGAGTGTGAAGTGTAATGTGTGCTGGTGATACCTGGTCAGTAGAATTCCTTCAGTGCCATCAGACGTACCATCACTCCCCTTAGTGGCAGAGCGACATACTGCAACGACCAGATCTCTGGGGCGCTGCACTCCCGTGTATGGAAGAGTCGTGGGAGCGATAGATGTCATTTGAATGGCAGCTATCTAAAGTGTATAGGGGTCTTGTGGACGACAAAGGGTAGCAAGGTCCCTTTACACGGCCCGATAATTGACCAAATGATCATTCTCGATCATTGGCTTGTCAAAACTTCTATCAGCCAACAAATGTCAACTGATTGGATGCTTTACGCAGGCAAAACAATAAACATCTCCCCTTGTAAACAGGAGAGATAGGTATTGGGGTAACAATTGTTTGTTCTACCCCCATGTAAAAGCAGGCATCAACTGTCCATAAACTCTGCTCATATTTGCATTATGGCAATGCCTGGTGTGGTGAACAGCGGCCACTACCGCACCCGACTGTAGACAGGACTCTCCTGACGTCCCCAGGGAGATATAAACCTATTACTCTATAGGGAGAGAGGAGTAATGGCCTCTTACATGAGCCAATAATTGACACTTGTTCCTCAGGTGTGATGATATTTATACAAGTATATTATGTATGTTCATAGGAAGCACATCGTCCCATGTAAACCGGGCATGTGCTGCTGCTAACGTGATGCTGTGTGGGCAGAACATGATGCCGTATGTGGGCAGAACGTGATGCCGTATGTGGGCAGAACATGATGTTGTAGGGGGGCAGAACATGATGCCATAGGGGGCAGAACATGATTCCATAGGGGGGGTGGAACATGATGCCATAGGGGGGCAGAACATGATGCCGTAGGGTGGCAGAACATGATGCCATAGGGGGCAGAACACGAAGCCATGGGGGGGCAGAACATGATGCCATAGGGGGCGGAACATGATGCCATAGAGGGGCGGAACATGATGCCATAGGGGGCGGAACATGATGCCATAGAGGGGCGGAACATGATGCCATGTGTGGGCAGAACATGATGCCATAGGGGGGCAAAACATGATGCCGTATGTGGGCAGAATGTGATGCCATAGGGGGGCAGACCGTGATGCCATAGGGGGGCAGAATGTGATGCCATAGGGGGGCAGAACATGATGCCGTAGGGGGCAAAACATGATGCCGTGTGTGGGCAGAACATGATGCCGTATTTTGGCAGAACATGATCCTGTAGGGGGGCAGAACATGATGCCGTGTGTGGGCAGAACATGATGCCGTAGGGGGGCAAAACATGATGCTGTATGTTGGCAGAACGTGATGCCATAGGGGGACAGAACATGATGCCATAGGTGTCCAGAACATGATGCCGTAGGGGGGCAAAACATGATGCCATGTCTGGGCAGAACATGATGCCGTAGGGGGGCAGACCATGATGCCATGTGTGGGCAGAACATGATGCTGTAGGGGGGGCAGAACGTGATGCCATAGGGGGGCGGAACGTGATGCCATAGGGGGGCAGAACATGATGCTGTATGTTGGCAGAACATGATGCTGTATGTGGGCAGGACGTGATGCCATAGGGGAGCAGAACGTGATGCCATAGGGGGGCAGAACGTGATGCCATAGGGGGGCAGAACATGATGCCGTGTGTTGGCAGAGCATGATGCCGTAGGGGGCAAAACATGATGCCGTGTGTGGGCAGAACATGATGCCGTATTTTGGCAGAACATGATGTTGTAGGGAGGCAGAACATGATGCCGTGTGTGGGCAGAACATGATGCCGTGTGTGGGCAGAACATGATGCCATAGGGGCAGAACATGATGCTGTAGGGGGGCAGAACATGATGCCATAGGGGCCAGGACATGATGCTGTGTGTGGGCAGAACGTGATGCTGTATGTTGGCAGAACATGATGCTGTAGGGGGGCGGAACATGATGCCATGTGTGGGCAGAACATGATGCCGTAGGGGGGCAGAACATGATGCCGTGTGTGGGCAGAACATGATGCCATGTGTGGGCAGAACATGATGCCGCAGGGGGGCAGAACGTGATGCCGTGTGTGGGCAGAACATGATGCCATGTGTGGGCAGAACATGATGCCGTGTGTGGGCAGAACATGATGCCGTAGGGGGGCAGAACATGATGCCGTGTGTGGGCAGAACATTATGCCGTATGTTGGCAGAACGTGATGCCGTGTGTGGGCAGAACGTGATGCCGTGTGTGGGCAGAACGTGATGCCGTGTGTGGGCAGAACATGATGCCGTGTGTGGGCAGAACATGATGCCGTAGGGGGGCAGAACATGATGCCGTGTGTAGGCAGAACATTATGCCGTATGTTGGCAGAACATGATGCTGTAGGGGGGCGGAACATGATGCCATGTGTGGGCAGAACATGATGCCGTAGGGGGGCAAAACATGATGCTGTATGTTGGCAGAACATGATGCCGTAGGGGGGCAAAACATGATGCCGTATGTTGGCAGAACATGATGCCATAGAGGGGCGGATCATGATGCCATAGGGGGCAGAACATTATGCCGTGTGTGGGCAGAACATGATGCCGTGTGTGGGCAGAACATGATGCCATAGGGGCAGAACATGATGCTGTAGGGGGGCAGAACATGATGCCGTGTGTGGGCAGAACGTGATGCCGTATGTTGGCAGAACATGATGCTGTAGGGGGGCGGAACATGATGCCATGTGTGGGCAGAACATGATGCCGTAGGGGGGCAGAACATGATGCCGTGTGTGAGCAGAACATGATGCCGTGTGTGGGCAGAACATGATGCCGTGTGTGGGCAGAACATGATGCCGTGTGTGGGCAGAACATGATGCCGTATGTTGGCAGAACATGATGCTGTAGGGGGGCGGAACATGATGCCATGTGTGGGCAGAACATGATGCCGTAGGGGGGCAAAACATGATGCCGTATGTTGGCAGAACATGATGCTGTAGGGGGGCGGATCATGATGCCATAGGGGGCAGAACATGATGCCGTATGTTGGCAGAACATGATGCTGTATGTGGGCAGAATATGATGCCATAGGGGGGCAGAACATGATGCCATAGGGGGGCAAAACATGATGCTGTGTGTGGGCGGAACATGATGCCATGTGTGGGCGGAACATGATGCCGTAGGGGGGCAAAACATGATGCTGTATATTGGCAGAACATGATGCCGTAGGGGGGCAGAACATGATGCCGTATGTTGGCAGAACATGATGCCGTATGTGGGCAGAACGTGATGCCATAGGGGGACAGAACGTGATGCCATAGGGGAGCAGAACATGATGCCGTAGGGGGGCAAAACATGATGCCATAGGGGGGCAGAACATGATGCCGTGTGTGGGCAGAACATGATGCTGTAGGGGGGCAGAACATGATGCTGTAGGGGGGCAGAACATGATGCCATAGGGGGACAGGACATGATGCTGTATGTTGGCAGAACATGATCCCGTAGGGGGGCAAAACATGATGCTGTATGTTGGCAGAACATGATGCCATAGGGGGGCGGATCATGATGCCATAGGGGGCAGAACATGATGCCATATGTTGGCAGAACATGATGCTGTATGTGGGCAGAACATGATGCCATAGGGGGTCAGAACATGATGCCATAGGGGGGCAAAACATGATGCCGTGTGTGGGCAGAACATGATGCCATGTGTGGGCAGAACATGATGCCGTGTGTGGGCAGAACATGATGCTGTAGGGGGGCAAAACATGATGCCGTATGTTGGCAGAACATGAAGTCATAGGGGGCGGAACATGATGCCATATGTGAGCAGAGCATGATGCTGTAGGGGGGCAAGAACAGTTATATTGGTGAACATTCTGTACCCATCATCGTTCGTCATCATGCTCTAAATGTGCCAGTAAGCAACCACTGATCAGCTGGTGAGTGGCCGATCAGCATTCATTTAATGGCCTGGTTCAGCCTGTTCAAATGAGCCATAAATTGCTGCCATAATCCGCTGGAAGTGGTTTATCTGGCTGAGATTGAGCTATCTTTATCTCCCTCAACATCAGCTGTCATGGGGGGGCCATCATATCCATCACATAGCAGGCTGGTCCCATCGAAATCTGTGGGTTGGATGACTGTAACTAACATGTACGGAGATCATAAGGCATCTCCCCAAGTGTAACACCTCAAAGACGGACACTGGATTCTCAGCCCCACAAGAATAAATAAAATATTAATAATTAGAGATGATGAAGATTTTGCAATGTGGTAAGGGTCCTTCGAGGATCAACCCGTGATCAGAGGTTTCAATAACCATCAGCCTTGGCAAGACGTGCCTAAGCCAACATCGTGTAGGTTGTCCGGTGCCGATTGTTTCCGCCTCCGACGCTGGTTCTGGAGATTTGGGGACCACGAGGGAATGTATGGAATCGGCTGCAGGGCAGGTAAAGCTGTGGTTCATCTATACCTGGGACTACCAGAGCAGATGATCTAAGATGAATTCATCATGTGGGATCCCGAATCCTCCTTACATCGAGCTCCTGTCACCAGCCGTCTGCTGCTTACACTCATTTTTCATTCAGAAAATGGTTTTAACAACACCTGGGAGGGAGACATGTTATTTATGGCTGGGAGAAGACAGGACTTCGCTCGCTCAGGGCTGTGTACGCTATGTTGTTCTGTAATTAGTTTAGAATGTATTTACATCCAATGAACTGGGAGCAAAGGTGCACCTTGTATGCAATGCATGTACTTAATTAAGAGAATTAAGCTTAATGGGCTTTCTGGCCTGTGCGGATACAGACAGTCTGCCTGGGACAGCAGCCTCCATGCCTTGCAGCTGGCTGGAACTCAGCCTCCATATACCGCAAGTCTTGACTCGACTTCTTTGCCCTGAAATAAAAAATAATTTAACTCTGTCTGCACTGAAGTTATATAGTGAACTACAGTAGTAAAAAAGTATGTGAACCTTTAGGATTAGCAGAAAATTTGAAGGTGAAACCAGTCTTGTCAGGAGCAAACACAGACCGAAGAAGGCCCCCTGTGCAGGTACAGTATATGGGCCATACAATGGTATGTCCGCCCCTTAGTCTGGTGTTTTCAATCAGTGGGATGACCATCAGGTGTGAGTGGGTGACCTGTTTTTATTTAAAGAACACTGAGATCTATAACAGTCTGAGCCGCACAACACATGTTTGTAGAAGTGTATCGTGGTACTAACACAGGAGGTTTCTGAGGACTTCAGAAGAAAAGTTACTGATGTTCCTCAGGCTGGAAAATGTTTCAAAACCATCTCTAAACAGTTTGGTGTCCACAAATCCAGTCAGATTGTGTACAAATGGAGGAAATTCAATACCATTATTACCCTCCCCAGGGGTGGTTGATCAACAAAGATCACTTCAAGAGCAAGGTGTATAATAGTCTGAGAGGGCACAAAGGAACCTAAGAGAACTTCTAAACAACTAAAGGCTTCTCTCACTTTAACAAGAACAATAAAAAGTAAAATATAATCATGGCAATACTGTCCATCTGCAATGTGCTTGTCACGATCCATTTTTGGATTTGTGGCAGCTCTGGTTCCACTCAGATTAAAACTTTTTTCCTTTTGGACCATCGGGGGTTAATGTCAGTTCTCACCCCCCCAACACCCCGCTGGCAATCTGGTGGTACTGAAGCGCTGCAAGTCATCTGATGCAGGTGGTGACCACTCTCACCATCCTTTAAAAGGTCACCCGATGCATCAGCTGACTGTTGGTGATACAGTTCCTTTCTGGATACCAGCCTAGCAGAAGCAGCCTCTCTGGTGTCAGCCATGTCTGGTTATTGGAGTCCAGTTGCTGTTGTTATCTGCGGTGTGGAGCTTGGCAATGATGTTCATAAGCTATGAGTGGTGTTTTTGTTACCTTGTCCCTTTGGTGTTTGTCACTTCCCCCTGTGTGCATTATCTGCAGAGGTGAGGCTATTGCTCCTTGCTGGCCAGTGCACTAGCCAGGGCAGTAATAAGTGACTACTAGGGACGAGGTATCCTGACGGCGGCGGGGGGAAGAACCCACATAGGGCATTAGGGGAGTGCAGGGACAGGCTCAGATTTGAACTCAGGTGGTGACCATTCCCCATTCCCATAGGTGTAGAGCCTTCCTCTCACCTTTTCCATCCCGTTGTTTGAGTTGTGCCCTCCGTTGATCGACCACCGGTTGGGTCAGGTCACACTGTGACAGTGCTAAAGATCATCTGGACAAGCCAGAATGCTACTGGAACAATGTTTTGTGGACAGATGAGATCAAACTGGAATGTTTTTCATTGAAACCCAAAAGTTCTGTTTGGCGAAAGAAAATCACTGCATAACAGCATAAAAACCTCCTACAATATGTGACACGAGGTGGTGGTATCACAATTTGGCCCATTTTTTGCTGCCTCTGGGCCAGGGCGGCCACCATCACTGATGAAACAATGAATTCTGAATTATTCCAGCAAACTCTAAATGAAAATGTCAGGACATCTGTCCAGGAGCTGAATCTCAGGAGAACATGGGTCATGCAGCAAATCACCCACCCGAAGTCACCAGTCATCCCACTGGGGAGGGCACACACATGGCATCACACCGCGCTTTGTGTGATGCGGGGGTCTGTTGGAGTATTTCCTAAAGTGGCTCTAGGCTTCATCTGCGGCTTACAGCCTCCAAAAAACGCACCAAAGGGATCCGAATAATAAAACCATTAATTTTATTAGAAATATATTGTAAAATACTTAGTACAAACAACGGGATTCAATGATGGAGAGACAACTACTAGGTGGAACCACAAGTCAAAGGCAATCTGACATAACGGTTATATTAGCACCCTACCAAAATAAGTACTAGTGTACCTGAATATATCAAATGCCGACCAAACAATGTGCACACAAGTAAACTGGTCAAAAGTATCCAGTGGTAAGCATATAAAGAGCAGGGAGGGAGATGAAGCTGTATAAAGCGGTGTATTTACCTTTTAGACGAGCGGTGCCACTGCCCCTACGGCCGTTTCGGCTTACGTGTCTTCTTCCGGGGGAGTCATCTGCGACATAGTAGAGGACAGCTGCCCATTGACCATCTACTGTTTATCAGTCTTATCTATGTCTATGGGATTTGCTAACTAGCCACTTAGTTTTATCGTTTTCCCGATAAGCGGCGCAACTGTTGTCAGGCAGCCGCCTATCACACATGTTGAAATAGCTGTAGGCCGACATCTTATGTCTGAAATGTTCTGTTTCGAAGTGCAATGGACCTTTCAAGTTTTCACATTAAAAGTTTTAGCTACTTATTTGCAGTGGGCAAGAGGGTAACTAACGCGCCTGGCTTCCTTGTGTGGATTCTAGGGGGAGAGCACTTTTTATGTTGTAAAGCTCATCACTCCATTTACAATTCTGTAGCTGCGGGCGTTTACTTATTAACATGCACAAAAAATTCCCATTTTGCATGCAAAAAAAAAAAGAGGAAAAAAAAAAACCTGCCGAAAACTTCAAAGGGATGTGACATAGACTAAGGCATCCACGGCCCATAAATGAAATGTTTAAAGAGCTCCTTCCAGTTTTAAAAGCATTTCAAATAGACATTCGCAAACAATAAAAGGCGGAATGAACACGGCCCAAATTGCCTGTTTTTGTTCCATTTTCAGCAGCTGATCATGTTTAATCTGAAATGTGAACGTCGGCTCGTACGCAGAGACACCCCGGGGTCACCAGGATTTAAAACACCCCTCGCCATGAGCTTATCAGTCACTCTGAAATTTTATATTACACAGTTTGTCAGCGGCTCTCTACAATTACACCTGTCACTGAAGCTGACACATTTTGTAGGCTTATTGATGCCAGAGGGACATTTCCAAAGTTTCTTCTACATTATCTTACTACTTAGCCTTGTGATTTCTGCTGGGAGGCTGTTCTGTGTAAGGAGACTCTGCTAGAATGGTAAATCGAGGCCGGGTATACATTTGTATGCATGGGAATCTCCTAGAGCACGGAACACAAATATTTGGTTTTGACAACAATGGAATTAATCTATCAAGAGCTATTTTATAAGAGTGGATATTATAAGGTCCTCACTAGCAGGGATTTGGGGCTGGTACATTATACGAACAAAAGTATTCGACACACGTCTTACTCACTGAGTTCAAGTTTCTCATTGAGTCCCAGATGTAAAACATCCGCCCCCCTCGCTTCCATGTATTTAATGCAGCCCCCAGACCCTGTGTATAACATCCGGTTCCATTGCACCCGGGTGTATAACATAGAACACCGCTCCTTTGCCCCTGGTGTAGAATATTGGGCTCCTTTGCCCCTGGTGTAGAACATTGGGCTCCTTTGCCCCTGGTGTAGAACATCGGGCTCCTTTGCCCCCTGGTGTAGAACATCGGGCTCCTTTGCCCCCTGGTGTAGAACATCGGGCTCCTTTGCCCCCTGGTGTAGAACATCGGGCTCCTTTGCCCCCTGGTGTAGAACATCGGGCTCCTTTGCCCCCTGGTGTAGAACATCGGGCTCCTTTTGCCCCCTGGTGTAGAACATCAGGATCCTTTGCCCCTGGTGTAGAACATCGGGCTCCTTTGCCCCTGCCCTGGTGTAGAACATCGAGCTCCTTTGCTCCTGGTGTAGAACATCGGGCTCCTTTGCCTCCTGGTGTAGAACATCGAGCTCCTTTGCCCCCTGGTGTAGAACTTCGGGCTCCTTTGCCCCCTGGTGTAGAACATCGGGCTCCTTTGCCCCTGGTGTAGAACATCGGGCTCCTTTGCCCCTGCCCTGGTGTAGAACATCGAGCTCCTTTGCTCCTGGTGTAGAACATCGGGCTCCTTTGCCTCCTGGTGTAGAACATCGAGCTCCTTTGCTCCTGGTGTAGAACATCGGGCTCCTTTCCCTCTGGTGTAGAACTTTGGGCACCTTTGCCCCCTGGTGTAGAACTTCGGGCTCCTTTGCCCCCTGGTGTAGAACATCGGGCTCCTTTGCCGCCTGGTGTAGAACTTCGGGCTCCTTTGCCCCCTGGTGTAGAACTTCGGGCTCCTTTGCCCCCTGGTGTAGAACTTCGGGCTCCTTTGCCCCCTGGTGTAGAACATCGGGCTCCTTTGCCCCTGCCCTGGTGTAGAACATCGGGCTATTTTGCACCTGGTGTAGAACATCGGGCTCTTTTGCCCATGCCCTGGTGTAGAACATCGGGCTCCTTTGCCCCTGGTGTAGAACATCGGGCTCCTTTGCCCCCTGGTGTAGAACATCGGGCTCCTTTGCCCCCTGGTGTAGAACATCGGGCTCCTTTGCCTCCTGGTGTAGAACATCAGGATCCTTTGCCCCTGGTGTAGAACATCAGGCTCCTTTGCCCCTGGTGTAGAACATCGGGCTCCTTTGCCCCTGACCTGGTGTAGAACATCGAGCTCCTTTGCTCCTGGTGTAGAACATCGGGCTCCTTTGTCCCCTGGTGTAGAACTTCGGGCTCCTTTGCCCCCTGGTGTAGAACATCGGGCTCCTTTGCCCCTGCCCTGGTGTAGAACATCGGGCTCTTTTGCCCCTGGTGTAGAACATCGGGCTCTTTTGCCCCTGGTGTAGAACATCGGGCTCCTTTGCCCATGCCCTGGTGTAGAACATCGGGCTCCTTTGCCCCTGGTGTAGAACATCGGGCTCCTTTGCCCCCTGGTGTAGAACATCGGGCTCCTTTGCCCCCTGGTGTAGAACATCAGGATCCTTTGCCCCTGGTGTAGAACATCGAGCTCCTTTGCCCCTGGTGTAGAACATCGGGCTCCTTTGCCCCTGACCTGGTGTAGAACATCGAGCTCCTTTGCTCCTGGTGTAGAACATCGGGCTCCTTTCCCTCTGGTGTGGAACTTCGGGCTCCTTTGCCCCCTGGTGTAGAACTTCGGGCTCCTTTGCCCCCTGGTGTAGAACATCAGGCTCCTTTGCCCCCTGGTGTAGAACTTCGGGCTCCTTTGCCCCCTGGTGTTGAACTTCGGGCTCCTTTGCCCCCTGGTGTAGAACTTCGGGCTCTTTTGCCTCCTGGTGTAGAACATCGGGCTCCATTGCCCCTGCCCTGGTGTAGAACATCGGGCTCTTTTGCCCCTGGTGTAGAACATCGGGCTCTTTTGCCCCTGGTGTAGAACATCGGGCTCCTTTGCCCATGCCCTGGTGTAGAACATCGGGCTCCTTTGCCCCTGGTGTAGAACATCAGGCTCCTTTGCCCCCTGGTGTAGAACATCGGGCTCCTTTGCCCCCTGGTGTAGAACATCGGGCTCCTTTGCCCCTGCCCTGGTGTAGAACATCGGGCTCTTTTGCCCCTGGTGTAGAACATCTGGCCCCCCGCCATCCCATCTGCCTTTACTGTGGTGCAGAGCTCAGCGATACCAGCGTGGTCCTGTAGTACGAGCCTCGGGGTACCAAGTCCGTTCATGACATTTCTTCCTCCTGAATCTTCTCCATCACCTGTGAGTGATATTATTGAGAAGTGGAAGGAACCGCAGCAACTTGGCGATGAAGTGGCTGAGTTCTGAGGAGCAGAGGGCAGAAAAGCCACCACCGCTCTGCTGACCCCATAACTGCACAGTCCAGACCTCCTCTGGTATTAAATGAGCACAAACACTGTGCCCCCGCCAGGAGCTTCATGGCTGAGCAGCTGCAGGCAGCCGTACATCACCAAGCACAATGCCGAGCATCGGATGGAGTGGTGTAAAGCCGCCACTACTGGACTCTGGAGGAGACGTGTTCTGTGCAGTGACGGATCGCACTTCTCTATCTGCGTCTGATGGAGGAGTCTGGGTTTGGTGATTCCAGGAGGACGTTACTCCCTGACTGCATTGTGCCCCCTGTACAGATGGTGGAGGAGGAGAATAATGCTATGTGCTGTTATGAGGGGTCGACCTCAACACCTTAGTTCCAGTAATGGGAAATCTTAATGTTTCAGTACAAGACATTGTGGACAATTGTAGCTTCAGATTTGTGGGAACAGTTTGGGGAAGACCCTTCTCTGCCCCCATGACGGTACCCGGTGCACAAAGTCTATACAGACATGGAGGGGGACTTTGATGGAAGAACATGACTGGCCGCGCAGAGCCGGGACCCCAAACCACATCCAACTAGATGACCTAGAAGGGAGATTATGAGGAAAAACTATTCATGGATGTAGAATGGGAGGCCGGAAAAGCTCCTGTATGTGGAATGCCCATATAGTGTCTATAGGTTGGTGCCTTCGGTTTGATGTAATTCGTCTACTCAGTCCTGATCGTCCCTATAAAAAATGTGGTCAAATATTTTTGCCACGTTCATAACACAAATTAACTGTCATGCAAGAGATTGAGAAGATGAGAAATTTCATGCAGGACACAAATTAGCCTGAATCTTCCTTCTTATTAATATACACTATTTTCTAGTGTTGCCTTTTCCCGGTATTTTATTGTTGGGGTTTGTTATAATTTGGGATGTAAATGAACTGAGACATCTGTAAATGGATATTTGTTTTAGACTTTCCTGTGAGAAAACCATAGAGGGAAAGATTTTTCGTACAAGATTAAATGATTTATATCCCAAAACCAAAAGTAGGATAAGTCAGTATGTAAAGGAGGTGGAATCTGGGTGCTTCTATATATCGGAGCGTAAACATGGCTCCCGGATTATAGCAGATTTGCATGCGGTGAGTCCCAGCTAGAACAGAGCGAGTTTGGCTGGGATTGTCATGTCCCTCTTATGAGACAATGAGATTTATGTGACTTCTCGCAGCTGGCAGAACATCCATTCAGACTCTCAGGACACTAGACAGTTCGCTCCAGGGCAAAACTGCTTTTAATACCACATGTAGCCGGTCATTGCACTTCATTCAATTACACCACTCGCTCGCTTTTTGTCTTAAGCACATGACATAATCCGCACTCCTATAAAATCTTACGTTATAAGGAGAGAGGAAATGTGATGAACCGTCTCCTTCCTGCAAACAGAAATTACGGCAATAGATTGCAGGAGTCAAGTCTTCGCAGAGTTTTTATGCTGCTCATTGTATGTTTGTCGTCTGATAATTGCACTGAAAATAATAAAATGGACACAGAATTTCTAAATTCGTGTATCAGGCTCCGTTCACATGGTGTAAGGGCCTACAGAACCCTGACAGCTGATATATCCCATTTTCATAACATTCTGAAGGACCCTTCATAAAGGTGACCATGTGCATTCGATTTATTTTGGCCAAACCAACCAATTTCAGTAGGGTTGTGTTCTCCTTTTTTCATTGAGAGCACATGCATGCTCATCCAAACCGAGCATGCATACGTATAGGGCAATCGGGAGGAACGGCTGACAGCTTTTGTGTTAGGCTACTTTCACACTAGCGTCGTTTTGGGAAAAAAACGCATCCTGCAAATGTGCCCGCAGGATGTGTTTTTTTCCTATTGACTTGTATTGCCGACGGATCGCGACGTATGGCCGTCGTGCACTGGATGCGTCGTGTTTTGGCGGACCGTTGTCACGAAAAAACGTTCAAGGGAATGTTTTTTCGTACGACGGGTCCGCCATTTCCTACCGTGCATGCGTGGTTGGAACTCTGCCCCCTCCTCCCTGGGATTTTATAATGGGCAGCGGCTGTGTTGAAAAACTGCATCTACTGCCCACGTTGTGCCAAATTTGCACAACGTCCATCGGTACGTCACGCCGACGCTTGACCTCGTACCAACGCAAGTGTGAAAGTAGCCTTAGGCTCACCAGGTAAAGTGAATCCTCTAAGTCTCAGGACGGGGTGTTGATGCAGGAAGGCATCTGTGGGGTCCGTGAGGACTGGAGTTTGGGAAACAATGGTCTAGACTCTAGAGACTCTAGAGTCTCAATCCCAAGACACAACTTGCAAAACCCGACATGGAGCACAGCAGAGGGCAGTGGATCCAGGGGAAGGAAGCAGAGCCTGGGATACCTGAGACAGGTACAGTATATAACGTTTTAAAGGTGTATGGCCACCTTTAGCGTCAGGTTCATAAGTTTCTCCTCAAATTAGTGTTATGATAGTGTGCTAGTGACCAAGCGCTTATTCAGCTGACCATTATTCCCCCCTTTCACATGCCCCCGTACACGCACTGTCAGCTGAGCCTATCCTCTCAATAAACAGAGAACGGTATGCTGAATCCTTATTTCCCCCAACGTCCACCATAGAGGGAAAGTCTGGACACCTCGAGATGATCGGCCAGCTCTGCAGAAATCCACAAGTATTCATCAAATGTGCATGACCACCGAAGACACCTGAGCCTCATACAGCAGATGATCAGGATTCACCGTAGAATCCTATATACAGAAAATGGACGTTCCCGACCGATGATATTCATGAGTCTCTATCTCCGGTATCGCAAGAGGTAATTACACCTATCATCAAAAATCCAATCAAAGCTCCGTCTATTGTTTATGAAGTAAAGTCTCAAATTACAAACCTCACATCATCAAAAAGGGAAAGAAAAAAAAAACTCTAATATGAAAAGATCAAAGTCCCCCCAAAAAATGGAATGAAATACAGAGGACGGAGAAGAGCCACAAATAGAGGAGGAGGAAGGAAGACATTCCAGAATGAAGGATTGTCTTCACTTGGCGATGATCAAAGGCTCAGCCGGGTTTTCATCTTTTATGATGCTGGTGGGAGATAGGAAAGGAAAAAAATATATCACACTTTTTATTATTCAGATTAGTATCTTAAGGCTTTTACCTCTCTCTTTTCAGGGAGTGAGAGGAGGAAATGGCAGCAATACTAAGGGAGGAGCAGCTTCTGACAAACGTTTAATATCTTTACTTTTCAGTTTTTGGAAAGGGGTATAATGAAAACAAAAGATGAGTTCATCTCCACGGTGGGCTGGAATATTCCCTTCTGAAAACTCGATTAGAAGATTATTCGAAGACTATCTAACTGAATTGGAAAACAGACTATTTATGCAGTGTCAAACCCGCAGCCGCCAGCATAGTGGATGGGATTTCTAGTGGGCTATGCGTCCACAGACGCCAGCGATTCACCCGTGGAGATGGACATGCGGCACATCTCTCCAGACCGCAGCTTGTCAAATTACATCAATAGAATGTATTGGATGTGGTAAATCCGCATGGTTCAGTAATCACATGCGGATTTACCTGCGTTCAATAGATCGCAGCGCTATGGATGCAGGAAACATGCGTTGCGTCCAAAGTGCTACTAGTTCTGGATCGTGGACACCCGGCCTTAGGCTATGTTCACAGATTGCATTTTTGTTGCTTTTGTTCCCGCATGCAGGTTTTGCTGCCTTTTTTTTTTTTTTGCTGCACTTTTATTGTCTCTTGTGCATCTGAGAAAGTTCGGTGCCCCCCCCCCCCCCCCCCCCCACCAAAAAAAAATGATGCAACTTAGCCTACTTTCACACTAGCGTCGTACTCGGCCCGTTGCAGTGTGTCGGGCCGACGTACCGACGCATACTGTGGAAGCGCCGCACAACGGGGGCAGCGGATGCATTTTTCCAACACATTCGCTGCCCCATTCTGAGCTGCGGGGAGGAGGGGGCGGAATTCCGTCCGCGCATGCGCGGTCAGAAATGGCGGACACAACGCACCAAAAAACGTTACATGCAACGTGTTTTGGTGCCGACGGTCTGCCACACCACGACGCAACCGTCGCACGACTGTTGCGACGTGTGGCAAAGCGTCGCAATGCGTCGCTAATGTTAGTCAATGGAGAAAAAACACATCCTGCAAGCAATTTTGCAAGATGCGTTTTTTCTCCAAAACGACGCATTACGACGTGCGTCGTACGACGCTAGTGTGAAAGTAGCCTAACTTAGGTTTTTGCACCAAAAATGCATCAAAACCTGATACCTGAATTTTTTTGCTGCAGTTTTGCACTTAACTCATTGCTTTCTGTGGGGGAAAAACACTGAAAGAAACGACATGCTGCAGTTTGCAAAATTGCAGCAGTTTTCCAATTCTGTCAGGAAAAAAACCAATGTGCGTGCATGAGATTTCTGAAATTTTACTGGTATGGAAAAACGCAGCTTAAAATTTGCAAAAATGCAACGTGTCAACATAATCTTACTGTGCACATGCTCAGTCTATTCGAGCTTCTTATAACAGCTCACTTCGTAAAGTAAAAAAAATCGCCGCTGACAAAGTACGAGTGATGGAAAAGACGTCCTGTGCACGTGCCCTTATGCGGCTTCTCATTTTAGTCCATCAGCCAGAATTTGTATTAGGACCCCCCCACCTCCCACCTTCCATATGTCATTGGTATCAAGTACCAGCAAACATGTAAATGCATGGTTAATATGGAGGGATTTACTTCTTGCTCATTTTAATGGGGTCCCCTGTTGGGAAAACAAGGTTCGGACAGGTTGGATTATTAATGTGTCAGAAGGGTTTAACAGCCACCTATCGACCCTGGCATTGAGCAAATAGAAATGCGGAGCCGAGGCTTATAGCTGTTGGCTAAATAAGGGATTTAGACGAGCACATGGATAACAGCATGTGGATTTACTGCAATTTGCTGCTGTTTTTACAGGTAAAGCATATTTATTTTTCATGTTTCACCTATAAAAACCGCACCTGGGTCCACAACCGTAGTTAATCTGTGATTTCCTGAAACCTGGATTTGCACTTTGCACAGCCCCCCCACTCCATGTATGAGTCCCATAGATGTTATACCCCATTATTGCTCCATTTTCCATGCAGAACCCACCAGCTTCATATTTTTGGACCATTCGCGATGCATGTAAAGATGGTGGGTGAAGCCCCGTTCACCTGCACAGGTTGTGGAATCCATAATCGATGTGACAATACCAAACCCAAATGTGAAGTGGGACTTCTACCTTCAGACCCCGGAATGTAAAAGATAAAATATCGGTAGAGCTCCATGTGAGCTCAATGTCCTAATGAATTAATAGATGACCTGAACGTGGCCTCTGAAATGAGGCACAGTGAAGGTAGATTCATGCAAGAGGAATCTAAGGCCGTTTCCGGACAAAGTTCACATTTTGGTTTCTTTTTTTTTTTTCAGCCAACACACTGCTGCAAGAAAACATTGACTTGAACGGACTTCTAAAATAATTCTCCTGAGAAAACAAGTTTTCTTTTGAGAATTTGCCAAATACAGGTGAAAAAAAAATCTAGATTGGACGAGAGAGGACAGAAGTGATTGATGCGATTGTTAATGGAACTTGACATTATTGAAAGTGCGGTAAATATTTTCAGTATTGAAAATGCAAAAAGTCAATGTTCAGTGCTAAGTTATAGAGGAGAGTCCATCATACAGAGTAATCCATGACATATACTGATGATCGGGCGTAAAATTAAAACCACCTGCCTAGTATTATGAAGCCTCCATTCCGGCCACCAACACGTCTCTGAGCTGTCGAGGCATGGATTCCACAAGACCTCTGACCATGTCCTCTTGTGTCTGGCACCAAGACGTAAGAGTGGATCGTTCTAGTCCTGTCCTTGATGGGTGCCTCCAACATGGATTAGATGGTCGTCATTTAACCTTGAGCGCCCAAGACCGTGTTCCTGGTTCACCAGTTGGACCAATTTTGGAAAGTACTAACCTATGCATTCTGTTGTCTTCTGACAAGATCTGCCATTTCGGAGATTCTCTGATTCAGGTGTCTACACGTCATTCTTGGGCACTGTCCCAGTCACCCAAGTCTTTATGCTTGCCCATTTTTCGTGCTTTCCCATCGAGTTCAAGACCCAACCTCTGCTCCCTTGTCTGTCTATAGGACTGACGGAAACAGCTGAGTGCTGTACTTGGCTTCTCCAACACTCCCATGTACCTTGGCTGTATTCAAGATGGGCCCAGGTCTCCGGATCCATGGAGGTCCCAGCGACGAACAAATTATGCCCTATCCCAATGAGAGGGAGTAACTTGCCTTGTGGGCATAACCCTATACACACGTGTCTCTTTGGCTCCCTGTATTTAGTTTTCCATCTCTTCCACTGTGGCTCAATACTACCTATCATGTCATTCATCAGCTAGTAAAGACTGGGGACCTCTGAGCAAGAGGAAGGCAAAACATCGCATTAGGGGTTCTTCTAACAGCAGCTCGGAAGTTTCTACGCTTCTCCTCCTTTGTTTTCCCCAAGATTGACTAAAACTCTTCATTTTCTGGTCAGATTCACATGACTTTCATTAGTCTGTATAGAATTGTATTCATGGCGAGAGTGTGGATTTCTACCAAACCCATTCAGAAATGCTGTATCTGCAACTAACCTAACCCGAAGGTCCATGCACGCTGAGGTGCTGTAGAAAAGGAGCTTGTGCTGCATATATAGTCCCCACGTGACTGTATTACAAACCCTTACAAACTGCCAGGGGCGTAATGGGGGCCACACTGCAGAAGTCCTAATTGGGCTCAACCCAACATCCACAAAAAAAGAGAAAAAATATTCAAAAGAGTCACAGGAGAGCATATCTCACAAGTTTGCAACCCCTACAAAGTAATTTTTCTCCTACTGAAGCCCCTTAGTTTTCCCACACACTAAGATACCTATTTCATGGTCTGCATAAAATATGATGCCAACAAAAGTGCCCCAAATACCAGAAGCTAGCGCAACAGTAAAAAGTATGATGTCCCCACAGTGACCGCAACATAGTATCATGCTGTCACGATGACTCCAACACAATATGATGGCCCAACTATGAATTAGATAGTTTGATGGCCCTCACATACAGTAGGATGGCCCCAACAGAGACCACCCAAACAATAAGATAGCCCTCTGTACAGTATAATGGCCCCACACAATGTGCCACATAGTATAATGGCCCCCATAAAGCCCTCCAAACAGTATAATAACCCCCACACAGTAACGATTTGAAATAAATACAAGTCCTAACCTGTCCTCATTCCCCCCTGCTTCAATGTCTGTAGCATTTGTTCTGAATCTCCGCACTGCGGGTGTGATGTAGCTGGAGCGCCCCCAGACACAGGGCCACGATGTTTTGGTACCGGGCCTCTCTCGTTCGGTTCTGAGGCTGTCACGGTGGCTAGGCCTGGTCCGCGACCCTGCTAAGGGGCGTCCAATGAAGGTGGTAGTACAGTCTGTCAGGGGTTCGTGACGCCACCTGTGGTGTTCGGTCAGGGTGACCGATGCTGCTGTAGGGTCCACTGGGGTGATGGAATTGCAGCTGGATGGTATACCTTCCCACAGGTGAAGTGTGTCCCCAGGGCTTCCCAGTAAGGTGGATGGTGATGGTGTGAGGTGCAGGCAATAACAATGACACAGGGTTGCAGTCTCTTTACCTTTTACTGAAGGCTTCAGTACACTCAGTCCAGAGCACGTTCAACCAGGCTATCAGAGACCGGCCGGTCCGATGGGCACATCCAGAGTTTCCCTCGCAGATGGAAATCGTTGCCTACCAATAGCGCCTGTGTGTTGTAGTCCTACCCTGCTGAGCATTCAGAATAGTCCTCACAACTGCTGTTCTCCTTCGTTCGTTCTCTACAGCTTTCTTTCTCTCTCTCGTTCTTTGGTTCCAGATGTTACTAGTTTCTAACGTCCCCAGATATGTTATGGCTAGGACGCCACCCGTTTGACGGGAAGGCTTGGAGGTCTTCCGGGACCCTAGAGACGCCCCTCTCCCAATGTTGCCCCCTATGTCTTCGTAGGTGTAGAAGGTAGACAGCCAACCTATAATTGACTGTCCAGCAGAATTTGAAGTAATGCGTGAAGTCAGTTACTCCTACGGTGATCCGGCCACCGACTACGCGCTTCAGTAAGATGTTGCCTTCCTCTCTCGGCACAACTCCTACTGGCTCTCCTTTGTGCTGATCTTGTTTACACTGTTCCACAGTATTCTTCCCCTCTTGTCTCTTCCTTAGGATACCGCCGCAAGGTGTGCAGGCGCGGTTCCGTAACATTCTGTTCTGTCGCTAGGCACCTGCCAGGTTCCCACGCCTGACAGGGACCCCCCTGTCTTCTCCCCGCAACACCCCCTGCCACGGGATGTTGCCTGGTTCCAACCCAGTCAGCTTCTGACTAACTTCCTCCCCAGCCCCCAGTGTGGCCGGAGTGTGAAGTGTAATGTGTTCTGGTGATACCTGGTTAGGAGAACTCTTTAGTGCCATCGGACGTACCACTACTCGCCCTGGGGCCATACTGCAACGACCAGGTCTCTGGGGCGCTGCATAGCGATGTCATCACACCAGTTGCACTGAGACGTCAGAGCTCAGACTAGCAGGGAGAATGATGGAGGACGGAGTGGATGGTTACCTGTTGCCTGTTCCATCTTGCTTTCAACTATATCTGCATCCAAGTGCAATGCCAGGTGGGATGAGGACTCTGCACTGGCAACTAGCCCCCAACTCTCCGGCCCCATAGTGGCCGTGTGGTCTGCTACTCTTCGTGGTACGTCACTGGAAAGTATGTACGGTAGGCCGTGCATGGGGCCTTGTAATTGGTCACCACCATAATTCGATGCGTGTGTGATGATGAGCGAGGGTGCTTGGCTACGGTGTTATTCAAGCACGCTGGAGTCTTAATCGAGCATGTTCGGCGTGCTCGGAAAAATGTTCGAGTCACTGCGGCAGCATGCCTGGTGGCTGTTCGACAGCCACGAAACACATGCATTGATTGACTAACAAAATAGGACATCCCTGCATGTGTACGGCTGTCGAACAGCCGCGAGGCATGCTGTCGCAGTGACTCGAGCATTTTTCCGAGCACGCCGAACATGCTCGATTAGGACTCCATCGTGCTGGGATAACACCTTATCAGAGCACGCTCGATCCTCACTATGCCTGTGCCATACAGATCCCAGTCTACCTTTATAGCCCAAGATAAAAGCAAGTAGTTGTCAAATTTCCAAATCCTATTCGTTCAGCCAATACTTGGTGGCCTCAGCTATATCTTACGTGCTCGGTGCACTTTAAAGGTATCGTGTCTGTGTTACCGTCATTCATTATACACCAGATCTTCATTGATTTAGTCTCAGATCATAACACGCCGTATAAATCTATATTGTCTTTCAATCAGCCAGCAAATCTATCTTGTGATAGGAATCCCATGCGCATTCTCTCACCCTCTCTGTTTTATCTCTCGAAGCAGCAGTCCAGAAATGATAAGAAAACTGACAGTTTTTTATTATATTTTTTTTTTTGCCTGTTGTTGCCCTCTTGGCGGTCTCCATCTCTCCATCTCTGCCATCAGAAGCGCTGAGCGCCTGTGATAAACATTATTTACTCCACACTCTGTGATCAGAAACAGTAACTCTGTGTTCCGACCCCTGACCCTCGCTATTGTGCTCTCGCCACAATGGAACTCTGAGCTGATCGATACATTCTGAGTAATTTGTTATTGATGCCGTGATATAAATGCCACATAAGGTATCTCATCACACATCACAGGGCATCACTTGTGTGCAGCCAGCAAATGAATCATGGAGGCAGCTGAAGATATCGCTGTCTCCGCTCCCCACCGCAACTTCCACTGGTTCTCCTTGTTTGCAGCACAAGCGACGTGCAGAACTTGGAGTGTGACAATTCCATTTCATTCTCTACGATGATTGTCTGTAATTAGGCTGATGTGAAACCACGGACCGACATTGTGACGGACCGATCCATGAGGCATAAATGTATAAATATAGCGAATATTCACCTTCACATACTTACCAGTTATTTACTATTAATCTACATACTAAGCTGAAGAACTATTCATATTCATAGTATCATAGTATCCAGTATAATATTCCAGAGCTGCACTCACTATTCTGCTGGTGCAGTCACTGTGTACATACATTACATTACTAATCCTGAGTTACATCCTGTATTATACCCCAGAGCTGCACTCACTATTCTGCTGGTGCAGTCACTGTGTACATACATTACATTACTGATCCTGAGTTACATCCTGTATTATACCCCAGAGCTGCACTCACTATTCTGCTGGTGCAGTCACTGTGTACATACGTTACATTACTAATCCTGAGTTACATCCTGTATTATACCCCAGAGCTGCACTCACTATTATAATAATAATAATAATCTTTATTTTTATATAGCGCTAACATATTCCGCAGCGCTTTACAGTTTTGCACACATTATCATCACTGTCCCCGATTGGGCTCACAATCTAGAATTCCTATCAGTATGTCTTTGGAATGTGGGAGGAAACCGGAGTGCCCGGAGGAAACCCACGCAAACACGGAGAGAACATACAAACTCTTTGCAGATGTTGTCCTGGGTGGGATTAGAACCCAGGACCCCAGCGCTGCAAGGCTGTAGTGCTAACCACTGCGCCACCATTCTGCTGGTGCAGTCACTGTGTACATACATTACTGATCCTGAGTTACACCCTGTATTATACCCCAGAGCTGCACTCATTATTCTGCTGGTGCAGTCACTGTGTACATACATTACATTACTGATCCTGAGTTACCTCCTGTATTATACCCCAGAGCTGCACTCACTATTCTGCTGGTGCAGTCAATGTGTACATACATTACATTACTGATCCTTAGTTACATCCTGTATTATACTCCAGAGCTGCACTCACTATTCTGCTGGTGCAGTCACTGTGTACATACATTACATTACTGATCCTGAGTTACATCCTGTATTATACCCCAGAGCTGCACTCACTATTCTGCTGGTGCAGTCACTGTGTACATACATTACTGATCCTGAGTTACACCCTGTATTATACCCCAGAGCTGCACTCATTATTCTGCTGGTGCAGTCACTGTGTACATACATTACATTACTGATCCTGAGTTACCTCCTGTATTATACCCCAGAGCTGCACTCACTATTCTGCTGGTGCAGTCAATGTGTACATACATTACATTACTGATCCTTAGTTACATCCTGTATTATACTCCAGAGCTGCACTCACTATTCTGCTGGTGCAGTCACTGTGTACATACATTACATTACTGATCCTGAGTTACATCCTGTATTATACCCCAGAGCTGCACTCACTATTCTGCTGGTGCAGTCACTGTGTACATACATTACATTACTGATCCTGAGTTACATCCTGTATTATACCCCAGAGCTGCACTCACTATTCTGCTGGTGCAGTCACTGTGTACATACATTACATTACTGATCCTGAGTTACATCTTGCATTATCCTCTAGAGCTGCACTCACTATTCTGCTGGTGCAGTCACTGTGTACATACATTACTGATCCTGAGTTACACCCTGTATTATACCCCAGAGCTGCACTCATTATTCTGCTGGTGCAGTCACTGTGTACATACATTACATTACTGATCCTGAGTTACATCCTGTATTATACTCCAGAGCTGCACTCACTATTCTGCTGGTGCAGTCACTGTGTACATACATTACATTACTAATCCTGAGTTACATCCTGTATTATACCCCAGAGCTGCACTCACTATTCTGCTGGTGCAGTCACTGTGTACATACATTACATTACTGATCCTGAGTTACACCCTGTATTATACCCCAGAGCTGCACTCACTATTCTGCTGGTACAGTCACTGTGTACATACGTTACATTACTAATCCTGAGTTACATCCTGTATTATACCCCAGAGCTGCACTCACTATTCTGCTGGTGCAGTCACTGTGTACATACATTACTGATCCTGAGTTACACCCTGTATTATACACCAGAGCTGCACTCATTATTCTGCTGGTGCAGTCACTGTGTACATACATTACATTACTGATCCTGAGTTACCTCCTGTATTATACCCCAGAGCTGCACTCACTATTCTGCTGGTGCAGTCACTGTGTACGTACATTACTGATCCTGAGATACATCCTGAATTATACCCCAGAGCTGCACTCACTATTCTGCTGGTGCAGTCAATGTGTACATACATTACATTACTGATCCTTAGTTACATCCTGTATTATACTCCAGAGCTGCACTCACTATTCTGCTGGTGCAGTCACTGTGTACATACATTACATTACTGATCCTGAGTTACATCCTGTATTATACCCCAGAGCTGCACTCACTATTCTGCTGGTGCAGTCACTGTGTACATACATTACATTACTGATCCTGAGTTACATCCTGTATTATACCCCAGAGCTGCACTCACTATTCTGCTGGTGCAGTCACTGTGTACATACATTACATTACTGATCCTGAGTTACATCTTGTATTATCCTCTAGAGCTGCACTCACTATTCTGCTGGTGCAGTCACTGTGTACATACATTACATTACTGATCCTGAGTTACATCCTGTATTATACTCCAGAGCTGCACTCACTATTCTGCTGGTGCAGTCACTGTGTACATACATTACATTACTGATCCTGAGTTACATCCTGTATTATTCTCCAGAGCTGCACTCACTATTCTGCTGGTGCAGTCACTGTGTACATACATTACATTACTGATCCTGAGTTACATCTTGTATTATCCTCTAGAGCTGCACTCCCTATTCTGCTGGTGCAGTCACTGTGTACATACATTACATTACTGATCCTGAGTTACATCATGTATTATACTCTAGAGCTGCACTCACTATTCTGCTGGTGCAGTCACTGTGTACATACATTACATTACTGATTCTGAGTTACATCCTGTATTATCGTCTAGAGCTGCACTCACTATTCTGCTGGTGCAGTCACTGTGTACATACATTACTGATCCTGAGTTACATCCTGTATTATACCCCAGAGCTGCACTCACTATTCTGCTGGTGCAGTCACTGTGTACATACATTACATTACTGATCCTGAGTTACATCCTGTATTATACTCCAGAGCTGCACTCACTATTCTGCTGGTGCAGTCACTGTGTACATACATTACATTACTGATGCTGAGTTACCCCAGAGCTGCACTTACTATTCTGCTCAGTGTCATTCAATCAGAATGGCTGTTTAATTCCTAAAATGAAGTGTCAGTAATTTCATGTGACTGTGTCCATGTACAGCAGAGGTGTCAAACTGCATTCCTCGAGGGCCGCAAACCATGCGTGTTTTCAAGATTTCCTTAGCATTGCACAAGGTGCTGCAATCATTATGTGTGTAGGTGATTAAATTATCACCTGTGCAGTACAAGGAAATCCTGAAAACATGACCTGTTTGCAGCCCTTTAGGATTGCAGTTTGATACCCCTGATGTACAGAACCTGATGGAAATTCTACCCTTCATCTATACCAGTGTAGTTCTGTGCAGGTGTTGAGAGCACTGCTGGGCGATTTTAGCATTGAAACCTGCAGAATGTTGAATACAGCACAGGAGAATAATAAGTGTTCTGTTTTCCGTATTTCTATGCTTGGTCACAAATCACATTCTGTAGGGATCACTGGATCATTGCGGCTTTGCACCAATAAAACATTTCTGATGTATGGTAAGAATCGGTGACAAATATTTATGGCTGGAATAAGCACCAAACATCTTGATGGCTGATTACGAAGACCTTTTTAAGGATGCATCGTCCTGTAGGGAAAACGCTGGTCACTTTGTTTTTTTTCCCAGTGAATATTTTCCAGTTGAGGGGAGTTAGTCGTTGACCTTTCGGCCATATAATAATTTTTCATCTCTTGTTCCGTCCAGTTTACAGTTTCCGTCTCCCCTTGAGCTCGACATAAAATAACAGGACGCGCTAATTACACGGTAACAAATGGCCATTTTCTATTATTGTTGTTATTATTCATTTGTATCATTTCGGCATTAATAGACTCAATAAAGGAAGGAGGGGAAGCGAGAAGCGGCTCAATCATTTTCATGTTTTTAATGTCGCCCCCCTGGTCACTCGGCTAAATAGGGGCCGCAGACCTGGGCTGAGATAAGGGATTGTTTTGTTGTACACAGACGCTGCGGACAGTTTTCATATCACGAGATTGTGGCTTTGTAGATACCGCTGATGTCCTAAGATAAAAGTAAATTCTCTTTTTTCTAATTTTACATCTTGCTTTCTGGATGTAAGAGATAACCGGGGTGTTAGCCACCACCTGCAAACCACATCCAGTCATGTGTAATCTAACGAATCTGACCATGCAAAGTATCAATTCACTGAGGACAGCATTCTATCTGGTATCCCTTTAATTATTGCAAAATTAACTGGACTTACAGGGCATGTGAGAATGTGCCGTGCCTTTTATGGAAATGTAAAAATTACATTTGTGCCCTAAAAGTTATATATCATTTTATTTTTCCTGATCGGCCATATTGGAGCCACACATTTCTTGCCTTACAGCATTGTATGTGTGCTGTATCTTAGCTGCAGTAAATGTGCGTTAAAAGGGATGTCCAGGACTTCTATATTAATTTTGGGGATCTGGCACCCCCGCAGATCAGTTTTTAGCAACTTTTTTTGTGGACTGCAGATGTATTTTGTGTAGATCCCTATGTAATGGCCGTTTGCAGTTATTGCAGCTCAGATCATATTAACTTCAATAGGAGCGGAGCTGCAATACCTGAGATTGGCCACTACATGGTGCACGGAGTCGCGCTGTTAAATGCTGCACATCCTGGAAATAGCTGATAGGTGGGAGTGCCAGGTGTCTGACCCCCACTGATCGGATATTGATGACATGTCCTAACGATGGGTCTTCAATATTGACACAGTCTCTATAGGCAAGTGTAGCCTGCAGGAAGTGATTGCTCCTCCCTGAGACTAGGGTGCAGTATGGAAGTTGCATACAGAGCCTAAAATGTGTTTATAATATTGTCTTATTTATACATCCAACAATACAAAAGAACTGTCATCTGTCATCAAAAGTCTCTTTCAATAAAACAAGATTACTCTGCCCTGGGCTACACAGCAAATCCAAATAAAACGAGATGACTGTCCCAGGCTACACAGCAAGTCCAAATAAAACAAGACAAATCTGTCCCAGCCTACACTGCAAGTCCAAATAAAATTAGACGACTCTGTCCCAGGCTACACTGCAAGTCCAAATAAAATGAGACGACTCTGCCCCAAGCTACACAGCAAATCCAAATAAAACGAGACAACTCTGTCCCAAGCTACAGAGCAAATCTAAATAACACGAGACAACTCTGTCCCAAGCTACAGAGCAAATCTAAATAAAATGAGACAAATCTGTCCCAGGCTACACTGCAAGTCCAAATAAAATGAGACTACTCTGTCCCAAGCTACAGAGCAAATCCAAATAAAATGACACAACTCTGTCCCAGGCTACACTGCAAATCCAAATGAAACGAGATCACTCTGTCTTAGGTTATTCTGCAAATCCAAATAAAACTAGATGATTCTGTCCCAGGCTACACCACAAATCCAAATAAAATGAGATGACTTTGTTCCAGACTATACAGTAAATCCAAATAAAATGAGATGACTGTTTCAGGCTACACAGCAAATTCAAAAAAGTTAGCTGGAAGAAAACAAAAAATTATCAGTTTGTGTGAGGCTGGGGGGGGTGCAAACTGTAACTTTTTAGGGAAAAAAATGTATCAATCTTGGCCCAAATATTTGTAATTTATTTTATTTAATTAAAGCATGGTTTAAGTAATATTTTATTACCGGTTCTCTTACTCCTCACAGTATAACTTTATCTTATTCTGGGTTCTCTTATTTCGCAGAGAGGGTCTCCCTATCCTTGTCCCTCCGATGTCCACAGTCAGATTGATAATTTCTTACAAAATTGTTAATAATTAGTGGAGCTAACCTGGGACATAAAATGCACTAGTAAATGGCGTTCATGTCATAATATGGTGTAACCCCTTATTAATAAGATATGCTGACATGTGTAAAAGCGGACAGACATTTTGTGTTGTTGTTTTTTATTTCCTTTTATTCACCTGTTATATTTGTGTACTGTTGTAAATGACAAAAAGTTTAATAAAAATGAACCTGATTTAAAAAAAAATTATATATTTTTTTAATATCATGTAACATAGTAACATAGTAACATAGTTAGTAAGGCCGAAAAAAGACATTTGTCCATCCAGTTCAGCCTATATTCCATCATAATAAATACCCAGATCTACGTCCTTCTACAGAACCTAATAATTGTATGATACAATATTGTTCTGCTCCAGGAAGACATCCAGGCCTCTCTTGAACCCCTCGACTGAGTTCGCCCTGTATATTCCCTTTGATATTGTCTCTCGATTCACCCACGTGGGACATTGTCCTCTCGCACTTTCAGATGATTCTTGTGCAGAATAAGCGATTTTTCTCTTGACTTATGTCTCATTCATAACGGATAGCTACGATCTCGCGTGCGTTGGACCTCCCAGCATAAAGGGGCGCTATTGTGCTTGACTAAACTACCGCTGTACACGTTCCCCAAGCGGAGTATCTGCTGCCATTGATACAGTCTGCAAATATTCAGACGAGCGAGCCCCAGGCAGAAATAAAATCACACGCCATGATGTTTCACTAAACATTTAGAGAAAAAATCAAGAAAAGTAAACACGGCTATAAATTTGCCTATATTTCTGTTTGGACGTCGCTCAACAGTTGTAAAGTTCGAGATGTTGTTCGGTCCTGAAAACAAGATTCCCCAAAGGAGTTTTCCCCTCTGTGTAAATTGGAACAAGACAAAACTTTTGCATTAATTTTGGCAATTTTTTTTTTTTTTGCACAAAGACGGGTTGGTCCGTGAGCGTCCGGCAGCGTCCGATCACCCACGGTAATATTCCCCCACGGTAACATTCCCCCACATTAAGCTCTAAACTGAAGACCGAGAGTTAAAATATGTTCCTAATAAAGTCTAACATTTTATGGTCATTATGCGATACACTCAACTTAAAAAGCGCAGAACTGCTGAGAAAGTCATTTCCAATAAAGCTCTCAGATTTCTATACTTGGGTCAAGAGCCCGGGGAGAAAAATTAAAGAAAACACGAACTCATGCACAAATTAATTAAAGATATTTCCACTAATATATTGGAGCAGTGTCCCGAGGCCAGGCCTCTCTCTCTCTCTCCGAAATATGGTAATATTCATTCTGTGGTCTTTCCATCAGAAAAAACGTTCAGTTCAAAAACGTTTAGAATCAAATTGGCAGCTCCACGATCGGAAAAGAAAATCCAGGAAACCTAAGGAAGAATCTGTACAATGTGACAATACTTCAAATAAATCTGCGCAATGAGAAAAGAAAACCCCGGAGGAGTTTGGGGGAAGGATCAATCACTGCATCCTAATGACAAATCAAGACTGGGGCCGTACGGAAGCGAGGATTATCTGTTTAGTCTTGGGTGGAGGCAGAAAATGGAAACGGTGTAGAAAAAAAATATTACTGGCACGAAAACGCTTTAGAGAGTAATTGGACCACCTATTCTTCATTCATCTCCAGGATCGTGCACCCACTTGAACTGCGTGGATCACATTTAATCCATTATTTTATAAATATAGAGTGATATAGCATTTTACTGGGATTTCAGGTTAATATAAGTCTAGGGGGTAAAGTTTCTCATTGTGGAGAGCGAGACTTACAGCGCCGAGCAATTCTCTTTGGGGGAGTAGGGGGGATGATATGTAAATGATCCCTTTTCCAAAATGAGTAAAGTTGCCTCTAGAAGCTACCCTAGAATTCAAAGGAAAAGACCTCCCCATAGTAAATTATTGCAAAACGACCACAGCCATAAGATGTGGGACGACTGATCATTCCCCTGTTTGCATGCCTCCATTATAAGAAGATAAGCAGTTGTCAGACATTGTCGCCCGTTTTCCCGGCTGCATTTGTACATATTAGGTTATTGATATATTCTATGAATAGGGATCACTGCTACATATAGGTGAATAGGATTGTGACCCTAAACATACAAGAAATTTGCAAAACTCTTGCAGCTTGCTGTCACGGGTGTGTCAGAGGCTGCAGACCATTGCACTGCATCTGACTGCTGAAGGTCTCAGCAGTTTTCCTTGCAGACTTCTTCCTGGTCCTTCTGACTCTAGGACCCAGTGGCAACCTTCCGCCGGCTCTAATTGACACACCTGGACCGGGGTGTTTATAACTCCTGGCTCGTTGCTGGGAGTTGCCGGTGATATTTCCATTTCCCGTTGAAGCTTAGAGCTATAGCAGTCAGCTATCTTCCTCACTGGTGTTTGGAGGACGTCAGTTTTTCTCTCTGAGTCTACTCAAGCTAAGTGTTCCCCTTGTTTGTGTATCCCATCCGTCTTTAGTGATAGTGGGGATTGACTAGTGCTTATCCTGCCCTGTGGAGGGCTTATCGCCAGGGTCAGGCAAGGTTCAGTTATCCTGTTCGGCGATAGGTGTGGAACCCATATAGGGACGCTTAGGGCAGACAGGGTGACTTTAGATCTGACTGGGGGTCTCCTTCCCCCTTCCCTAGTGTTGGGTTCCCTGCCCCTTATCCCTTCATGTTACACTTAGGCTATGTTCACACTCTGCAGATTCCACTGCGGATTTTTCCGCAGCAGAATTGCAAAATCCGCAGTGAAAACCCATCGCGGTTTTTACTGCGGATTTATCGCGGTTTTTACTCCGTTTTCTTCTGCGGATTTTCATCTGCAGTTTTCTATTGGAGCAGGTGAAAATCCGCAGAAAAGAAGTGACATGCTGCGGAATGTAATCCGCAGCGTTTCCGCGCGGATTTTTCTGCAGCATGTGCACAGCGTTTTTTGTTTCCCATAGGTTTACATTGAAATGTAAACTCATGGGAAACTGCTGCGGATCCGCAGCGGTCAAATCCGCTGCGGATCCGCAGCAAAATCCGCAAAGTGTGAATATAGCCTCAGTCTTTCCTACACTGTGCGTGACACTTGATTGACTTGATATGGTTCCCCATTCACTCATATTGTGCAGTGACACCTTGCTAACGTGGTTGCACAGCCCGTGTCGCGGTGAAGTCCTTGCCTCAGTGCCATCACTTTATGATCAGTTTTCTCCATCCAACATAGGATCGCAGTGCAGATTTTGTGCTCCATATCTAGCTTTTCCCTGTGCAGTGTCCGTCTCGGCTACCGGCTGTGAAGGAAACCTTATTTATAGAGCCACTCTGCAGTTTTCTTCCCAATCAGTGGTCCTTCATAACGGTCAGATCCTCATCAGTCCTAACATTCTAGGGCAGCACGATGGCTCATTGGTTAGCACTGTTGCTCTGCAGCGCTGTGGTCCTGGGCTAAAATCCCACCAAGGACAATATCTCCAAGGAGTTTTTATGGTCTCCCCGTGTTTGTGTGGGCCTCCTCCAGGTTCTCCATTTTCCTACCACACTCCAAAGACATACTGATTGGGAATTTAGATTGCGAGTTCCATCGAGGACAGCGATGAGGTCTGTAAAGTGCTAAGGAATGTGATGGTGCTACATAAGCAAAGTATAATAATACGTTCTGGCATATTCTAGTAAAATATCACTTTTTAAAATGTTAGAACCAATTAAATCTGAGCCTCCATAGCTTCAGGGATAACGGCACAGGATCAGGTCTTCAAATCTGTTTGTTCCAAAACTTGGGAGAAATAAGAAGTTGGGTGCACAATGCTGAACAGATTTGGAGCTTCTCCAACTTTGAAGTTTCTTTCTTTTTCTGTAAAAAATGTCCTGGAACTTAATAAACAACTGAAATCTTCCATTTGTAGCCTTTTACACAGTAATGGTATTTTTAGATTCACGAGGAGCTGGAAAGAAAATACAAGACCCCCCTGGCTACATTGCAGTGCGTCATCAAAGGGTTTAACCAGAGGTGACCAGACGTTCCCCCACAGTCTAGAACGCTTCTGAAAAAGACACGGGAAAGAGCTCAAAAGTATCTGGAACGGCCCGAAAAATGAAAACTGTAATTAGAGAAACATTCGAGGTCATTAAATAAACAGAGTCGGCAGATGCTGACATTATCCTCTTCTCTGGAAGTATTCACATCTGACCACCGACCAGGACCGCTGTGTAAATACTCCGTAGCTTGGGGTCATTTCTGAAGAATGATTCCTGTAAAGTAAATGTCAGGTTGGAAAACTTCCGATTATCATTTATTAAGATCCTCTAAATGTTGTCAGTAGGAAAGTGTAACCCCCGGTATGTCCAACTTCAGTATGTTACAGTCTTGGCAAATAAAGCGAATAACATCTAATCATAAAAAATTATACAGTTTTGTCATTTTACAATCTCTACTGTATCTGGTGATGGCCAATCTCCTCCATCATCAGTATCTGGTGACGGCCTATCTCCTCCATCAGTATCTGGTGACTGCCCGTCGCCTCCATCATCGGTATCTGGTGACGGCCTATCTCCTCCATCATCGGTATCTGGTGACGGCCCGTCTCCTCCATCATCGGTATCTGGTGACGGCCTATCTCCTCCCTCATCGGTATCATAATCTGGTGATGGCCAATCACCTCCGTCATCAGCATCTGGTGACGGCCTATCTCCATCATCAGCATCTGGTGACGGCCTATCTCCATCATCAGTATCTGGTGACGGCCCATCTCCTCCATCATTGGTATCTGGTGACGTCCAATCTCCTCCATCATCGGTATCTGGTGATCGCCCATCGCCTCCATCATCGGTATCTGGTGACGGCCCGTCGCCTCCATCATTGGTATCTGGTGACTGCCTGTTGCCTCCATCGTCGGTATCTGGTGACCGCCTGTCGCCTCCATCATCGCTATCTGGTGACGGCCCATCTCCTCCATCATCGGTATCTGGGGAAGGCCAATCACCTCCATCATCGGTATCTGGTGACGGCCCGTCGCCTCCATCACTTCTTCTCATCACTTGTACCCATCAGTATCTGGTGACGGCCAGTCTCCTCCATCATCTGTATCTGGTGACCATCCATCGCTTCCATCACTTCTTCTCTTCACTTGTACACAGTTATTGGAGGATCTCGGCAGGAGGTTTGGCCAAACATCTTGGAGACCTGACCCCAGATCTTCTGTGTATGAGGCTTGTGCGGATCCTTCTGTATCTTCCTGTGATTCCAGCTGATATAATATTTATAACCCTCCAATGATAATTGTTGTGATTGTTGGATCAGGAGCATTTCCACCTGTGAATTCTCTAATGATGCCTGTACTATAAGGACGACTTTGTTTTTGTTTTTTTTACTGCTGAATGAGATAATGACAGTGCCACTTTGCGTTCTGCTGTAGCCCATTTGGGTCGGACCCCTTGCAGATATATTACCGCACAGCAGGTGACATTGATACCGTAGTTCACCAGGAGCGCTCGCCCCCTACATGCAGATGATTTGGCAACATTCACTTCAGACGGTGAAAACCAAGCTCATAGCGAAACGAGTGATATTAGTGTATAGGATTCAGCGCCCCGGGCCCCGTGTGTTTCATTAATTTCCTCCCCATTACAGAGAGAGGAGGATATCCTGTAGAGAATTGCAGTGAACTGTTCAGTCCAAGAAAGTGCCCTGACCTGCGCTGAGAAAACATCGCCGGAGCTCGCTCACAGAGGAAACAGTTTTTTTTAATATATATGTACACAAAGCTAACGCATCAACGAGACTGTGATCTTAAGGACTTTACCAAATCTGTTCTCGTGTTACATCCAAACCGACCGTTCCTCGAAAAGTGAAATATGGCAGTCGCACACAACTCATGATGATGCTGAGATTTTTACCATGAACTACAGCCGGCTCCAAGTCACTATGGAGACCTCACCTAAACTGGTTTTAAAGAACCATACATTTATTTTTACTTAATCTAAAAACATAAGTCAAAACGCTGTTCCGCGGGTCAAGTCAGGCCCACAAGGTGAGTATTTGGCCCATGACGCCAGGTGGGTCACGCAAGTGTATTTGGCCCATGACGCCAGGCTGGTCCCCTGAGTATATTTGGCCCATGACGCCAGGCTGGTCCCCTGAGTATATTTGGCCCATGATGATAGGTGGCTCCCCCGAGTATATTTAGACCGCAACACCGGGAGGGTCCCGCGAATATGTTTGGCCAACGACGCCAGGCTGGTCCCCCGAGTACACTTGTCCCAGAACGCTGGATGGGTCCCCCAAGTATTTTGGCCTATGACGTCAGGCTCGTCCCCCGCGTAAATTTGTCCTGAAACGCTGGACTGGTCCCCCGAGTATTTTGGCCAACGACGCCAGGCTGGTCCCCCGAGTACACTTGTCCTGGAACGCTGGACGGGTCCCCCGAGTATTTTGGCCAACGACGCCAGGCTGGTCCCCTAAGTACATTTGTCCTGCAACACTGGGCGGGTCCCCCGAGTACATTTGTCCCACAATGCCGGGCGGATCCCCCTGACCGATATCGCACTTTCAGCTATATTGACATCCTTGATGTAGATACAGATGTAAACATTGATGGACGACGGAGCGTCAGGTGACAAATGTAAAGTGCGCAGAAATTATTGGAGACTAATGTGAACATTGCAAAAATTCACATTTCTCTTTGTCGTAATATAAACCTTAATCGTGGCCGGTGTAACGTCCGGCCGCAAAAAAAAGATAAAAATGCTGCATGTGAATCCAGCCTCGATGTCTTCATCGTTCCTCCAGTCATGGCGGGGGTCTAATATTGATAAACCTCCAATTCTTCTGCTAAATCCATAAAAAGACGGATCTCCTGACATTGGACGACACAGACACGTCAGAAGAGCTCACAATCTAAATATTGTAATATCCTCCAGACTGCGGTGGGGAGGAGGTGGAGAGGGACGAGGTGGAGAAGAGGAGGAGAGGGATGAGGTGGGGAGGACGAGGTGGGGAGGAGGAGGAGAGGGACGAGGTGGGGAGGAGGAGGAGAGGGACGAGGTGGGGAGGAGGAGGAGAGGGACGAGGTGGGGAGGAGGAGGAGAGGGACGAGGTGGGGAGGAGGAGGAGAGGGACGAGGTGGGGAGGAGGAGAGGGACGAGGTGGGGAGGAGGAGGAGAGGGACGAGGTGGGGAGGACGAGGTGGGGAGGAGGAGGAGAGGGACGAGGTGGGGAGGAGGAGGAGAGGGACGAGGTGGGGAGGAGGAGGAGAGGGACGAGGTGGGGAGGAGGAGGAGAGGGACGAGGTGGGGAGGAGGAGGAGAGGGACGAGGTGGGGAGGAGGAGGAGAGGGACTGGGTGGAGAGGAGGAGAGGGACTGGGTGGAGAGGAGGAGAGGGACGGGGTGGAGGAGAGGGACGAGGTGGGGAGGAGGAGGAGAGGGACGAGGTGGAGAAGAGGAGGAGAGGGACGAGGTGGGGAGAAGGAGGAGAGGGCCGAGGTGGGGAGGAGAGGGATGAGGTGGAGGAGAGGGACAAGGTGGGGAAGAGGAGAAGAGGGATGTGGGGAAGAGGAGGAGAGGGATGAGGTGGAGAGGAGGAGGAGAGGGACGGGGAGGAGGAGAGGGATGAGGTGGGGAGAAGGAGGAGAGGGCCGAGGTGGGGAGGAGAGGGCCGAGGTGGGGAGGAGGAGGAGAGGGACGAGGTGGGGAGGAGGAGGAGAGGGACGAGGTGGGGAGGAGGAGGAGGAGAGGGACGAGGTGGGGAGGAGGAGGAGAGGGACGAGGTGGGGAGGAGGAGGAGATGGACGGGGTGGAGAGGAGGAGGAGAGGGACTGGGTGGAGAGGAGGAGAGGGACGGGGTGGAGGAGAGGGACGAGGTGGGGAGGAGGAGGAGAGGGACGAGGTGGGGAGAAGGAGGAGAGGGCCGAGGTGGGGAGGAGAGGGATGAGGTGGAGGAGAGGGACGAGGTGGGGAAGAGGAGAAGAGGGATGTGGGGAAGAGGAGGAGAGGGATGAGGTGGAGAGGAGGAGAGGGACGAGGTGGGGAGAAGGAGGAGAGGGCCGAGGTGGGGAGGAGAGGGATGAGGTGGAGAAGAGGAGGAGAGGGACGAGGTGGAGGAGAGGGACGAGGTGGGGAGAAGGAGGAGAGGGCCGAGGTGGGGAGGAGAGGGACGAGGTGGAGAAGAGGAGGAGAGGGATGAGGTGGAGGAGAAGGACGAGGTGGGGAAGAGGAGAGGGATGAGGTGGAGAAGAGGGCCGAGGTGGGGAGGAGAGGGATGAGGTGGAGAAGAGGAGGAGAGGGACGAGGTGGAGGAGAGGGACGAGGTGGGGAGGAGAGGGACGAGGTGGAGAAGAGGAGGAGAGGGATGAGGTGGAGGAGAAGGACGAGGTGGGGAAGAGGAGAGGGATGAGGTGGAGAAGAGGGACGAGGTGGGGAGGAGGAGGAGAGGGATGAGGTGGGGATGTCTGATAGCAGATTTCAATGCGGGATGTGTAAGGGAATTGTCTTAATTAAAATTCTCTCTTTCATCGTTGTAATTATGCGCTAACAAGAATTTGCTTCCCGCTTTGTCATTACGCCAACTTAAAAGAGGAATAAAAAAAAAACTGCATTTGACCGTCCAAACATCATGTTGTATTAAAAGAATGATGATTTTAATTAGTACCGAATCACTGAGGGAGAGAGCGGAGTTAACTAATTCTTACCTGGCGATTAATAGGGAAATGTAGGAGACGATGAGCTGCAAGTTCTGGTTTATGGGCACAGTGACAAAACTTCTGCAATCCCTGCAGCGGATGAGCGGACAATCTCATCTGCTTGTTTTCATGTATCCGGACCCAATTAATCCCTTTGTTACAAGTATTGGGGCATGTTCACACTTGCTGTTTTTTTTTTTTTTTTTTTTACCAAGACTCCACGGTTTTTGCAGCGCCTTTCATTCATTACAATGAATGGGTGAAAAACACAAGTAAAAACTCATGTATCGTACGCAGAATTATTTCTGCCACCACTCTGCAAAAACAAAGCACGTGAACATGCACTTAAGGTTTAAGCGCATGGCCATATTATATACCGACTTAATAACCTATTAGCCCATTTTGACCCCTCTGTACATCGTCCCCCATTAAATCGAGGGAATTTCTTAATGATTCATACTAAAAACGCTTTTATGGAAGTGATCTCCTTTATAAGCTTTACTGCTAGGGTAGAATGTGATCCTGTGCAGATGCACCATATGGCGGTATACAGAGTGCCTACAGCTTAGGAATATGGATTAGATCCTGTTGTGCAGGCTTCATGCACTTGTTTTTGCTGTGTGAATGGCGCTCTAGTTTCTGCCATCGATCTAATGTCTTGCGGACACAATCCACTGTGGGTTTTCTTGCTCATTCCGTTTTGTGGAACCCATCTTAGGGTACCGTCACACAGTGGCATTTTGATCGCTACGACGGCACGATCCGTGACGCTCCAGCGTCGTAACAATATCGCTCCAGCGTCGTAGACTGCTGTCACACTTTGCAATGTACGACGCTGGAGCGATAATTTCATGACGTATGTGCGATGTAGAAGACGTTGGTTACTGTGCGCACATCGTATACTATATCGTGCACACGTTTGTTACACCATGCGATCATGCCGCCACAGCGGGACATTAGACGACGAAAGAAAGTTTCAAACGATCTGCTACGACGTACGATTCTCAGCGGGGTCCCTGATCGCAGGAGCGTGTCAGACACAGCGAGATCGCTGGAACGTCACGGATATATCGCTGGAACGTCACAAATCGTGCCGTAGTAGCGATCAAAATGCCACTGTGTGACGGTACCCTAAGAGATACGACTATTAACTTCTCGTTAGTGACTAATAAGTCTATAGATTATTACAGCAGAAGTAATGGTTATGGAGACCCCTCCACAACTGCAGACCACCACTAAGCCGTAAGAGCCACATATGGAAACATGGAAGGCATGGGCGGAGGTTGAGGGGCGGTCGTTTACCTGCGATCTGCCCAATCTTTAGCATTGGGCAGGAAAGGGAGCGGTGATTTAAAAGATTCAACTGAGTAAAATTTGCCAACCCGACATCTTGATTGCCGCTGACAGCCCAGGACAAAACACGTTCTTGTTAGACCGTGCGTCTGAGTTGAGACAAGACGTAGAAACGCAGCCCGGCAGCAGACGTGTCTTGTCATTCATTTCAGGTTAAAGTATTAATAAGATTTTGCTTCAAAATAAATTTGGGTGACGGACCTTCGCATGCAAAGAAACAGCAAAATGGAAGCCACGACCCGGCTCTTCCCGTCAAAAACTCATCTTCATATTTGAAGATCTGTAAGAGATGTGAAAATTTACCAGGACGCACAAACAACTGGGTCCGTACGATCGGCGCCTTATCAGATCCTTCACTGACTCCAGACGCCTCGGCGAGAAGAATCGTGTTTTGTGCTCACTTTCCTGCAAAATGTTTTTTTGCTTCCTAATATAAATGGTGAGAATATGTGCAAAAATAGCCGGAATACTCCCCTGCTAAATAATTCTGACGTTATGCATAAAAATACACTTTCTCCAGGAGCCATTGTGACGGGCAAAGAGTTCAAAACAATGGAAAGCTAAATGTGACCATGAAAAGTGCAAGTCTTGTACCGGGAGGAGAGTCAGTCGGGGGCTTAGCTCATGTCAAAAGCCTTCAGTACTGTTTGGATTTTGTTTTATAATAAAAACCTGAAATCCTCCTTTCTGGCTCTCAAGTGGCACCAGAAAGTTGATACTAGGATATAGTGTGTCGAAAGTCACCTCCAGAAGGAAAAAGCCAACAGGACAAGTAACCTTTCCTCTCTAGACACTGTAGGTTGCAACGAGACGTTTCTCCGAGCTGCAAAGTACAAGGTTTGACTCCATCAAATGTAGGAACCTATCGGACCCACATAAAGACAGATTGTGCCAACACATTGCAATACTGCATTCCCGGAAAAGTATGGCCAAGTCGACATCCATCGACAGACCTTATTCTAGAGTTGAGCAAAAGGATTCTGGCTGCAACGGTTGGACGTCCTGTCTGATCCTTCATAGCAGCCAGACTAGGACAATCTTCTCTTCTGCAAGACATCATGACATTGCAATAAGGACTGGTCACTACTAGGCCTCACATGAAGGCATGGAGATGTTGGGCCAAGTAAGAGGTGTGCAGGATGGATGGTGCAGGGTCAGCCTGCAGTCTAACATGTATGGGAGACTTTCCCCAAATGATGATGATTTGGAAAAGAAGGATCTGGCATGCCTACTTTTGGATTGATGCTCCTATTGTTCTCCGAGAGATGAGCCACCATCAGTGGCTCTCGTAAAGAACAGAGGAGCGCTCGGTTGGGTGAATGTTTCGCGTTATGGGGCAGTCGGGGTAGAGATTGCAGCCGGCTGAATCATCCTCCATCTAATCTGTCCGTGTGTTCCACCACTATATAGTAAAACTGCCGTCTGTAGCTTATCACCATCACAGATATAAATAAGTGTTCATGTAGGGGGCATCACCCCCTCGAGGCTTCCCATCCATGACCTCTATAAAATTACCATTTAATCTTCGGAAGCCTAAATGGGTGATAACAGATGATGACGATGGCTTGCAGAGGAACAGATAAGGGGTCTACATACGGTCATCGGACCACTACGTATGGAGATGTCACAGGATGGCCTTTTATGTCGGCCTTCACAACTTGGAGTTCATTAATGTGTTAATTATTTTTGGAGCGTACGAATCGAACACAGTGAGCGTCTTCTCTCCATAGGACACCGTACAAGTCGCACACAGGATGCTACCCGGGGTTTTTTTTTTTCCAGTTTGCTGCAAACATTTCAATACTTGATAATATTTTGCGCTATCTCTGAAAAGTACATTAACACCAGACCATGTTCTCATCAAAGTCTCCACTCCGAGAACATTCCCTGATAAGCCTTATCTTATTTCTGCTTCATTAGCAACCGAAATCTCGCCGAGCTGTCAATCACCGCCTTCGCTGCGAGCCGCAGAAGTTAGATGGTGGTAAAGGAACGTTGGACCTGGGTTTCCGCTTAGCATGGAAACTAGTTGTAGTAGCAGCTGGCGGGAACGTGTTCTGTGCGGAGGGGACAGCGGGTCCTGAGGATTAAATCCGCGATTGTAAAAAAAAAATATATAAGAATTGTCGGTCTCTATAAAGATTATTAACCGGGAACAACATGCAAAGGAGAATTCTAAGACGGGTCTGCACGAATAACATAATGTGCCCACGTTTTCCTCATCAAAACCGGACTCCCTTGCCAGGAAATCCGCTTGCGTTTTTCAAGCATTTTTTTTCTCTTTTTTTTTTTGCGGTTCTCGGTTTTCATGCGTTTTTTTTTCATGCGTCCAAATGCAATTCTATAGCGGCAAAATCGCAGATTTTCCGCAAAATTAATGAACATGCTACTTTCTTTTTCCACTGCGGAAAAAAACGCAGCATGGGCACAACAATTGCGGAATGCCATTAAAAATAATGGGATGCTTTATGTAAGCGTTTAAGTGTTTCCGCAGTGGAAGAACGCCGCAAAAATGCTTAAAAAGCGCAACGTGGGCACATAGCCGTACAGCTAGATGACACTGAAATATACCTTTAAGAAAGAAAAAAGAATTCCCGGTGTTTACATTTCTCTTCTCTTTGCAACGTTTGCTATATGGGTTAATTAATTGTATATTTTGATAAACCAGACTTTTATGGTTGTGATAATACCAAGCATGTATTTTCTATTTTTAATGGGGAATTCAAGTATTTATTTTTTTTTTTTACCACTTTTTAGCCTCCTTAGGGAGATTTTTTTTTCTGGCTTGTGTATTGCAGTATATACGGTAATGTATATCACAGTCCGCAATGATGTCAGCCAAAAGGTAATCAGTACCCCACAATCATGTCATGGGGGGACCAATGGGAATCTGTGTGGACACCATCAGGAAATTCCATGTAAATGGTTAACAGCAGCGATCTGAGCTCAGCACCGGCCACTCCTGGTGCAGACCCACCTTTGGTAGCGGATACACTACAGAGCCAACTAGAAGAACATTTAACTGCCCTTCTGTACTAGGGAGATTTAGGTATGCACAAGCTTGCTGACTGTTTCCTGTAGCAATAAGCAGAATTGTGAATGCAGCCCTGGATTAGAAAACAAGATGTGCTTATTTACATATTTTCATTTTTACATTTATATATATATATATATATATATATATATATATATATATATATATATATATATATAGTGGCAGCTGGACAGGTCCTAGACAGGAGGTATGTGTCACTGTGGTGGTTAGCCTCGGTGACGGGAAGTCCGGAATACCAGGCCCAAGTACAGTTAGTTCTGAAAGGGTTATTTTTTGTTTTGTTTTTGAATGGGCCCAAATTTTGAGTCTGGGTTTTAAGAACGGCCAGAAGAGCGAGGTGGGACTGGATGTTCCAATATCGACACTTTCAGGGTTTGAACGACTTAAGGCAGCTGACATGCCTCTGTTGTGGCTGTGATTGAGAGATAAAAGCTACGTTCAGTATTTGGTATTTTACATCAATATTTGTAAGACAAAACGAAGAGTGGGTGATAAAATGCAGAAGTGGTGAAGTGTTTCACACATTTCTGGAGCCCTGTTCTCACAGTCAGTGAGGACCTAGCGATTAGCAAGGAGTCCTGTGCATAGGTGCTAACAGGCAAAGTTAGGACAACCAAAAAAAACCCAAAAACACTTTTCTACTAGTTTTGAGCCAACAGAAGAAAAGTACAACACAATATTGATGTGTAAACAAAAATTCCTTTCCAGCAAACCTTTCTTTTCCCCATGATTGACCTTTTTAATATTTTGTTATTAGGAGTAAGCAACACCTTCTATTCTCTACAACATTTTTAAAGATCTCCTTAGGCAGCAGGAACAGTGATAAAGTAATTATTGGACTGGGATGTTGGGGGGGATGAGGGAGATGCAGCTGCAGTTCTTGATTCAGCTTTGCAAAAGTAGAAGACTATGAGGAGGAGCAAGCAGAGCGTGACATCTGATTGGTTGAAGCACACAGACCCACCCAGGAAGAGCACTCCCACCCAGGAAGAGCACTCCCACCCAGGAAGTGTACAGTACAGGCCTCATTATTGGCAACACCTGGGCTAATACAGAACTACTGCTGCTAAAGGAGGGAATTACATTTTCCTAACATAGGCAAAACCACAAAAAAAAATAGGTGAGATTTATCAGTAACGTCGATGGCATTAGTTAATGAAATAGCGCAAATTAAGCAAAAATTAGCAAATGGTGAACACTAATGAATTTGGCCCAACAAGTACGGATATGTTCACACTGCCATCGTGGCCTCATTTTATAAAAGGGATCCCAATGATTTATAATAGCGTCTGTTGGTTTTCGTCATTCTTTCTTCTGGTCCAATCTGCCCACGATACAGAGCCACCGATGCCAGTGTGAACAGTCGTAGATGCCGGCTATAAGGTGCCATGAGTATTACATCAATATTTGGGGCATGTCTTGTTCTCCAGTTCATTTTACCAAACTGAAATATTAAGATTGGTGTAAAAAAAAAAAAAATTCTGGCATTCAATCTCTGGTAATCGGCAACGGTTGCAACGTGCAGAGAGAAACCGCAATGTAGAAATGCGACAAATGGAAGTCCTAAAATCATGACTAGAGCACACGGTAGAATCCTCCACAGCCGGACGGACGCTTGGCTAGAATATTAGAAGCCAAGAATAATATACTGTCTTTAAAGAGACTAAGTAAGAGAAAAAAAAATATCTTATAAACATGGCGCTGAGAGTCGTGCCAGCGGTTATAAATCCTGGATCTTTAAAAGAAACGGAGAGTAGGAGTTGGAGGAGGTCAGTAGTGGGGAGATGTGAGGCAAAGCACAGAGCAGAAAAATCTCCGCTTCATCCAGCTGAAAATTCCTCACCAGATCCCAGGACTGATAGGTGGAGGAGGACAATACAGCTTAACCCCTTGTAGCCTGATTAGTGGCCGTAAGCCACCGTAAATCAATAACTAATACGTCGTCGTAGGCCATCAATGCCCCTGCGGCCGGTACCTGACTGAGGCACAACCTGCAACGAGTCCTGGGGCACCGATCAGATCTCTGAAAAAAACGGATGACTAGAAGCTTTCCTGCGGCGAAACAAACCAGATAAAGGGCGCTCCAGTTAAGACAAAGAAAGCAAATGGATTTAATAAGTGCGGATAAAACAAAAAATATCATATAAAAAAAAATACTTATTACAAAATACTACGTGTTACATCCAGCTTCCTTCAGGTGCATAAGAAGAAGCTGGCGAAACCTCTATATTTTTTTTTTTTTGCAAATGCAGAAAATGAATGACACCGATCATAAAAATGCAAGAAAAACACTGACCAAAAAAGTATTTTGCAGAGGTGAAAAAAAAAAAGTGTCGTGTGCGTGAGATCTTGATTTCAGCACTGCAGCTGTGCACCTTGGTCACAGATTCTTTTGTGCATTTTTTTTTTCACCCGGTTGAGACCACAACAACCAGTTGAACAGTTTTGCATCTACGTGTATTAGATTGTAAGCTCCAATGAGATAAAGGCCAACTAGAAGAACGACCAGCGCCATTGTTGCCCATTGGGGCTATAAATGCAGCATGGAATGAAATCATGAAATCGCGGATTTGCTGCCCCTTCCTTTTCCTCGCCGTTCCGCCAGTCCTCCTTGGGATCACAGCGGGTGGATTGTTTATAGTGCCCGCACCTGCACCGCCGGGTCCCTTTTCAGGATTTCATATGGAAAGAACATTATAAAGTGTGATGTACAGGAAAGCCTCAGCCGGCGACGAGGCGCTGTGTCACCGATACTACGGGGCGCTAGATTTCTGGATTTAGTTTCCAATTATGTAAACTCTGGCTATATTTCATCTTCACCGCTGGCTGCACTGGGAGGAAACAGACCTCATCCAGGCAGGGGGGGTGGATTCACGAAAATGTACTTAAAACAATTTAAGAAGCAAAATTGCAGAAAATGTAGCGTAATTTGGCTGCGGAGCTAATTCTCGCTGCCTCGGAAATGATCCACTTGTGTTAATGTGTAGAAGGATTATAGAACATCTGTCTGCCTTCACGACAGGTTCAGGCATTTCTCTATTATGTTCATTAGATGCAGGAAACCTACAAATATCGGCGCCATCACTCAGGAGTCCGGCACAATAGTCACAAAGACTAGAATGTAATGTGCACCCGAGGGTGAATTATACAAATATTACATACAGGGGCCAAACTCTCCCCACGGGGGTGAATGCAAATGGCAAAATGTGTAGCACATACCCAAAGTGCATTACTCACTGCCAAGTACTAGACATCTGCTGTTCATGGCCGTCACCAACTTCCACCACCGGAATGACCCTTCCGAATGGTGCACAGAGCTGTACACTTACCAACACCTGCAAGAAACGGGCACCAGGGCTTCATCCAGCAGATGAGTGTGGAGAAACAACGTACTGGTATTTACCGTAATTGATTAGGAGCAGAGTTGCCGTTCTCCACAAATTTCCCTACTCAGTGTATGTATGGAGCTGAAAACTGCTAATCTCTGGGGCCTGTTGAATGTGGGCCCCCCATTGATCTGCTATTGATTGGCTCAAGAGGAACCTACAGTTGGGAGAATAAGTATTTGATACACTGCAGATCTGGCAAGTTTTCCCACCTACAAAGAATGTATTTGATCAACCAACCAACCAGCAAGAATTCTGGCTCTCACAGACTTTAGTTTTTCTGTAAGAAGCCTCCTACACTGCACTCATTAACTGGATTAATTGCACCTGATTGATCTCATTACCTGTATAAAAGACAACTGTCTACACATTCAATCACATTCCAACATGGCCAAGACCAAACATCTGTCTATGGACACCAGGGACAAAATTGTAGGCCTGCACAAGGCTGGGATGGGCTACAGGACAACAGGCAAGCAGCTTAGTGAGAAGACCACTGTTGGCACAATTATTAGAAAATGGAAGAAACACAAGATTACTGTCAACCTTCATCAGTCTGGGGCTCCATGAAAGATCTCGTCTCGTGGGATAAGAATAATTCTAAGAAAGGTCAGGAATTAGCCCAGAACTACATGGGAGGACCTGGACAATGACCTGAAGAGAGCTGGGACCACAGTCTCAAACGTTACTGTTAGAAGCACACTACGCCATCATGGATTAAAATCCTGCAGGGCACACAAGGTCCCCCTGCTCACCCAGCACATGCCCAGGCCCTGTTTGAAGTTTGCCAAGGACCAACTGGATGATCCAGAGGACGCATGGAAAGTCATGTGGTCAGATGAGACCAAAATAGAACTTTTTGGTATCAACTCCACTTGCTGTGTTTGGAGGAAGAAGGATGTGTACAACCCCAACACCCTCCCAACCGTGAAGCATGGTGGGGGAAACATGATACTTTGGGGTTCTTTTCTTCGAATGGAACATTACTACTGCTCCGTAGTGAAGGGACGATGGATAAGGTCATGTATCGCATTCCCTCATTAAAAGCATTGAAGATGGGTCGTGGCTTTGTCTTCCAGCATGACAATGACCCGAAACATACAGCCAGGGCAACTAAGCAGTGGCTCCGTAAGAAGCATCTCAAGGTCCTGGAGTGGCCTAGCCTGAATCCATACCTGAACCCAATAGAAAATATTTGGAAGGAGCTGAAACTCAATGTTGTCCAGCGACAGCCCCGAAACCGGAGAGAAGTTCTGGAGAAGATCTGTATGGAGGAGGGGGCCAATATCCCTGCTGCAGTGTGTGCAAACCTGGTCAAGAACTACAGGAAAAGTCTGACCTCTGTAATTGCAAACAAAAGTTTCTGGACCAAATAATATTTAATGCAATAAAATGCAAATTAATTATGTATAAATCATACAATGTGATTTTCTGTTTTTTTTTTTTTATTGTTAGATTCCATCTCTTACAGGTGAAGTGCACCTACGATAATTTCAGACCTCTCCATTCTTTGTAGGTGGGAAAACTTGCAAAATCGTTAGAATATCAAAGACTTATTTTCCACACTGTAGATTGCAGCTAGTTAGTAAACCAGTCACCAGAATAAAGCTGACCATATTTAAGAGATAACGGTCATCTAAATGCATGGCAGGTGACAGTTTTCCCGACTGCCCCATACACGTGTTCATGTGCTTTCAACAGGGCGTGAGAAGCAGGCAGACCCCTCAGGTAGCATCTTATCTCCTCTGAAAACCTCAACTGCCAGAGCCTTCCCTTCAGAAGTCATCTGTTGGCAGACAGTCCTACACACATCGGAAGAACCAGCTGGTCAGCCACTGTGGCCAAAATCAGCAGATTCGGACAACTTTCATCTACAACCCCAACTCCAAAATAGTTTGAACTCTACTCCGTGTAGATGCATAAAAAGCCAGAATGCAATGATTTGGAAATCTCTTATTTTATTTACAGCAGAACATAAAACATATAACATATCAGAAGGACATTGGACATTTTTATATTTCATTTGAAAAAGTAACTTTTATAAATTGATGGCAGCGACAAAGTTGGGCCAGGGTTAACAAAAAAATTAAAAAGTAAGTAGTACTCATATAATACAGCTGAAGGGTCAATTTTCAACTAAGTAGCATGACTATGATGAAAAAGAGCATGTTAGAAAGGCAGAGTCTCTCAGAAGCAAAGATGGTTAGAGGTTCACCAATCTGTGGACAACTGCATCCAAAAATTGTGGAACAATTACAGAAAAATGTTCAATTTAAAATTCCGAAGACTTTGACTATCTTCCATCTGCAGTTTTAATATCAAAAGATTCAGAACAAATCCATGTGCACAAGGGACAAGGTTGAATGTCAATATTGGATGCTAATGATCTACGTGTCCTCAGGTGTCACTCCAGTAAAAAAAAAAAACATGATTCAGTCATGCCAGATCACTATATGGGCTCAGGAACACAGTTTGCAATACTATCCACAAATGTAAGTGACGGCTCCACTATGCAAAGAAGCCATTCATGAACACAATCCAGAAACGTTGCCATCTTCTGTGGGCCAAAGGTCATTGATAACGGATGGAGGCAAAATAGAAAACTGTTCTGTGGTCGGATGAATCAAAATGTGAAACTCTTTAAGGAAAACGGCGGACTCGAGAGGAGAAGGACCATCCAGTTTGTTATCAAGTAGAGGGACCATCCAGCTTGTTACAGTATCAAGTAGAGCAGTGTTTACCAACTCCGGTCCTCAAGAGCCACCAACAGGTCATGTTTTCAGGATTTCCTTAGTATTGCACAAGTGATGGAATTATTGCCTGTGCAGGTCATGCAATTATCACCTGTGCAACACTAATGAAATCCTGAAAACATGACCTGTTGGTGGCTCTTGAAGACCGGAGTTGGGGAACACTGAAGTAGAGGGACCATCCAGCTAGTTATCAAGTAGAGGGACCATCCAGCTAGTTATCAAGTAGAGGGACCATCCAGCTAGTTATCAAGTAGAGGGACCATCCAGCTTGTTATCAAGTAGAGGGACCATCAAGCTTGTTATGAAGTAGAGGGATCATCCAGCTTATTTGCGCACATTTTTGCATCTATGATGGTCTGGGGCATCAACGCCAACTTTCTTCTTCCAAAACTCCAGCAATTATCTCACTTCTCGGACGTTTACAGACTACTGAAAAAAGACATGCTACACAATGGTGGACACAACCCAGGCACAATTGGGGTGGTAATATGTATGCAGGCCTTATGACTAAGCCCTCAGCTGGGTGGTAAGTCGCCATATGTCCCTATGAGTTGACATTGACAACATTTTCCAAAATACTACACTGCAAAAGCAATTACTGTTGCATGTGGTAAAGGGTTCTGTACACTTTAGCTACGTGTGTTGTTTTTTTTGTGTGATACTGAGTATTATTTCTAAAAGGCTATGATAATTCACACCAGATAATGCAGAGCACGCACGGCTCTCTTAACCCCGCTGCCTCATGCACGCTGCTCCATGGATTTAGTGGATTTAACTTTTTTTTTAACCTGTTCGCATTTTACAAGATATAGTAAAACAGCCTTTAACCAATTTTCAGTCTGGAGGAAGTAAAGCTTCATTGTACGGATTCCAAACTTTGTTCAAATATGCAATTTTTTTTTTTTTTTTTTGTAAGGGAACGCCGTCCAAAAATAAGTTTGAAAGAAAACTAAACATAAAATACAAGGGGCTTAATAAGAACCAGCTACGAATAACATTTACCGATAGGCATGTAAAGCGCTCAGGAACAATCTGCAACTAAAGATATTTCAGGATTTTTTTTTCAGCAGATCAGATTTTTCTTGTGTAACTAGTAAAAAAAACAGGAAGAAAATGTAATAGCTGCTGACATGTGGCAACGCTGACAATACCTACCTGATAACGCCCAGGTCACACCAACCGCATTCTGGTTCAATACTATCACAGAACAAAAAAAGACTCAATAGTCAAATTCTATAGAACTTATTATTTCTAGGAAAAATCCCTTGAATTCGACGTTCGATAATCCAGAACGGCTGATGATTTTGCACCTGTGTCCATGACCTAACTGTAATATAAGGGCTCACGGACACACTTGTGCAGTACACATAAGCTTCTTGTGAGGCCAAATGGTACTTGCAACATTTTTTCTCCATAAATTAATCCAAAAAAATCCAACTGAACTTGCATCACAGCACAGGCACATAAGATTCCCTGGACATCACATTACAGATTTTTTTTAATTGTACCTGTCCTCTGTAGGTGACATTTCAGAATATGCGGTTGTATGTGTAAATTAAGAATGGCCACCATGTAACTTTTGAAATTTTTCCCCGCTGCAGGCTCTATCTTTATCTTTTCAGTTATCTCTGAGCTAGTGGGTGGAGAGAATAGCTGCTATGATGTCTAGCCTCCATAACTCAATCATCAGGGATTTTGCTCACCTGAATCGATGTAGTACATGTTTGGAAGAAGAAGCAGCATATAGGACATTATACAGGAGTACTGAACAGTTTAGCTGTGAATCCAGCTCTGGGACAAGAAAACATTTACAAGACAGCAGCAGCACAGAGGATTATTATACAGCAGTTCTGAGCAATGTATCTGTGAATCCAGCTCTGGGGGTGAGATTTTTTTTTAACCAAAAACAGCAACATGGAAGACTTTCTACAACAGTACTGAGCAAGGTAGCTGTGAATTCATTTTTTGGGAGAGACAAAACACTTACCAGAAAGCAGCATAGGACATTATAGAGAAGTACTGAGCAAGGTGGCTGTGAATCAAAACACTTACCAGAAAGCAGCAGCATGGAGACCATTATACAGCAGAACAGAGCTGTGCAGCTGTGAATCCAGCTCTGGGGAAGGATAACACTCACAAAAAAGCAGCATGTTGTACATACAGCAGGACTGAGCAGGATAGCTATGAATCCAGTTCTGAGGCAATATCTAACACAGTGTTCCCCAACTCCGGTCCTCAAGAGCCACCAACAGGTCATGTTTTCAGGATTTCCTTAGTATTGCTCAGGTGATAATTGCATCACCTGCACAGGCAACAATTCCATCACCTGTGCAATACTAAGGAAATCCAGAAAACATGACCTGTTGGTGGCTCTTGAGGACCGGAGTTGGGGAACACTGATCTAACACTTACTAGAAAGCAACAGCATGGATGCCACTATATAACAATACTGAGCTATGTAGCTGTGAATCCAGAACTGAAGGTGAAGTAAACCTGTTCTAAAGAACAGCAGTACTAATTGCTGGTTATTTAATAATACAGTATCTTATGGGTTCCAAATACATAAGATAAAAAGGAGGTGAATGATGTGACCCAACGCGGAAAGTGAATACACTCATGCATGGTTTGTAGTCATGTGATACATAGAGCTGTGCAGAAGTTGTAGACACGAAACAAAGTGATATTAAGTCAAGAAAATTAGGTTAAGTGTGCAACATGGTACACAAATTCATAAATTTTGTCAATATTTGCAAACTCAAAAAAAGAATTCAATACCCGGTTTCGTAGCTGACAGGAGCTGAGCTCACCCTTTGGGTTAATGGTGCACTGGTTTTCCAGCTGGGAACATGATGAGGTTGGTGACAGATCCCTGGTCTCATCACTACGGAGGGCAACGACATGTCACGTATCCCCAGCACAACATATGCGGGCTCTTCAGAGAGGTCGCGTGCAGGCTAGACGGCTCCTCGTGTTGCGATGTGTCTTGTGTTTAGTCTACAGGTGTTTGTTTTGTACACGGATGAAGTTATGACCCCGGTTGTTTAGGCTTCTCAACCCGCTACTGGGTGGATTCCATACACCGTAGTGACTTCAGTTCTAGGAAAGAGGTTTCAAGGCTTCAAAAGGTCCCAAATAAACGCCGAACACCACGAAACCTCTATGGATCAAGTTACCGCGGCGGAAAACAGAACAACTGGAATATTGCATCAATGATATAAAGATACAATAAATTATTAGGAAGCTAGAAAATTAGGTAAGCGAGGGGATTAATCCGCCATCAATACCCAACCGTTGTGGCTGCACAATATCACTGTGCATTTCCCATGTCACAGAAATGTTATACAGAAACTAACAAACTTTGTAAAACTTCATCAGATGACATAAAAGAAGTTAGATTTCATTATTTGCAAAAAAAAACCCCAAACCTAAAAACATAAGTGCAATAAACAAATTTGTTTATTTAGGCAACAAGTGATAATCGTGTCGTGTTTCACACATCATTCGGAATAAAATGGATTCATTCTGGGTGTGGCTGCAAATTAAAAAAAAAAAAGTATAAAATAATAAATGATACAGATATTTATAAAGGGGTTGTCGGGAATATAAAAAAAAAAAGTGCAACGACGACATCGCGCTCCTTGTTCGCACTCGGTGACCAAATGAAGGAGGGACACGAAGTCTCCGCTGCAGGACCCGGTCACTTTTCATGATTTCCTCCAAACATCACGCACAACCCTTTTACAATTTCAACTCATTCATAATTGCTAGGAAGATGTAACCAGCCGGAGATTGTGGTAAATTGCGGGCACAATCTGGGTCATAGTTGGGATTTCCTAATTCCTCGGCAGTGAGACCTGGACATGTTACGGTTTTGTGCCGCTCGGTTTATTGTGGCAACGCGTTAGTCCAGGTGTTTCCCGTCCTTTTGGCTCGGACCGGCGCTGCAGGCACAGGTCAGGCTTTACACAGATTGGGCGGGGAGTCTAAATAAAGCCTTGAATATCGGACATTCTTCCTTTATGGAAACATTTTTGGCCACTTTTTACCACGTTGCGGAGGTTAAATTTGCATAGACAGAGGAGTCACTTTTTTCCTACACAATTCTTATTCTAATTCCTTTTTTTTCCCCCTTTTTTGCACTCATGATCAGGAAATCATCAAAATTCTTTGATTCTGCAAAATATTTGGTCCTGACCTGTTAAATTAAAAGGGATTTTACGATACGGATGCCAATTAAATAAAAAAATAATAATGGAAGTCCATGTCCAGTCCATTCAGAAGCAGCAACAGAACTCGGCTGATTACTAGAACATGCACCGGATCCAGGATTCAAGACTGAATCATCTTCTTCTGAGGGTCAAACACGTATCTTTTAAAAGCCAACACAATGAGTACAGGTTGACCGTCTGCTCGACTTTCTTCTTCCTTGGCCGATCCTGCGTCTCCTTTGCTTGCTTTGCTCTTCTTTCTTGAGGCGCCTCCAAGAATTTGCTTCGTTTCTGGTTGTAAACCATCTGGAAATGGGAAAAAAAAGAGAATAAATGATCTGTACAGAAGTGTCAAGTCCTTTCAAGTACCAGTGTATAACCAGCAGATTATATAATACAAAAAGAAAATAAAAAAGATCAAGCAGAACATACTGATGGCTACAGAATTGTGAATGCAGCTCTGACGGTAACGAGCTGTATTTACGGATTGGTACAATATAAGCAATGTCATTTTGTAACAAAGTATCAAGAACAGTATAATAATCTGTATATAACAAACTATAAGTGGTTACAGTCACTATTTATTTCGGATACTTTGGTACAGACATACATCGAGGTTAAGGGTCCCTTGGGCTGCGTTCTCATATTCCTCGCCATATCGTTCATCTCGCTTCTTCGTTGCTGCTTTCTTGCCCTCGCTTGTGTTATCGACAGACAGATGAGAAGACGCGGCAACTGTCTAGAATTGCAGGGCCGTTGGGTCAAGGAGCAAGAAATAAAAAAAAAACCAAAAAAAAAACCCGGTCTTGGACTCTAGGTCTTCTCTTTCCGTTAGAAGAAGACAGAACCCAGGCAGAAGTGTAGCTGGTGCGGCAGTCAGCTGAAACCCTCCGGTGTCACATAACCTTATCTCGTCCACTTAATCAGCCGCGCTGCCCCCATGGTGAAACCCTGATCGGCATTCCTATTCCAGAACATGACAAAGGATTCCGATGCTCGCGATTTGCTGGAGACAGGAGGTCTGCGAACCCAGGTGATTTGCTCAATTACAGAAAACGTGAAGGGGGTATTGGTGACGGCGTGTAAGGGTAGAGCCGTCCTCTGCCCTCGCCGGTACCGAAACAAAACCGCAAGTAACCCTTCGCTGCCTAAAGCAGGTGGCAGGTTTTCCACTCGTCTCTAAAAGGATGTTGTGGCTTCGAAAAGATAAAAAGGGAAGACTTCGATTTCAGAAGGTATGCGGAGAGAATAGACTCCGGGCTGATAAAAATCCAACCATTTCTCAGTTTCTTCTGTTTTGAAGAGGGTCATTATATGCCGCCTAAATAGTAACGACCGCACCATACTTCACATTTCTTTATTAAATCTTCAAACTAAAAAAAAAAAAAAAAAAGGATCAGATTGTATAAATTATATTTTGTGTTATATCCATCTTATGACCTCCTCCATGTTCAGGTTTATTTTTCTAATTTTTTGTTGTTACACTTGTTTTTCGATTTTTTAGCCAATATGCATCATGGCCCTTATCATACACCGACGAGCGCAGAACCCAGTGGTCACATCGCTAAAGCTGAGCGGACACTTCGTACAGCCGATTCTCCGCACCCCTTTACTTCCCTGTACACATGCACACTCAGCTCGGCCACATGCTAATGGGGGCACCGACCAGCACATTTACTGGCACATAGAGCCTAACACCAACTGGCACATTGACTGGCACATAGAGCCAATGCACCGACCGACATATTGACTGGCACATAGAGCCTAACACCAACTGGCACATTGACTGGCACATAGAGCCAATGCACCGACCGACATATTGACTGGCACAGAGCCAATGCACCAACCGACATTGACCGGCACAGAGCAAACACATCGACCAGCACATAGAGCCAACACATTGACCGGCACAGAGCAAACACATCGACCAGCACATAGAGCCAACACATTGACTGGCACATAGAGCAGACGCACGACTGACACATTGACTGGCACAGAGCCAACACACCGACCGTCACATAGAGCGTAATGCACCAGTCGGCATATAGAGCCAAAGCACCGACTGGCACATAGAGGCAACACATCGACCAGAACATTGACTGGCACATAGAGCCGATGCACTGACTCACACAGAGCCAACACACTGACTGGCACATAGAGCGTAACGCACTGGTCGGCATATAGAGCCAACGCACCAACCGGCACAGAGCCAAAACACCGACTGGCACATAGAGCCTAACGCACCAACCGGAACATTGACTGGCACATAGAGCCTAACGCACCAACTGGCACATAGAGCCGATGCAGTGACCGGCACATAGAGCGTAACGCACCGACCGGCACATAGAGCCAACACACCGACTGGCACATTAGCTGGCACATAGAGCCAACACACCGACCGGCACATAGAGCCAACACACCGACTGGCACATTCACCGGCACATAGAGCCAACACACCGACTGGCACATTGACAGGCACATAGAGCCAACACATTGACCGGCACATAGAGCCAACACACCGACTGGCACATTGACCGGCACATAGAGCCTAATGCATTGACTGGCACAGAGCCTAACACACCAACCGACACATTGACCGGCACATAGAGCCAACACACCGACTGGCACATTGACAGGCACATAGAGCCAACACATTGACCGGCACATTGACCGGCACATAGAGCCAACACACCGACTGGCACATTGACCGGCACATAGAGCCAACACACCGACTGGCACATTGACCGGCACATAGAGCCTAATGCATTGACTGGCACAGAGCCTAACACACCAACCGACACATTGACCGGCACATAGAGCCAATGCACTGACCGACACACTGACAGGCACATAGAGCCTAAGACACTGACTGGCACATAGAGCCTAATGCATTGACTGGCACAGAGCCTAACACAACGACCGACACATTAACAGGCACATAGAGCTGGTGCAAGTAATTGGGATCGTTCACAAAAGCTGATGATCCTCCCAAAGAATGCAACATGCACTTGTGATACGGACACCATCTATATGGCATCCACTCCTGGCTGGGGTTGTAGTTACCTGACAAGCTGCAGGACGACATAAAGCTCTAGCATTTTATTGCAGCACTCGGCTGGTATAAACTTCTATTTGTGGACACACAGATACAAAGTGACCCGTGTTATTTCCAAAGTGGTTCCATTCAATCAATGCACATTATCGCACAGCTCCGGCTCTTCCCCAGGTGAACGGCATCGCAGCCTGACAAAACGGCCCTGAATGCTCTTTTCTCCATGGTGCCAGGAGGTCTGTGGGCTCCTAAAAGCCAGTGCCCAAGAGCCAGACGCTCCCCAATCTGACTTCCATCTCTCTCCGTGGAATTCTTGCGTTACACGATACGCGCCTGACGTTCCTTGAGAGCAAGGAAATGAAGGGAAATAGATCTGTCACTGAAGACGACATTGGCTACTTAATAGCTGGAGCTGACGGGGATTTTTAGATGGAAGTCTTGTTTAACTTACATTACGGTTTAATCTCCGCTGAACAATGAATGCACGGGCGCTGAATACACAGTGAAATATCTCTGCCGTTAATTAAGTCCTGGCTGTGCCGCACAGGCAGAAAAAAAAAATTAATAGATTTTTTTTGTTTGTTTCCGTTGAACAATTACTTTATTTTGTTAGCGGATTAAATGCAGAGAGGGGGTTTGTGTCACAAAGAAAGAAATGCAATATCCCACCTATCTCTATGTACAAACACCGAGGAGAAGAGCGGCCCCCCAGCCCCGACGCAGGAAGTACTCACATGCTCATCACACACTCTAATATTGATAGGAACATTGAGCAAACATTCCTCCCAATGATCTGGAACCGGACTGCACAACACGGACGAGAAGCAAAGAGCTGAGTGGCCCCCATGTATAACCACGGACAACTGAGCCCAATGGATGCGGTGGACGGCAAAGGGGGCAAACGCCAGATCGCTGCCTCTGCAAGGGGCCAAACGCCAGATCGCTGCCTCTGCAAGGGGGCAAATGCCAGAACGCTGCCTCTGCAAGGGGGCAAACGCCAGATCGCTGCCCCTGCAAGGGGGCAAACGCCAGATCGCTGCCCCTGCAAGGGGGCAAACGCCAGATCGCTGCCTCTGCAAGGGGGCAGACGCCAGATCGCTGCCTCTGCAAGGAGGCAAACGCCAGACCGCTGCCTCTGCAAGGGGACAAACGCCAGAACGCTGCCTCTGCAAGGGGGCAAACGCCAGACCGCTGCCTCTGCAAGGGGACAAACGCCAGAACGCTGCCTCTGCAAGGGGGCAAACGCCAGATCGCTGCCTCTGCAAGGGGGCAAACGCCAGGTCGCTGCCTCTGCAAGGGGGCAAACGCCAGGTCGCTGCCTCTGCAAGGGGGCAAACGCCAGATCGCTGCCCCTGCAGGAGGGCAAACACTAGATCGTGGCCTCTGCAAGGGGACAAACGCCAGATCGCTGCCTCTGCAAGGGGGCAAACGCCAGATCGCTGCCCCTGCAAGAGGGCAAACACTAGATCGTGGCCTCTGCAAGGGGGCAAACGCCATATCGCTGCCTCTGCAAGGGGGCAAACGCCAGATCGCTGCCTCTGCAAGGGGCCAAACGCCAGATCGCTGCCTCTGCAAGGGGGCAAACGCCAGAACGCTGCCTCTGCAAGGGGGCAAACGCCAGATCGCTGCCCCTGCAAGGGGGCAAACGCCAGATCGCTGCCCCTGCAAGGGGGCAAACGCCAGATCGCTGCCCCTGCAAGGGGGCAAACGCCAGATCGCTGCCTCTGCAAGGGGGCAGACGCCAGATCGCTGCCTCTGCAAGGAGGCAAACGCCAGACCGCTGCCTCTGCAAGGGGACAAACGCCAGAACGCTGCCTCTGCAAGGGGACAAACGCCAGAACGCTGCCTCTGCAAGGGGGCAAACGCCAGATCGCTGCCTCTGCAAGGGGGCAAACGCTAGGTCACTGCCTCTGCAAGGGGGCAAACGCCAGGTCGCTGCCTCTGCAAGGGGGCAAACGCCAGATCGCTGCCCCTGCAGGAGGGCAAACACTAGATCGTGGCCTCTGCAAGGGGACAAACGCCAGATCGCTGCCTCTGCAAGGGGGCAAACGCCAGATCGCTGCCCCTGCAAGAGGGCAAACACTAGATCGTGGCCTCTGCAAGGGGGCAAACGCCATATCGCTGCCTCTGCAAGGGGGCAAACGCCAGATCGCTGCCTCTGCAAGGGGGCAAACGCCAGATCGCTGCCTCTGCAAGGGGGCAAACGCCAGGTCGCTGCCTCTGCAAGGGGGCAAACGCCAGATCGCTGCCCCTGCAAGAGGGCAAACACTAGATCGTGGCCTCTGCAAGGGGGCAAATGCCAGATCGCTGCCTCTGCAAGGGGGCAAATGCCAGAACGCTGCCTCTGCAAGGGGGCAAACGCCAGATCGCTGCCCCTGCAAGGGGGCAAACGCCAGATCGCTGCCCCTGCAAGGGGGCAAACGCCAGATCGCTGCCTCTGCAAGGGGGCAGACGCCAGATCACTGCCTCTGCAAGGAGGCAAACGCCAGACCGCTGCCTCTGCAATGGGACAAACGCCAGAACGCTGCCTCTGCAAGGGGGCAAACGCCAGACCGCTGCCTCTGCAAGGGGACAAACGCCAGAACGCTGCCTCTGCAAGGGGGCAAACGCCAGATCGCTGCCTCTGCAAGGGGGCAAACGCAAGGTCGCTGCCTCTGCAAGGGGGCAAACGCCAGGTCGCTGCCTCTGCAAGGCGGCAAACGCCAGATCGCTGCCCCTGCAGGAGGGCAAACACTAGATCACTGCCTCTGCAAGGGGGCAAACACCAGATCGCTGCCCCTGCAAGAGGGCAAACACCACATCGTGGCCTCTGCAAGGGGGCAAACGCCAGATCGCTGCCTCTGCAAGGGGGTAAACGCCAGATCGCTGCCTCTGCAAGGGGGCAAATGCCAGATCACTGCCTCTGCAAGGGGGCAAATGCCAGATCGCTGCCTCTGCAAGGGGGCAAACACTTGATCACTGCCTCTGCAAGGGGGCAAACACTTGATCACTGCCTCTGCAAGGGGGCAAACACCAGATCGCTGCCCCTGCAAGAGGGCAAACACCACATCGTGGCCTCTGCAAGGGGGCAAACGCCAGATCGCTGCCTCTGCAAGGGGGTAAACGCCAGATCGCTGCCTCTGCAAGGGGGCAAACGCCAGATCGCTGCCTCTGCAAGGGGGCAAACGCCAGGTCGCTGCTTCTGCAAGGGAGCAAACGCCAGATCGCTGCCTCTGCAAGGGGGCAAACACCAGATCGTGGCCTCTGCAAGGGGGCAAACACTAGATCACTGCCCCTGCAAGGGGGCAAACGCCAGATCACTGCCTCTGCAAGGGGGTAAATTCCAGATCGCTGCCTCTGCAAGGGGGCAAACGCCAGATCGCTGCCTCTGCAAGGGGGCAAACACCAGATCGCTGCCTCTGCAAGGGGGCAAATGCCAGATCGCTGCCTCTGCAAGGGGGCAAACACCAGATCGCTGCCTCTGCAAGGGGGCAAATGCCAGATCGCTGCCTCAGCAAGGGGGCAAACGCCAGATCGCTGTGTCTGCAGGGGGGCAAACACCAGATCGCTGCCTCTGCAAGGGGGCAAACACAAGATCGCTACCACCAAACAAATCCTTACTAGATTAATTGTAATAAGGGTATTAGATGGATACCATTACTTGGTACCAAGGTGACGGGCGGCAGACAGGTCGGGAAGGCGGATGATCGGCAGGACGAGAGTTTTGGGGAAAGAACCCTTAAGGCCAAATTCACACAATTGTATGTTTGGTCCAAGTGCGGTCTGTGAACAAACAGGATAGCACTCGGATCAATGTTATTCAATGGGGTCGTGGAGATGAGCCAGTTTTTTTTTCACAAACCAAATCTGCATGTGAAAAAAAAACCACAGCATGCCATAAATCGGACGCGACTCACCCACTCAAGTTTAATGGCCGAGTTTTCTGGCTGATTTTTGTCCAGGATTTCTTCCAGCACCGGCGCCACCGTTACCCAAGGCTGTATAATCTATAATGACTTTTGGGGAGCAGCGCAGCTGCAAACATCAGTCAGAGTTAACCCTTGCCTGGACGCCGGTGCCGCGGTGCACGCAGGTGCTTTGGTTGGTGCTGAGCGGAGAAGTCTTCCGTTCTCTTGGCTGAAGCTGGAGAAGGATGAGGGCCATTCACACACAGCACAATGGTCTGCGCTGAGCGTCCCAGAGAGACGAGTCTTCAGATTTGGCTCTTGCTGCTAGCAATCACAGAAGAATGTGAGAAAACAAAACTGTTTCCCAAGCGCTGTTTGTTGGTGCCATAATTAATAGAATCATCAAACGGTTCTGCAAATTGCTTCCAATTGCCGGCGTCACTTTCATGTCAGATGCCAGACTAGAAAACACCGGCCTGTTCACCAGCGCGGGGGCAACCTCTGTCCTGCACTGGGAACCCAGCGCTTTCTAAAGGGGTTTCGGATAATTTGCGCAGTAATGGGGTCCCGCTGGGCATACATTACACACCATTTAAAGTCATGTTGTTTTTCCTTGTTTCAGGACATATTTAGTAGTGAGAAGATCATAGTAAAATTCAATAGACTTTCCTTTCCTGTGTTCCCATAGTTTTCTCTCCCGACCAAAAGGCCAAGTAAACTCCATAGGCCAAATGGTCGTCAGTAAAGGCAAAATAGGAGAAAATAACTAACACATAAAACAAATCCTCATATAACAAAGAACAGAACGCTGGAGACATCGGAATTACTGACTATATGACAGCAGAGTCCTGAACAGAACATACACCTGTTCTCCAGCAGAAAGGACAGGGAGGGATCAGTCCGGTACATGGAGCACCGGGAGGGAGCAGTCCGGTACATGGAGCACAGGGAGGGATCAGTCCGGTACATGGAGCACAGGTGGGGAGCAGTCCGGTACATGGAGCACAGGTGGGGAGCAGTCGGGTACATGGAGCACAGGTGGGGAGCAGTCGGGTACATGGAGCACAGGTGGGGAGCAGTCCGGTACATGGAGCACAGGTGGGGAGCAGTCCGGTACATGGAGCACAGGTGGGGAGCAGTCCGGTACATGGAGCACAGGTGGGGAGCAGTCCGGTACATGGAGCACAGGTGGGGAGCAGTCCGGTACATGGAGCACAGGTGGGGAGCAGTCCGGTACATGGAGCACAGGTGGGGAGCAGTCCGGTACATGGAGCACCGGGAGGGAGCAGTCCGGTACATGGAGCACCGGGAGGGAGCAGTCCGGTACATGGAGCACAGGTGGGGAGCAGTCCGGTACATGGAGCACAGGTGGGGAGCAGTCCGGTACATGGAGCACAGGTGGGGAGCAGTCCGGTACATGGAGCACAGGTGGGGAGCAGTCCGGTACATGGAGCACAGGTGGGGAGCAGTCGGGTACATGGAGCACAGGTGGGGAGCAGTCCGGTACATGGAGCACAGGTGGGGAGCAGTCCGGTACATGGAGCACAGGTGGGGAGCAGTCGGGTACATGGAGCACAGGTGGGGAGCAGTCCGCTACATGGAGCACAGGTGGGGAGCAGTCCGCTACATGGAGCACCGGGAGGGAGCAGTCCGGTACATGGAGCACAGGGAGGGATCAGTCCGGTACATGGAGCACAGGTGGGGAGCAGTCCGGTACATGGAGCACAGGTGGGGAGCAGTCCGGTACATGGAGCAGCGGGAGGGAGCAGTCCGATATATGGAGCAGCGGGAGGGAGCAGTCCGGTACATGGAGCACAGGTGGGGAGCAGTCCGGTACATGGAGCACAGGTGGGGAGCAGTCCGGTACATGGAGCACAGGTGGGGAGCAGTCCGGTACATGGAGCACAGGTGGGGAGCAGTCCGGTACATGGAGCACAGGTGGGGAGCAGTCCGGTACATGGAGCACAGGTGGGGAGCAGTCCGGTACATGGAGCACAGGTGGGGAGCAGTCCGGTACATGGAGCACAGGTGGGGAGCAGTCCGGTACATGGAGCACAGGTGGGGAGCAGTCCGGTACATGGAGCACAGGTGGGGAGCAGTCCGCTACATGGAGCACAGGTGGGGAGCAGTCGGGTACATGGAGCACAGGGAGGGAGCAGTCCGGTACATGGAGCACAGGGTGGGATCAGTCCGGTACATGGAGCACAGGTGGGGAGCAGTCCGGTACATGGAGCACAGGTGGGGAGCAGTCCGGTACATGGAGCACAGGGAGGGAGCAGTCCGGTACATGGAGCACAGGTGGGGAGCAGTCCACTACATGGAGCACAGGTGGGGAGCAGTCCGGAACATGGAGCAAAGGGAGGGAGCAGTCCGGTACATGGAGCACAGGTGGGGAGCAGTCCGGTACATGGAGCACAGGTGGGGAGCAGTTTGGTACATGGAGCACAGGTGGGGAGCAGTTTGGTACATGGAGCACAGGGAGGGAGCAGTCCGTACATGGAGCACAGGTGGGGAGCAGTCCGTACATGGAGCACAGGGAGGGAGCAGTCCGGTATATGGAGCACAGGTGGGGAGCAGTTCGGTACATGGAGCACAGGGAGGGAGCAGTCCGGTACATGGAGCACAGGTGGGGAGCAGTCCGGTACATGGAGCACAGGTAGGGAGCAGTCCGTACATGGAGCACAGGTGGGGAGCAGTCCGGTACATGGAGCACAGGTGGGGAGCAGTCCGGTACATGGAGCACAGGTGGGGAGCAGTCCGGTACATGGAGCACAGGGAGGGAGCTGTCCGGTACATGGAGCACAGGGAGGGAGCAGTCCGGTACATGGAGCACAGGGAGGGAGCTGTCCGGTACATGGAGCACAGGTGGGGAGCAGTCCGTACATGGAGCACAGGTGGGGAGCAGTCCGGTACATGGAGCACAGGTGGGGAGCAGTCCGGTACATGGAGCACAGGTAGGGAGCAGTCCGGTACATGGAGCACAGGGAGGGAGCTGTCCGGTACATGGAGCACAGGGAGGGAGCAGTCCGGTATATGGAGCACAGGCGGGGAGCAGTCCGGTACATGGAGCACAGGGAGGGAGCAGTCCGGTATATGGAGCACAGGGAGGGAGCAGTCCGGTACATGGAGCACAGGTGGGGAGCAGTCCGCTACATGAAGCACCAGGAGGGAGCAGTCCGGTATATGGAGCACAGGTGGGGAGCAGTCCGGTACATGGAGCACAGGTGGGGAGCAGTCCGCTACATGGAGCACCGGGAGGGAGCAGTCCGGTACATGGAGCACAGGTGGGGAGCAGTCCGGTACATGGAGCACAGGGAGGGAGCAGTCCGGTACATGGAGCACAGGTGGGGAGTAGTCCGGTACATGGAGCACAGGTGGGGAGTAGTCCGGTACATGGAGCACAGGTGGGGAGCAGTCCGGTACATGTGATACAGGTAGAGAGAACAGTACATGTAGACGATTGTACACACCATATTACTGCAGAGACTCTACTAGAAATCCATTAAATTCCTGCACTTGGTGATACAGAGCTCGCTGATGGTCTCCAGTTGACTCGCACATGAAGTTATGATTACTGTCCCCGATCACACAGACAGCGGCTAAATACCCGGCTCTTCCTCCTCTCGCACCTTTCACCTTGCTATTATATGTGGGCACAAGACCCCCGGAATCACCATTACTGTAACTGGGAAGACTCATAATTTTTTAAGTGTTTTTCCTGTCTTAAATCTGCTCGGCCCCCGACATAACGAAATCTGCTCGGCCCCCGACATAACGATCCTGCGGCCCCAACAATGTGAGCGGGATGGGGAACAGGTGGAAAGCATTTCACTTGACCCGCGCCATTAAGTCGTTCCAATACAAAGTGGCGTCTGCGCAGGAAAAAGGCTCCTGAGTAATGTCCCAATCCGAGAAGACAAGGAGAAAGAACAAGTGAGAAAACAGACGAGAAAGAAAGAAAGAAAGAAAGAAAGAAAGAAAGAAAGAAAGAAAAAGAGAAATAGAGAAAGAAAGAAAGAAAGGAGAAAGAAAGAGAAAGAAAGATAAAAAGAAAGAAAGAGAAAAAAAGAAAAAGAAAGAGCGAAAGAGAGAAAGAAAGAAAGAAAGAAAAAGAGAGAAAGAAAGAAAAAGAAAGAAAGCGAGAAAGCAAGAAAGAAAAAGAGAAAGAAAAAGAGAAAGCGAGAGAGAAAGCGAGAGAGAAAGAAAGAGAAAAAAAGAGAAAAAAGGAGAAAGAGAAAAAGAGAGAAAGTAAAAGAGAAGCAAAAAGAAAGAAAGAGAAAGAAAAAAAGAAAGAAAAAAAGAAAGAAAGAGCAAAAGAGAAAGAAAAAGCGAGAGAGAAAGAAAGCAAGAAAGAAGAGAAAGAAAGAAAAAGAGAAAGAAAGAGAAAGAAAGATAGAAAGAGAAAGAAAGAAAGTGATAAAGAGAAAGAATGTAAAAGAGAGGAAGTGAGAAAGCAAGAGAATGAAAGGTTTCTATCGGATTTCACAATAACTTTGTCGCTTTTCTACTTCTTTTTCCCAATAACCCAAAATTAAATGAGACCCTGAAAACTGAAGAGAACGACCCGGATCAGAGAGCGGCACTGACCCAGCCCTCATGGACAGAGTCTGCCGGTGTCAGACTGCGGTGTGTGACTCTGATGCTGAACAGCCGGCGCTTTTGTGAGACGTAGAATTGCATTTTTTCTATCATTTCTAAGACTTCACTGTAATCTGACATTTTAGTAAAAAAATAAATAAAATACAATAAATGAGCGGAGTATTTGATGTCCCACTGGTGCAATCAGAGCGTGCAAACAATCAGACGGAGGGTTCTTTGCCCACCGTAACAACCTGGTCCTGGCCACCTGCAGCGGCGTCCTGTGCAGTGATGAAGCTGCGTTCTGGGATTAGTAGTGCTTGGACGTCAGCAATCAATAACTGATGGGATATCCTACTGAAACGTATCGCTGGGATGGGGATGGCCCTTTAATTAGGACACAGCAAAGAAGACCCTTGTGCAGGATTTCCCACCCTTATGTAATGCAGAGATGGAACGAGCCAAACATCCCTGGCTGGTTCCCACTTGTGCAGCTTTATATAACCAGTTGCCCTGAGCCATGCACGCTCATATTGATGGGACGTGCATAGGGCAGGTAAGCCATGCAGTCAACCATTGTCTTGCCAGATGGGCAGGATGACATGCCGAAGCGGAGAGGGGATCATGCATGATGCGGAGAGGGGATCATACATGATGCGGAGAGGGGATCATGCATGATGCGGAGAGGGGATCATGCATGATGCGGAGAGGGGATCATGCATGATGCGGAGAGGGGATCATGCATGATGCGGAGAGGGGATCATGCATGATGCGGAGAGGGGATCATGCATGATGCGGAGAGGGGATCATGCATGATGCGGAGAGGGGATCATGCATGATGCGGAGAGGGGATCATGCCGCAGGACGGTCCTGCAATGTCTGGCTGTTATCTGGTGCACGGCGGCGCTCTCTGTCTGAAGTGGCTGCATGGAGGGTTCCAGCGGCTCTTCATTTCCCCCGCTACTTGAGGCTGACCCCCATTCCTGCATTGTTTGCTCCCGTGTCACGCTGGCCTGGAAGCGCATCCCAATCAACAGGAGAATGGAAGACAAGTGCTAATAATGCGGAGCGGGGGAGATGGAGGGCCGCTTTATGGAAACTTTCATGCGGCATGCATTGTGCGTAAACAAATGTGCGGCTTGCTTTCCAATGATAAGGAGATTACATTTTTCATTTCTTGAAATCAGGTTTGTTCTCCGTTGTCATCACAACAAAGCGAATTAGGACGAAGAAAAACAGGCATCTCCTTACGAGGACCCAGGTTCTTCACAGCACAGCTGCACAGATACTTAATATTCTCAAACGAGCCTTTGATTGTCTTTGATGCAACATGCTCGCTTCTACTGCGGCACAAAGAGAGGAGAATGCGGCGCGTTCTGATGTCTTAATGTTGCTTAATACCTTGTTTAACCTTCGCTAAGCTCCTTAAACGGTGGGAGACGAATTGGTGGAAAACAAATGGGCTGCGAGAGGAGTGAGGATTTGCGCAAAAGAAAATGCACAGATACGTGCGCTCAACTTTATGTCGTACTTATAGAAAGGTTTAATCGCCTGAGATGTTATCGCACACGGGGCGCACGACGGGAGTCAGAACAGGGTGAAACATGGGTGCAGTGGTCACCTAGGATGCATGGAGCTTATTGGACCCCTACGTGTTTGGATTGGCTCCTACAAGGGACCCTGGTAACAGGTTACAACAGCAGGATTGTTGGGGGTCCCAGTGTCAGAAGGTGTCATGTGCCCCCTGACTGGTTGCAAGTGCACAGTCATTCCATCCACAAGCTGTTCAGGTATCTGTCAGTCCAAAAGAGGCCGAATCAGCACCAATGTGAGACCACCCCCATTCTGGTAAGCGGCAGGGGTCTCCGTCATAGCTGGAAAATGAAGAGGGGTCTATTTGGGATAAGTGCTAGATTGATGGTAGTCTAAGTCGCTGAGACCCCCAGCAACTGGCAGAATGGAGGGTTGTGTCCCCTCCTTGAGTTACGCGCTGGTCACAAACATTGTTCCATTCAAAATCAATGGGCAGATGAAGATAGAGGAGTGCAGCACTCGGCCATCTCCATCACTCACATAGAGCAGAAGCATACATGGGGATACCAGACCCCAATGGTGATCAGCAGGGGTCTCAAAGGTTGGAACTGGGGGTTTCAGTTGTAAACCCTCCACCAAGCTAACAGTTACCCATTAATTCTCAAATTTCTTACCACTATAGTCCTTAAAACCCATACTTCTCACATTGTACCAGTTGTACACACAACTCCATTTCTAGCCATTTTCCTTCTTTCAGTTGTCTCTGAGCTAGTGGGTGAAAACTAACTGCTATCATATCTCCCATACACAGCACACAGACATAAGGATTCCTGCTCTTATGCCTCTAAGTATCCCATGTCCAGAAGCAGCAGTATGGATGGCATTGTACTGAGTAGTGTGACTGTGCATCCAGCTTTGTGGAAAGCTAAAACACTTAGCAGCATATCTCTGTGTGTATCTCTATAGACTTCAAAACATCAGCTGTAATGTAATCTCTCTGAGGTATACGGACGCATACAAGTACATATATTCTTCCTAGAGGTCAGTAAAACAATGAAGGCTCCATAACGGATAACCGAAGATGGATAAATTCCTATAGTTCAGGCTATAAATGCAATGTACTCTGTGCCGCTTTGTGAAATCCTAAAGGTCTACCTAAACCAAAAATGAAATGTCAACGACTCCTCCTGCTTCCGGTAGAAAAATTTATCTTCAGCCAAAATAATACAAGGGACAAGGGCTAAAGTCATCAGAGAATGCATCCAATCCCGATAGTGGGTCGGTGGCGGCCAACCTGCCTTCTAGATCCTACAACCGGCATTTCCTCCAATACTTCCCATCACATATCAGCAAACGTTGTCATGAAAGCAGACTTGTCAGCATTCCACTGCCTTGGAACCGCTGCCGTTAACCCGTTCACTGCTGGAAGAAGCACTGCAGGGGTTAACCACTGCACGGTTGGCAGCCAACGCTGGTTGGGATCCAGACGACCTGCGGAGCCCAAGTCTCAGTCTGATGTTTTCATTCCCTGAACAGCCCCCGGTGCGTGGAAACCAATGTAAACACAAGCCATGGACCTCTCTTTGTCTCCCGACGCTCCATGTTACTTCCTACACTGCCGTGCCTAAAAAAACTACCAGTTTACATCCAAAAACACAAAGAAAAAAAAAAAAAAAAAGAGGGAGGGCGAGGAGGCGTCATTTATACCGTCCGTTTCTGGAAATGTTGGCAGCCGGAGGAAGCGGGACATGTAGTTAAATGCTGTTTTCCCAGCTTTCATTTTGCCCGTTGGCTCCCCGCCGTCCCCGCTCATTCCGCATCTCTTGGCTTCCGATGGAGGCTTAAAGTAAAGCAATGAATGGCCTCCTCTCGAGGCCGCTTATGATCACAGACACCGGACACCGCCATGGAGCACAGAGGTCCTTGCTATGCATCTGCTACTTTCCTTCTTGAATATTTTTGTAATTTTAAACGGAAGCCCCGCAGACGCACCGGATCGAGTCCTCTCGCGGTGTGAATTTGCAAAGAGAGTAACATGACACATTCTCAGCCCGGCTTGGGGACATTCAGAAAAATGTTACTTATGGCTCACAGAAATAAGACTTTACATTTAATTCTCGAGCCAAAAAATGATCGATGTACATGGAAATAAAAAAAAATAAATACATTGGTCGGGCTCGTAAAGGCTGCACACGATGGATGCGCCCTCTGGAAATAAGGCTGCAGCCACGTAGAGAAGTTTGGTTTTGGCAAAGTCATGAAATGTTGGTTTTAGTCTTTGAGTTAAGACGCTCCAGTTGGGGTGAGAATTTTGCCCCTCTATTATTTATTACAGGATCCGATCTTCCAAATTTTTGGAGTCCAAAGGGACTGATGTCGCTTACGATTTTTGGGAACGGAGTTCAGGACCACCGTGAGTTCTAAAGGGGATGCAGACCCTATAATATGTCACCATATCTAGCAGTAGTAAAGAAAACTATCAGATCCGCTCTTCGCTAGTAGACCTCCCCATCTGGCTTTTATAAGGGTCCTCCGTGGCGAGTTCTTCTGGAAGATTCATATATAGTAGGTATAGAAAAGTGCGGCCGTATGGAGAACCCACCTTCAAAAAGTGAACACCACAGCGTTGGTCAGTGCCCCCCCCCCCCCCAGAAGCAATCGCTTACCTAGTCAACCAACCAAATGGTAAAAAAAAAATTCTCGACATAATTCATCATCAGGATTCTCTGCAATTGAAAAAAAACAAACTATCCCAACAGCAAAAATACCAAACATTTACCTGTTAAAAGCCCCATGATGCTCAAGCACTGCCGCTTTCCTGGTGCACGCCAGTCATTTTTTTACTTTTCTGCAGCAATCACTGGCCCTGAAGGTGAAGCCTGCTTATTACACGAGGCCACTGGTGATTGCCTGCAGCGTTCGTGTAAATACACACAATGCCATTGCTGCAGGCTGTCACTGTACTTTCAGGCAACTTGATCTTGTTTGATTATGTGATAAAACTGCATTATTATAAGACATCAGTGATTGTCTAACCGCTGTCTCCAACATCATGTCCTCCCTCTATCAGAAACTGAATCTTTCAAAATCTGAACTCCTTGTGTTTCCTCTCTCCACTAACCTACCCTCTCCAATCTGCCTTGAATGCTTCAGCCAGGATCATATTCCTCATCAATCCTTACATCGATGCCTCTACCTTGTGCCAGTCATTGCAGGAAGCAGGGGCGGGGACATGTCCCTCTAAAGGAAGCAGGGGCGGGTCCATGTCCCTTTCCAGGAAGCAGGGGCGGGTCCATGTCCCTCTAAAGGAAGCAGGGGCGGGTTCTTGTCCCTCTCCAGGAAGCAGGGGTGGGTCCATGTCCCTCTCCAGGAAGCAGGGGCGGGTCCATGTCCTTCTCCAGGAAGCAGGGGCGGGTCCATGTCCCGCTACAGGAAGTAGGTGCGGGTCCATGCCCCGCTACAGGAAGCAGGGGTGGGTCCATGTCCCTCTCCAGGAAGCAGGGGTGGGTCCATGTCCCTCCCCAGAAAGCAGGGGCGGGTCCATGTCCCTCTCCAGGAAGCAGGGGTGGGTCCATGTCCCTCCCCAGAAAGCAGGGGCGGGTCCATGTCCCTCTCCAGGAAGCAGGGACGGGTCCATGTCCCTCTACAGGAAGCAGGGGCGGGTCCATGTCCCTCTAAAGGAAGCAGGGGCGGGTCCATGTCCCGCTACAGGAAGCAGGTGCGGGTCCATGCCCCGCTACAGGAAGCAGGGGCGGGTCCATGTCCCTCTCCAGGAAGCAGGGGTGGGTCCATATCCCTCCCCAGAAAGCAGGGGCGGGTCCATGTCCCTCTCCAGGAAGCAGGGACGGGTCCATGTCCCTCTACAGGAAGCAGGGGCGGGTCCATGTCCCTCTCCAGGAAGCAGGGGCGGGTCCATGTCCCTCTAAAGGAAGCAGGGGCGGGTCCATGTCCCGCTACAGGAAGCAGGTGCGGGTCCATGCCCCGCTACAGGAAGCAGGGGCGGGTCCATGTCCCTCTCCAGGAAGCAGGGGTGGGTCCATATCCCTCCCCAGAAAGCAGGGGCGGGTCCATGTCCCTCTCCAGGAAGCAGGGACGGGTCCATGTCCCTCTACAGGAAGCAGGGGCGGGTCCATGTCCCTCTACAGGAAGCAGGGGCAGGTCCATGTCCCTCTACGGAGAGCAGGGGCAGATCTATGTCCATCTATGAGAAGTGGGGGCAGATCTACGTCTATGCGACGATAGGGTAGATCCATGTTCCTCTAAAGGAAGTGGGAGCGGACCCATGTCTCTCTAAAGGAAGTGGGGTGAATCTATGCCCCTCTAGGGGAAGTGGAGGTGGGCATTTTTCTCTCCGTTTCTGGTCTCCTCTCTGTCACATTGCATACCAGCTTTCCAGAGAGCTGTGCTGTCAGTTCAGGGCCCACAAGTCATTGGACATTGAATGCTGGTAAGTAGGGGGGGGGGGGGGGGGAGAAAGTTTAGCACCTATAATGATGGCAGAATGTGTGGAATTGACACTTCCCAAACATATTAGTCAAGTATGTGCTCCAAAAGCAGTTTTAACTTGTGAGGGACAACATCAGCAGCCAATGTATTTTCTACGGGTTTTCTGTGAAAGTTCAGGTATGGTTTAATGAACAATTGCAAAAGAGAGCTCCATATTTCAGGAGTTAGATAGTCTTCTTCTCAACCCAACATTGCCAGTATGGAAGAAAAATACCATAACGTCACTCTTCAGAGGTCAAAGATCAGAAAGAAATTTAAAAAAAAGTTGCAAAAAAAAAAAAAAACTAAACAAAGTAAACTTTTGTAAAATCTGCATCCTTCAACTGTATTTTGGTTTCGCGCTCAGCTCTGTTTCTGAAAGTTCACAACAAGTATAAATGTTATGTGCAGGAACAATATCCATCACCGAGCTGTCAAGCAAATCACAGTGGAGAAAAGGTGTTAACATTGTAGATTTTGGCACGGCGTGTTTTTCATTTGAAAGGTAAGAAGTTACTGAATATTTTACATGGCTGGAAAATATGTAGAAGAGGGGGTGATGATTAATGGTCAGCTCAGAAAACTCACTCCGGGTTACTCAAAGCACAGAATGATGGAAAAGACTTGTAGCCGTCAAGTGATATGCCAGGAGGTATTACCACGATGAGTGGAGTAGTTCTAGGTGATGAGTTTCTACCAACATGGCGCTTTATTTATTTTGAAGCGAGACTAAGTTTTTGTATTAAAAAAGGTATAAAATAAGAAAATGGATATAAACCTTCAAAGATGTAACGCAGCTGTTGTCCTGAGGTTTACCTGATCCCTGCTGGTGACCACACAGTGGGAGTATCAGGAAATGGACATTCAGCCAATCAGCAGCTGCACCTGCCAGTGATTGGCTGAGCAAGAAATCCTGCCACTTCCAAGCACAGACCAATGGGGACTGGGTAAACATCAGAATCAGGGCAAGTATTGATTTATTTTTCTTTTTTATACCCATATAAAACACAACATTTTATATTCGAAAGAGAATCCCATTAAAACAAAAAAATTAAATCAGTAAAAGTCACAAAAAAAAGGCTGAATCAATGGAAAAACCCCACAGTAATCTACAGAGGCAGGTTTACTCAATACTGGCCAAGGTAAAGGGGAAAAAAAGGCCAAAATAGTTCACAAAGGATCCAGGAGATCTCAGCGTAAATGTAAGCGGTATTGCAAAACTTGGTAATAAATCTGCACAATTGATCAATAATTCTAAGAATTTTGCAGGCTGCAGATTCCCCCCCCCAAGTATAATGGGGTTGTATGATGTCCCTCCGCCATGAGATCTGATGAATCCCCTACAGAGCCGCAGTGTGATTGAGTTGCACATAATCGGTTCGGCGTGTTTGCGGAAAAATATAAACCATATAGCTGCAGCGGGGTGGAAGGAACGGGGGCCGAGCTTCTTAGGAAGTCAGGAAATTAAATTAGGCCGGTATAATGTAACCAGCCAAAAAAACATATAAACAAGTTAAAAAATAAATTGGCCTCTTTAGCAAAACCACAAGGCGGACGTACGGGCCGAAGACGAAATAAAGCAATTGTCTTTTCTTTTTTTTTTCCCCACAGAGAACTATGGGTCACATTCCCTATCCTAAATCACCACTGATTAAAAAGGTAAATAAAACAAATACATACGAATATTGCATGTTGGCATAACAAAAAAAGAAAAAGTGAAATGAATGCATATGGATATTTCATAGTAGCGAAAAATGAAATATACATTTTTTTTAGATGTTCACAAATAAAAAGTCAATCATAGATTAAATTTAAAAAAGCTTATGGATATATATCACACATACATTTATTTTCACTTTGCTTCTAAAACTAAAATAGGATAGAAAATTAAAAAAAAATTGTGACCTTTATTTTGCCATGTGATAGATAGATAGAATAGATATAGAATAGACAGATAGATAGATGATAGATAGATGATAGATAGATAGAATAGATATAGAATAGACAGATAGAATAGATAGATATAGATAGAATAGATATATAGAATATAGATAGATAGATTATAGATAGATAGATTATAGATAGATAATAGATGATAGATAGATGATAGATAGATAATAGATAGTTAATAGATAGGATACGATACAGTGAGGAAAATAAGTATTTGATATTCTGCCGATTTTGCAAGTTTTCCCACCTACAAAGAATGGAGAAGTCTGTAATTTTTATCTTAGATACACTTCACCTGTGAGAGACAGAATCTAAAAAGAAAATCCAGAAAATCACATTGTAGGATTGTTACATAATTAATTTGTATTTTATTGCATGAATTAAGTATTTGATCACCGACCAACCAGCAAGAATTCTGCTCTCAGAGACCTGTTAGTTTTTCTGTAAGAAGCCTCCTACTCTGCACTCATTACCTGTATTAATTGCACCTGTTTGACCTCGTTACCTGTATGAAAGACACCTGTCCACACTCTCAATCACACTCCAACCTCTCCACCATGGCCAAGACCAAAGAGCTATCTAAGGAAACCAGGGATAAAACTGTAGACCTGCACAAGGCTGGGATAGGCTACAGGACAATAGGCAGCAGCTTGGTGAGAAAAGGCAACAACTGTTGGCGCAATTATTAGGAAATGGAAGAAACACAAGATGACTGTCAATCGTCCTCGGTCTGGGGCTCCATGCAAGATCTCGCCTCATGGGGGGTAAGGATGATTCTGAGAAACATTAGCCCAGAGCTACACGGGAGGAGCTGGACAATGACCTGAAGAGAGCTGGGACTACAGTCTCAAACATTACCGCTAGTAACACACTACACCGCCATAGATTACAATCCTGCAGGGCACACAAGGTCCTCCGATCACCCAGCACAAGGAACAGAACTAAGCAGCGGCTCCGTAAGAAGCATTTCAAGATCCTGGAGTGGCCTAGCCTGAATCCAGACCTGAACCACTTGGAGGGAGCTGAAACTCAATGTTGCCCAGCGACAACCCCGAAACCTGAAAGATCTGGAGGAGATCTGTATGGAGGAGGGGGCCAATATCCCTGCTGCAGTGTGTGCAAACCTGGGCAAGAACTACAGGAAATGTCTGACCTCTGTAACTGCAAACAAAGGTTTCTGGACCAAATATTAATGTTTTTCTAATGTAGCAAATACTTATTTAAATGTATATGTGTGTGCATATATTGTGTGTGTATATATATATATATATATGTAGATATACAGTGGGGCAAAAAAGTATTTAGTCAGTCAGCAATAGTGCAAGTTTCACCACTTAAAAAGATGAGAGGCGTCTGTAATTTACATCATAGGTAGACCTCAACTATGGGAGACAAACTGAGAAAAAAAATCCAGAAAATCACATTGTCTGTTTTTTTAACATTTTATTTGCATATTATGGTGGAAAATAAGTATTTGGTCAGAAACAAAATTTCATCTCAATACTTTGTAATATATCCTTTGTTGGCAATGACAGAGGTCAAACGTTTTCTGTAAGTCTTCACAAGGTTGCCACACACTGTTGTTGGTATGTTGGCCCATTCTTCCATGCAGATCTCCTCTAGAGCAGTGATGTTTTTGGCTTTTCGCTTGGCAACACGGACTTTCAACTCCCTCCAAAGGTTTTCTATAGGGTTGAGATCTGGAGACTGGCTAGGCCACTCCAGGACCTTGAAATGCTTCTTACGAAGCCACTCCTTCGTTGCCCTGGCGGTGTGCTTTGGATCATTGTTATGTTGAAAGACCCAGCCACGTTTCATCTTCAATGCCCTTGCTGATGGAAGGAGGTTTGCACTCAAAATCTCACGATACATGGCCCCATTCATTCTTTCATGTACCCGGATCAGTCGTCCTGGCCCCTTTGCAGAGAAACAGCCCCAAAGCATGATGTTTCCACCACCATGCTTTACAGTAGGTATGGTGTTTGATGGATGCAACTCAGTATTCTTTTTTCTCCAAACACGACAAGTTGTGTTTCTACCAAACAGTTCCAGTTTGGTTTCATCAGACCATAGGACATTCTCCCAAAACTCCTCTGGATCATCCAAATGCTCTCTAGCAAACTTCAGATGGGCCCGGACATGTACTGGCTTAAGCAGTGGGACAAGTCTGGCACTGCAGGATCTGAGTCCATGGTGGCGTAGTGTGTTACTTATGGTAGGCCTTGTTACATTGGTCCCAGCTCTCTGCAGTTCATTCACTAGGTCCCCCCGCGTGGTTCTGGGATTTTTGCTCACCGTTCTTGTGATCATTCTGACCCCACGGGGTGGGATTTTGCGTGGAGCCCCAGATCGAGGGAGATTATCAGTGATCTTGTATGTCTTCCATTTTCTAATTATTGCTCCCACTGTTGATTTCTTCACTCCAAGCTGGTTGGCTATTGCAGATTCAGTCTTCCCAGCCTGGTGCAGGGCTACAATTTTGTTTCTGGTGTCCTTTGACAGCTCTTTGGTCTTCACCATAGTGGAGTTTGGAGTCAGACTGTTTGAGGGTGTGCACAGGTGTCTTTTTATACTGATAACAAGTTTAAACAGGTGCCATTACTACAGGTAATGAGTGGAGGAAAGAGGAGACTCTTAAAGAAGAAGTTACAGGTCTGTGAGAGCCAGAAATCTTGATTGTTTGTTTCTGACCAAATACTTATTTTCCACCATAATATGCAAATAAAATGATAAAAAAACAGACAATGTGATTTTCTGGATTTTTTTTTCTCAGTTTGTCTCCCATAGTTGAGGTCTACCTATGATGTAAATTACAGACGCCTCTCATCTTTTTAAGTGGTGGAACTTGCACTATTGCTGACTGACTAAATACTTTTTTGCCCCACTGTATATATATATACATACAATATATGCACACACACATACAGTGTGTAATAAAAAATATATATATATATTTTTTTTTCTTATTTATCTCAAAAGATATATTATATTTAAGTCCGAGAATTAATCTTATATATTTCTAGACTTTTTTCTTTCCTAATATGTATTTTGGTATTTATTTATGAGGTAGATGTGTTAAAAAAAAAAAAAAAGACGTTAAAAATGACTAAATAAAACACAAAAAAGAGAAATCTATAGTCCTGTTGAACTCGTCCATCTTGGAATAAATATCATTACTTGGCGAAGATTAAGTAGCAGTTATGCAGAACAACCTTGCCGCCGTGATAAATCTCTCAATATTTGTAAAAAATGAGCTAAATTAATAGGACTAGAGGAAAACGAGGGGAGAACCCGCGAGTGTAATTTAGCTCGGCCTCGTAAGAAAGCATTTATTTTACATAATGCCGTCTGCAGAAATCGTCATTAATATAAACGCTCGCATCAGAAGATTCCGGCTCCGCTGAGCCTTAATGAAGAGGTTACTTCTAGTTAAACGCCCGGTTATACCAACAAAAGGACAAAATTAAAGTACAACTTCGACAATCCGGCCCTTTTATTCACTTCCATTTTAAATACATAAAACATACACCACCTAAATTTGTACAAACTCGTTAACAGTATTTAATCTTCAATTAAAATACCCCGAGCAGAAAACTCAGATAAGTGACTACAAGAAGAAGCTTATTGACCCAGAATATTCTTCTCCTTGTTACTATTTTATTTCTGCATATTAAAAATGTCATCTTTATGTCTCGCAAAGAAAAAAAAAAAATCTGAAGAAATAATGAAGGTTGAACAAAAGAATATGAGGCGACAATTTAACAGTGTGCGCCGCCTGCGTCCTGATTACTGAGCGAGGCCGGCTCGGAAAATACGAGTGACCCCGCACCTGAGCGGCCTCCGACTTAATGGGAAAAATGACACAAAAATGGAAGTTTAGATGATGCAAAACTGAATTCCACAGGATGAGCCTTCTATTTACTGGGTATTATAAGCGGTATTTGTGCTTAATCCCACAAAAAACACTTTTTGAGGTCAGTCGGGGTCCTAGCGGTTGGACCGTCGGATCCCCCCCATTTAGCCGTTCTCCGCAAGTTAAGGGATAACTTATTACCTCTATAAGGGTGCGTTCACACCTGGCGGATGCGATGTCGATTTTTTTGCATAAATTTGGAGGGGGAAAATTACTGCATCATCAAAAAAAATATCATCCACTGCGGGGGAAAAAATAAATAAAAAAAAAATAAAAAAAAAAATCAGAGATTGATCAGAGATGCGTTTATTTACCATGGATTTCAGCCTATAAAATAAAATCCATGGCAAAGTAGTAATATGTATATAAAAAATCTCAAATAGACAATTAATATTGGACTGTCAAAAAAGTATAGGACTCATTACTTGAAGGTTTTGTAAGGTTTCCTTTTTTTTTGGCCTTGGAATTTGTTGATGCATTTTGCGCCAAATTCTAAAAAAAAAATTATGAATTTTGTGTAAGGATAAAAAAATGCATTTTATTTTTGTCTTGAAACTTTTTTTTTAGCAACTTTTTAGAGCAAAAAGTGCCCCCTTCCGCTAAAATGTGGCAATATTTGTGCACAAAGGTGGGAGCGTAGGAAATTTGCGCAAAATGTTGTGACAGCCGAAATCATCTGGAAACCCCAAACCTCGTCCATAAAAGAAAACAAACAGGCGAACGCATACAACATTGACATAAAAAAGGAGTAAATGAAATGAAGAATAAGGTGCAAATAAAAAAAAGGGCAAAAACAAGCCAATAAATCGGGACAAAAAAAACTAAGTTAAATTTGCAAGAGAGGTGGGTGGGGGAAGGGAAGTGACAACTGGGAGGAGCACATTGCTATTGTCTGAAGAGTGGTTGTCAGGTGATTTATTGAGCTGTCGTTTGTGACTCTACATCAGTCTGCATTCGCAGCGGCGCAGGGAGGGTCCGCAGACCCGCTTTTCCATGTAAGAAGAGAGCAATACTTTGTTACATTAGGAATAAAAAATGTTCCAAGAACACACCTGTTTCGTGCTTGTTGTAGAACTACAAGTTCCAGAGGCTCTAAGCAAAGGAAGCAGAGCAGATAAGTGCATAGTTAAACACTATCATGGCTTGACACAAGAGCATAGTTCGTGTTTTTTCTGCTTTTATCTGTACGGTTTATCCCCATTAGTAGGTGCTCCATGGACAATGCTGCCAGGTGAGTCTTATGAGTTGTCTGCATGCCTTTAACAGCCGCTTTAGGGTTAATATATGGGGCTCGATGTTGGTGAGTCACATGTTTGGAAGCCCAGATAATGGATCCAAAAGGGCAGTTTGCAACAAGGAGGAGCATTGCAAACCTGGAGAGGAGTTTAGAGCTCACTGAGCAATGCTGGCTGGGGACAGCGATATGGAGGAGGGTGGATGTGGGGAAGATCAGGACAGAGAAGTACGCAGATAGGTGACAGTTACAAGAAGGGGTAGGGGGAAAAGTGCCAGGGAGCCCAGTCCTGATCTGACACAGCCTAGTAAATATGCCTGTTTGGCTGATATTAGGGATATAAGCCAAGGGCTGGGATCACTACGGCAGGCCCAGGGCTGGGATCACTACGGCAGGCCCAGGGCTGGGATCACCTCGGCAGGCCCAGGGCTGGGATCACCTCGGCAGGCCCAGGGCTGGGATCACTACGGCGGGCCCAGGGCCGGGATCACTATGGCGGGCCTAGAACAATGGCTGCTATAGGAAGGAGTGCAGCAAAAGCCAGTAAGATGTTGGTCGTAGGGGACTCTATAATTAAGTGGACTGGCAGTCATCTATCGCCGAGACAGATTGCTGGATGGGGTTGAGAAAAACCCAGCGGTCATGGTACACATCTGTACCAATGACAAAGTTAGAGGGAGGTGGAAGGTTCTTAAAAATTATTACATGGAACTAGGAGAGATGCTGAAAGCCGGGACCTACAAGGTGGTGTCCAAAAATACTGCCGATGCCACGAGGGTCACTAGAAAGACGGCGGGAGTGTAGGGAGATAAATAAATGGTGCAGAAATTGGTGCGGGAAGGAAGGGTTTGGGTTCATGGATAACTGGGCCGACTTCTCTGTCAGCTACATGCTCTAACGTGGGGACGGGCTACACCTCATACGATGTGGTGGGCATTACCACATGGGGACAGCATAATGGAAAGCTGCTAATTGGAGTTTGCTACATTCTCCTAATGTAGAGGAACAAGTAGAGGAGGAAATGTTGCAACAAATTAAAAAGGCAGCAAATAATAATAGGGTCATTATGGGGGATTCTAACTATCCAGACATTCAATTGGGCGTAGAATCTTCTGGTTGTGCTAAAAGCTGCAAGCTCTTATCCGCACTTCAGGACACTTCTTTCAGCCGGTAGATTAACCAACCAGGGAAGGTAATCTGATGGATCTGGTTCTGCCAAATAAACCAGATATAATTTCAGATCTACAGGTCAGGGAGCATTTGGGATGCAGTGACCATAATATGGGAAGTTTCAAAGTCATTTTCAATCAAAAATTCAAAAGGGGAAATGCCAAAACCTGGAACTTTAGGAAAGCGGATTTCAACAAATTAAGGGAAGAGCTTAATCGTGTAGACTGGGACAACGTCATGGTAACTGGGGATATCGAACATAAATGGGGCATGTTTAAGGAAATACTACTAGAATCCTGTATAAAACTTACACCCACTGGTAATAAAATGTCCAGGAATAAAAAGAAACCATTAAGGAGAAATAAGGCAGTACAAAGTGTTATAAGACAAAAACAAAGGACCAAGAATACAGAAGTTGCATTTCAGGAGTATAAAGAATATAAAAAAGAAATCAAGCGGCAAAGTTATCTACAGTGAAACAAATCGCCATCTACATTACAATAAATCCCCCAAATTTTTATAGCTACCGTATATCAATGCCAAAAAGAAAAAAAAACCAAATGGTACAGACCCCTTAAAAGATAATAACAAGATAATTACAGAGGACAAAGAAAAGGCTGAGATATTAAACAGGCCATTTTCATCCGTGTTCACCAACCACCTGTGTGTTCCTGTGATCTTTCATCAATTCAAAAATAAAAGTTCACCAACTGATATATATAGTTTAAGACAAGAAGTACGCCTACGTCTGAGCAAATTAAAAACTGACAAATTCCCCAGCAGTGGGGATCGCATGGATCTATACTGGGAGCAGTAGGGACTGCAGGGATCTGTACTGGGAGCAGTAGGGGCAGCACGGATCTGTGCTGGGAGCAGTAGGGGCCGAGGGATTTGTGCTAGGAGCAGTGGGGGCCGCAGAGATCTGTGATAGGACAAATTATTTTTATCGCTTTATTAATGAACTTGTGGATGGGATTGAGACTAAAGTGTCAGTCTTATTCTTATTCTTTGCTGCCGACACCAAACTATGCAGTATACTAAAATCTGACCCTGACATTACAATATTACAGAACGATCTGGAAAAGACGTCTGATGGACAAACACTTGTCAGATGAGATGTAATGTAGATAAATGTGGAGTAATCATTAAATGGGACCATAATTGGGACTACAGAACTGAAAAAGGATGGGGGATTCTGGTTACAAGTAAGCTGAGCAGCAGCACTCAATGTCAAGCAGCAGCTGCAAAAGCAAGTAAGGGTGTATAAAAACAGAAATTCCCGCGATCCCAACGTATTGTTCCTTATTTATAAATTACTGGTGAGGCCACATCTACAATTCGGGATCCAGTTTTGTGATCCACATTTTAAAAAGGATATTCAGAAATTAGAATCAGTTCAAAGGCAGCAACTAGATTATTACACGGGATGGAGACCTCTCCTATATTGCACAGGGATGGAGACCTCTATTACATGGGATGGAGGTCTCTCCTCTATTACACGGGATGGAGACGTCTCCTCTATTACACGGGATTGAGACCTCTCCTCTATTTTACGGGATGGAGACCTCTCCTCTATTACACGGCATGGAGACCTCTCCTCTATTACACGGGATGGAGACCTGTCCTCTATTACATGGGATGGAGACCTGTCCTCTATTACACGGGATGGAGACCTCTCCTCTATTACACGGGATGGAGACCTCTCCTCTATTACACGGGATGGAGACCTCTCCTCTATTACACGGCATGGAGACCTCTGCTCTATTACACGGGATGGAGGCCTCATTACGGGTGGAAGAAAGGCGATTCCGGCAGCTAGTAGGAAAGGGTTCTTTACAGTTCGAGCAGTCAGACTGTGGAATGCCGACCACAAGAGGTAATAATGGCCGACACTAACAGCTCTTATACAACGGCCAGATGATTTCCTCAGTACACAGAACACATTGTAGTTATAGATTATTTAGCTATAAAATGTATAATTGGCGGAGTAAGGTTGGACTTGATGAATCGAGGTCTTTTCTCAACCTATGTAACCTCTAGACACTGCACTAATAAATTAGTACATCCCCCGCGTCCCTAAGGAACTGGTACCGAAACTAACATGAGTCGTTACGGTCCGTGCAGCGCAGCAGAACATGTTGCCGCTATGTGTGCGGAATAATATTCGGCAGATCCGCCGCCGACTGGAGGTCATTCAGAATAAGACCCATTGTGTCATCTATGTCTTAGCCGTATCTTGCAGATTTCCCTGGCCCGCTGCAATCTTGCAGATAAAGCCCCCACTAAGCAGCCCGGACCCTCTGTATATGCGCAATTTAAACATCCATCATATGGAATATATTATCACGTAACCAAGAAAGTTTGCAGAAGAAAGAAAAGAAAAAAAAAAAAAAACCTTGTCCCTTGATTACAAATTCCAACACTTGTGAGTTTACCAACTGCAGGATCGGAGCGACGGTGGTCCGTACACATGGGCTTAATTTGGGACGAGGTCGAGTTCAAAAGTTTACCACCGTGTCCTGACCTGCAGCGCCTGAAGGTCTCTGCTCTTATATGGAGGGAGATGGCATTTATTAGCAGCCCGAGAGGGAGATGCCACCGGTTCTGGATTTCAGCAGCGGTACTTCTATTCCAAAACTTGGGGAATATGTCAGATTTTGGGTTCTTAGTAAGAAGCCGATGCTATGGGGTCAGCGGCGTTACTCCAAGATTATGACATTGTAGTACGTAAAGTTCCGGAAAACTCTAAAAGATTCATCAGGAAAGATCGTCTTCGTGATATACAACGGACGTGGAGATCACCGGCCAGCGACGACAAAGCAACATCGAGGATATTACACAGAAATACTGAGCTATGTAGCTGTGAATCCTGCGATGAGATGGGGTGGCTGTGGGATAAACACTTTCTAGAGAGCAATAACTGCTGGATAGTTCATAATCCTGCATCTTATGGGTTCCAATAATATAGGTAAGAAAGAGAGGGGCCAATGGTATAAATGAAAGCTTCCTGTAGCAGTAAATTGTACAATACACAGCAGTACTAAGCACCAGTGCTGTGAATCCAGCCAAGGGATGAGATAAAGACACACTAGAAAGCAACAAGGACTACATTACACAGCATTACTGAGCAGTTTAGATGTGAATCCAGTTACAGGATGAGATAACCACCTACAAGAAGGCAGCAGCAAGGAGGACATTATACAGCATTACTGTGCAGTGCAGCTGTGACTCCAGTTATGGAATAAGAAACCTACTAGAAAGCTGCAGTAAGGAATACATTGTACATTAGTACTGAACAGTGTAGCTGTAAATCCAGCACTGTCACTCTGCATCTCTCAATCAGTTCCTCCTCACCTTTCCATAGACTTCAACAAGCAGCTGTAATTTGATGCCTCAGTGAGTTTTGACCAAGATGGGTCTTAGCAGTTTTTCACAGTGAATAATGCGTTTAGAGGAGAAGTGGCTCATAAGTGGAGAAAAATGAATCATTTCTCTGATAATATATATATTGCTAAATTTCTTATATTCTCTTGCACTATTGATTTATGCAAAGTACATTTCATAGCCGTTTCATAAACCTTGCAAGGAAAAAAAGAAATCTCTGCAAAGCCCGAAGTATGGAAACACAATGAAGAACTCAGCTTTTGCAGCTAAAAATATCGCGGAGTGGAGCGACTGCGCGGAGAAAGTCAGATGCAATGCGGTGGAAAAGGGGAAATGTTACTTAACAGGGAGCTTATACATTTGTAAATGTGAAGAGATCCTTGTGCCTCGGGGGACAGACGACTACAAAGAGCGCACACAGCGTCCGTCTACTGACAGATGACTTGGCCGGGGTGAAAATACAGCTTCTGTGCAGATGAAAAGCCCGGCTTATTGATCACAAAGGGCATATTCTGCACCCACATAGGCTGCATGAGATCTTGTGGGAACGAGATGTCGAGCTGGCACATTGCAGGAGCTCGTCCTACTCTCGAGATGGACGGCGATAAGCACAATCGCTGCCGGTCCGGGGAGCTGAGCTCACAGACGGAGCAAAGGGTTAATAAATGCAAACTGCAAAACTGGAACGTGTAACAGCCATCTCCGGATACGGGAACCTAGAAGAAATGGCACCTTACATTTAGAGGGGCATTCCTATCTCCGGATACGCCCGATTGTCAGCGGTGGGACCCACACCTGCTCGGGAATAAAGAAGAGGACGCACATGTGCAGCTTTCTCCAATCACTTCTATGAGATTTCTATAAATCAGGGTGCACGATATTTTAGATCTCAATTTAAATCCAATTTTGGTGGATCGTCCCATCTATCCGACCTGCTGACTCGCAGAAATGGCAAAAAAAGTTCCATTTTTGCAAAAGCAACTTGTTCACGTCTGCGTTTGTTATTGCCCATGTTTTGCCGTATGAACATAACGATGACAGTACCAGATCCCTGACATGATAGACCCCCAACGATGCCCAGTGGACCCCACTGACTATAATGGAGGCCAGAAAAAATTTAATCCACTACTTGTGTCAAAATCTGCCCTGAAATAACCAGAACCTGAGGTCACACAGTCCTGGTCTGCGACATTCAGCGTCGCGGTCACATCCCACAAACCAGACTCATGGAGAGGACATTCGTCCTTATCTCGCCATCTAGTGCACATCTAGTGATGGAGGTGATGGTGGGACGCTGAGGACCTCAGAGACCACACGTTACTCCGGTCCCGCTCTACAGACTCCATCTGTCTATGAAGAAGTCCGTTCTTTCGCCTCCGGCCACAAGTCCCCTTCTCTACACTTCCGACTCAGAGTCTAGGGCACGAACCTGGCTGCAAAGCTTCATTCCCAGCGACCAGTTCCACCAAAGCCTCTACAGTCAGACGTGGGCCCGACGCTCAAGACGAGCTGTCACTTAAGACAGACTCGGGATAAAGAGAGGTCAAATGTCAAACGCTCGATAATTAATGTCTAGGACTTCCAGGGTTTTTCCCACTACCTACAATATTAGGAGTGACGTTCCCACACCGCGTCCTACTGCTTATTATGGCGTCCAGAAAAAGCAAATATGTGCAAACACAAAACACTGTAAAACGGATGGAAATATGGAAGTTTGAGATCTGATTGTTTGCTCTCAGCAAACGATAATAGTCAGGATTGTCCTTTTGCTGCCCCCACAAAAGTAAACACGAAGGTCTGCCGAAAATCTGAGCCTCCCAATATTAGTGTGGTCACGGGGCTACGAGAGAAAACAGAGGAGAAATAACAGATACAGCAGCAAATGTAATAGATATTGGATAGATAGATAAAAGATAGATAATAGATAGAAGATAGATAATAGATACATATGTAGATAATAGGTAGATAGATAATAAATAAATAGATAGATAAATAGATAATAGATAGAAGATAGATAGAAGATAGATAGATAAATCCTCTGACATGCGCTCGACTTTCGGAAGTAGCTCATATTATGAATGAAACATTTAGTAACAGGAAGACAAGTTAGTTTACTGCACAAAAGAAAAATAAACTCCTGTAAATCAGCGCTTCTGGCAGCGAACGTTTAATTCACTGCAGAGACCGAAGGGGAACGATTCGTCTGCAAAAAATGAAAATCAATCTGAACCAGTGTGATTAACAAATTGCTGAATGATAGAAGAGCAGAGAGAGAGATAAAGTGCGGAAGACTCCAACAAATCAGAAAGTCTGAAATAGAAATGATCCCTCGAAAAGAATTCTTCGATAACAGTCACAGAAAGATCAGAAATCACATTACTGATCCTGAGCTTCATCCTGTATTATACCCCAGAGCTGCACTCACTATTCTGCTGGTGCAGTCACTGTGTACATACATTACTGATCCTGAGCTTCATCCTGCATTATACCCCAGAGCTGCACTCACTATTCTGCTGGTGCAGTCACTGTGTAGATACATTACTGATCCTGAGTTACATCCTGTATTATACTCCAGAGCTGCACTCACTATTCTGCTGGTGCAGTCACTGTGTACATACATTACATTACTGATCCTGAGTTACATCCTGTATTATACTCCAGAGCTGCACTCACTATTCTGCTGGTGCAGTCACTGTGTACATACATTACATTACTGATTCTGAGTTACATCCTGTATTATACCCCAGAGCTGCACTCACTATTCTGCTGGTGCAGTCACTGTGTACATACATTACATTACTGATCCTGAGTTACATCCTGTATTTTATACTCCAGAGCTGCACTCACTATTCTGCTGGTGCAGTCACTGTGTACATACAATACATTACTGATCCTGAGTTACATCCTGTATTATACTCCAGAGCTGCACTCACTATTCTGCTGGTGCAGTCACTGTGTACATACATTACTGATCCTGAGTTACATCCCGTATTATACCCCAGAGCTGCACTCACTATTCTGCTGGTGCAGTCAGTGTGTGTACATACATTACATTACTGGTCCTGAGTTACATCCTGTATTATACCCCAGAGCTGCACTCACTATTCTGCTGGTGCAGTCACTGTGTGTACATACATTACATTACATTACTGGTCCTGAGTTACATCCTGTATTATACCCCAGAGCTGCACTCACTATTCTGCTGGTGCAGTCACTGTGTACATACATTACTGATCCTGAGTTACATCCTGTATTATCCCACAGAGCTGCACTCACTATTCTGCTGGTGCAGTCACTGTGTACATACATTACATTACTGATCCTGAGTTACATCCTGTATTATACCCCAGAGCTGCACTCACTATTCTGCTGGTGCAGTCACTGTGTACATACATTACATTACTGATCCTGAGTTACATCCTGTATTATACCCCAGAGCTGCACTCACTATTCTGCTGGTGCAGTCACGGTGTACATACATTACATTACTGATCCTGAGTTACCGCCTGTATTATACCCCAGACCTGCACTCACTATTCTCCTGGTGCAGTCACTGTGTACATACATTACATTACTGATCCTGAGTTACATCCTGTATTATACTCCAGAGCTGCCATCACTATTCTGCTGGTGCAGTCACTGTGTACATACATTACATTACTGATCCTGAGTTACATCCTGTATTATACCCCAGAGCTGCACTCACTATTCTGCTGGTGCAGTCACTGTGTACATACATTACATTACTGATCCTGAGTTACATCCTGTATTATACCCCAGAGCTGCACTCACTATCCTGCTGGTGCAGTCACTGTGTACATACATTACTGATCCTGAGTTACATCCTGTATTATACCCCAGAGCTGCACTCACCATTCTGCTGGTGCAGTCACTGTGTACATACATTACATTACTGATCCTGAGTTACATGCTGTATTATACTCCAGAGCTGCACTCACTATTCTGCTGGTGCAGTCACTGTGTACATACATTACATTACTGATCCTGAGTTACATCCTGTATTATACTCCAGAGCTGCACTCACTATTCTGCTGGTGCAATCACTGTGTACATACATTACATTACTGATCCTGAGTTACCTCCTGTATTATACTCCAGAGCTGCACTCACTATTCTGCTGGTGCAGTCACTGTGTACATACATTACATTACAGGTCCTGAGTTACATCCTGTATTATACACCAGAGCTGCACTCACTATTCTGCTTGTGCAGTCACTGTGTACATACATTACATTACTGATCCTGAGTTACCTCCTGTATTATACTCCAGAGCTGCACTCACTATTCTGCTGGTGCAGTCACTGTGTACATACATTACATTACTGATCCTGAGTTACATCCTGTATTATACTCCAGAGCTACACTCACTATTCTGCTGGTGCAGTCACGGTGTACATACATTACATTACTGGTCCTGAGTTACATCCTGTATTATACACCAGAGCTGCACTCACTATTCTGCTGGTGCAGTCACTGTGTACATACATTACATTACTGATCCTGAGTTACCTCCTGTATTATACCCCAGAGCTGCACTCACTATTCTGCTGGTGCAGTCACTGTGTACATACATTACATTACTGATCCTGAGTTACCTCCTGTATTATACCCCAGTGCTGCACTCACTATTCTGGTGGTGCAGTCACTGTGTACATACATTACATTACTGATCCTGAGCTACCTCCTGTATTATACCCCAGTGCTGCACTCACTATTCTGCTGGTGCAGTCACTGTGTACATACATTACATTACTGATCCTGAGTTACCTCCTGTATTATACCCCAGAGCTGCACTCACTATTCTGCTGGTGCAGTCACGGTGTACATACATTACTGATCCTGAGTTACATCCTGTATTATACTCCAGAGCTGCACTCACTATTCTGCTGGTGCAGTCACTGTGTACATACATTACATTACTGATCCTGAGTTACATCCTGTGTTATACTCCAGAGCTGCACTCACTATTCTGCTGGTGCAGTCACTGTGTACATACATTACATTACTGATCCTGAGTTACCTCCTGTATTATACTCCAGAGCTGCACTCACTATTCTGCTGGTGCAGTCACTGTGTACATACATTACATTACTGATCCTGAGTTACATCCTGTATTATACTCCAGAGCTACACTCACTATTCTGCTGGTGCAGTCACGGTGTACATACATTACATTACTGGTCCTGAGTTACATCCTGTATTACACACCAGAGCTGCACTCACTATTCTGCTGGTGCAGTCACTGTGTACATACATTACATTACTGATCCTGAGTTACCTCCTGTATTATACCCCAGAGCTGCACTCACTATTCTGCTGGTGCAGTCACTGTGTACATACATTACATTACTGATCCTGAGTTACCTCCTGTATTATACCCCAGTGCTGCACTCACTATTCTGCTGGTGCAGTCACTGTGTACACACATTACATTACTGATCCTGAGTTACATCCTGTATTATCCCCCAGAGCTGCACTCACTATTCTGCTGGTGCAGTCACTGTGTACATACATTACATTACTGATCCTAAGTTACATCCTGTATTATACCCCAGAGCTGCACTCACTATTCTGCTGGTGCAGTCACTGTGTACATACATTACTGATCCTGAGTTACCTCCTGTATTATACCCCAGTGCTGCACTCACTATTCTGCTGGTGCAGTCACTGTGTACACACATTACATTACTGATCCTGAGTTACATCCTGTATTTTCCCCCACAGCTGCACTCACTATTCTGCTGGTGCAGTCACTGTGTACATACATTACATTACTGATCCTAAGTTACATCCTGTATTATACCCCAGAGCTGCACTCACTATTCTGCTGGTGCAGTCACTGTGTACATACATTACTGATCCTGAGTTACCTCCTGTATTATACCCCAGAGCTGCACTCACTATTCTGCTGGTGCAGTCACTGTGTACATACATTACATTACTGATCCTGAGTTACATCCTGTATTATACTCCAGAGCTACACTCACTATTCTGCTGGTGCAGTCACGGTGTACATACATTACATTACTGGTCCTGAGTTACATCCTGTATTATACACCAGAGCTGCACTCACTATTCTGCTGGTGCAGTCACTGTGTACATACATTACATTACTGATCCTGAGTTACCTCCTGTATTATACCCCAGTGCTGCACTCACTATTCTGCTGGTGCAGTCACTGTGTACATACATTACATTACTGATCCTGAGCTACCTCCTGTATTATACCCCAGTGCTGCACTCACTATTCTGCTGGTGCAGTCACGGTGTACATACATTACTGATCCTGAGTTACATCCTGTATTATACTCCAGAGCTGCACTCACTATTCTGCTGGTGCAGTCACTGTGTACATACATTACATTACTGATCCTGAGTTACATCCTGTGTTATACTCCAGAGCTGCACTCACTATTCTGCTGGTGCAGTCACTGTGTACATACATTACATTACTGATCCTGAGTTACCTCCTGTATTATACTCCAGAGCTGCACTCACTATTCTGCTGGTGCAGTCACTGTGTACATACATTACATTACTGATCCTGAGTTACATCCTGTATTATACTCCAGAGCTACACTCACTATTCTGCTGGTGCAGTCACGGTGTACATACATTACATTACTGGTCCTGAGTTACATCCTGTATTACACACCAGAGCTGCACTCACTATTCTGCTGGTGCAGTCACTGTGTACATACATTACATTACTGATCCTGAGTTACCTCCTGTATTATACCCCAGAGCTGCACTCACTATTCTGCTGGTGCAGTCACTGTGTACATACATTACATTACTGATCCTGAGTTACCTCCTGTATTATACACCAGAGCTGCACTCACTATTCTGCTGGTGCAGTCACTGTGTACATACATTACATTACTGATCCTGAGTTACCTCCTGTATTATACCCCAGTGCTGCACTCACTATTCTGCTGGTGCAGTCACTGTGTACATACATTACATTACTGATCCTGAGTTACCTCCTGTATTATACCCCAGTGCTGCACTCACTATTCTGCTGGTGCAGTCACTGTGTACATACATTACATTACTGATCCTGAGTTACCTCCTGTATTATACCCCAGTGCTGCACTCACTATTCTGCTGGTGCAGTCACTGTGTACACACATTACATTACTGATCCTGAGTTACATCCTGTATTATCCCCCAGAGCTGCACTCACTATTCTGCTGGTGCAGTCACTGTGTACATACATTACATTACTGATCCTAAGTTACATCCTGTATTATACCCCAGAGCTGCACTCACTATTCTGCTGGTGCAGTCACTGTGTACATACATTACTGATCCTGAGTTACCTCCTGTATTATACCCCAGAGCTGCACTCACTATTCTGCTGGTGCAGTCACTGTGTACATACATTACATTACTGATCCTGAGTTACATCCTGTATTATACCACAGAGCTGCACTCACTATTCTGCTGGTGCAGTCACTGTGTACATACATTACTGATCCTGAGTTACCTCCTGTATTATACCCCAGAGCTGCACTCACTATTCTGCTGGTGCAGTCACTGTGTACATACATTACATTACTGATCCTGAGTTACATCCTGTATTATACTCCAGAGCTACACTCACTATTCTGCTGGTGCAGTCACGGTGTACATACATTACATTACTGGTCCTGAGTTACATCCTGTATTATACACCAGAGCTGCACTCACTATTCTGCTGGTGCAGTCACTGTGTACATACATTACATTACTGATCCTGAGTTACCTCCTGTATTATACCCCAGTGCTGCACTCACTATTCTGCTGGTGCAGTCACTGTGTACATACATTACATTACTGATCCTGAGCTACCTCCTGTATTATACCCCAGAGCTGCACTCACTATTCTGCTGGTGCAGTCACTGTGTACACACATTACATTACTGATCCTGAGTTACATCCTGTATTATCCCCCAGAGCTGCACTCACTATTCTGCTGGTGCAGTCACTGTGTACATACATTACTGATCCTGAGTTACCTCCTGTATTATACCCCAGAGCTGCACTCACTATTCTGCTGGTGCAGTCACTGTGTACATACATTACATTACTGATCCTGAGTTACATCCTGTATTATACTCCAGAGCTGCACTCACTATTCTGCTGGTGCAGTCACTGTGTACATACATTACTGATCCTGAGTTACATCCTGTATTATACCCCAGAGGTGCACTCACTATTCTGCTGGTGCAGTCACTGTGTACATACATTACATTACTGATCCTGAGTTACATCCTGTATTATACTCCAGAGCGGCACTCACTATTCTGCTGGTGCAGTCACTGTGTACATACATTACTGATCCTGAGTTACATCCTGTATTATACCCCAGAGCTGCACTCACTATTCTGCTGGTGCAGTCACTGTGTACACACATTACATTACTGATCCTGAGTTACATCCTGTATTATCCCCCAGAGCTGCACTCACTATTCTGCTGGTGCAGTCACTGTGTACATACATTACTGATCCTGAGTTACCTCCTGTATTATACCCCAGAGCTGCACTCACTATTCTGCTGGTGCAGTCACTGTGTACATACATTACATTACTGATCCTGAGTTACATCCTGTATTATACTCCAGAGCTGCACTCACTATTCTGCTGGTGCAGTCACTGTGTACATACATTACTGATCCTGAGTTACATCCTGTATTATACCCCAGAGGTGCACTCACTATTCTGCTGGTGCAGTCACTGTGTACATACATTACATTACTGATCCTGAGTTACATCCTGTATTATACTCCAGAGCTGCACTCACTATTCTGCTGGTGCAGTCACTGTGTACATACATTACTGATCCTGAGTTACATCCTGTATTATACCCCAGAGCTGCACTCACTATTCTGCTGGTGCAGTCACTGTGTACATACATTACATTACTGATCCTGAGTTACCTCCTGTATTATACTCCAGAGCTGCGCTCACTATTCTGCTGGTGCAGTCACGGTGTACATACATTCCTGCTCCTGAGTTACATCCTGTACGTGGCAGTGGTGGGGTCACGGTGAGCAGCGAGGCCCCGGCAGTCACGTGACCGCCAGCTCCAGGCTCCTCCACCAGGATAAAGGCTACGCAAGTTCACAAATCATCTGAGAAATGGGTTTTAGTTTTACTTCCAAGAAAAACCTCCAAGAATAGCAGAGTCCGCGGGGAATGTGTAAATCATATTTTATTCTCTCCGCCTTCATTATGAGGGAATATTACATCGAGTTATCTTCAAAACGGAGAGAGTGCGGCAATGTAGAGCGTCAGCCGAGCGCGGTGGAGGGGGGAATGGAGGCAAAAACGCATCTTGTCATGTCTAATATTGAGTCGTCCTACAGAGAGAAAGGGGGACACTGCCTGAGTCAGCCCCAGGGAGAGGACGGGGGGATAAGGGTGGTAAAATATTGGTTAGAGGAGGGGTCCCCGTGTAGTTGGCAGAAGAGGCAGCTATGGACCAATCAGAACGGTGCACTATACATCTCACGGTTTGTAACAGGACCTGTGTAATACTTCATTTCTCCTGCGGGGGAGCTGCAGGGAAATTAAACACTTGCATTCTTGGTTGTCGCACAGATTCCATCTGATTTTAGGGCTCGAAGATCAGCACATCCAGTGACCAGCTTATTCTTTAGGACAAAGAAACCCCATCTGTGCAAATATCAGGGGAATCCGTGTAGTAGATTTCAAGAAATCCTCCTTTAAATTTCAAGTTGGGCGTTCGGTGCACCCTGGTTAGCCCTGTCCCCGGCTTTCTTGATTGACAGTATAGGCCTAAAGTTTTAGGGTAGGGACAGAATTGGGAGATGGCCTGTCCTGCGGTGATGTGCAGAATCTCAGCACCCCTACCCAGGAGGAGGGCAAAGTTGGCCAGACGGACATGCTCCGCCCACCTGGCCCCGCCCACGAGGAGCGATGCTTTTAGCTGCCAATGTAGATCTGCTATATGAAGGCCCGATCTTTACGTACCGCGATCGATACCAAGACCAATTGAGGACCCACCGAACGTGCTGACATACCGAGACAGAAGCAACTGTAACAGACCCTCCGATGAGAGAAGGACGCTCGGCCTCTAGATGCAAAGCAGCCAATTTGTTGATGACAACAAGCAGAAATGTTGAAAATGGGTTAGAACCCCAAAACAAAAGTTTATCAGAACTTCTCATTAGACAATAGTCTCTAATTCCACCGATCCCCTTTAAGTGAGAACTTTAAGTTACTCAGAACCGAATTCTCAACGCTTTTCTCTCTCCCGCTAACAAAAGGATTAAATTTCCATTTTCTTTCTTTTTTTTCCAGCTCCACAATAAAATAAAAGTTTCTACAAAAAAAAAAAAATAAAAAGACAAAAAAAAACAACTTTTCAGCCACTTTATAGATGAATAAGTACAACCCGGCGGCGGCGGAAGAGAAGGAAAACTTTATTGCTATCAGCAATTACCCCGAGAACTTGGTTTTCTACCATTTTTTTTTTTCGCCGCTCTTTTCAGAAGTGCGGTTTAATATTCCGTTTTGTTTCACGAGATGATACGCTCAGATACCGCATTCATAGGAAACCGCAAACACCTTGAGAAACCCCCCCCCCCACTTCAAGATAGGAAATATTTAGGAAATATAATATGTTCGCTCTACTGAGAACAACCTGCTCCTTTTGTTTTGGTTTTATCAGTCTTCGCGCGATAGTGGGAACAAGGAGAGAGAAGGGAACAGGCGGCGTTATCTTTACGGGTAAGTGATTGCATTAGCTTACAAATATAAGTTTCTATTAAGTGCAAAGCGGCTTTGAAAGGTCGGAGGGGGGGACTTTTTAGTTATTTTTTTTTTTAATTATTTTATCTTTTTTTTTTTTTTACTTTTACTTCTTTTATTTCTGTCGGATGTTTCTCCATTAAACACTTTAGAAGAATGTGTGAAGATTAAATATATACACGCGGATATAGAAAACGTAGATCTGTAAACTAACGGGTCAGCATTTGAGGATTTTGGATAAAACAGGAAGTTCTGGATTTTTGCTACAATGTATCCAGGGTCGGTCAGCGAGCTCCTATTGGTTTTCAATCTTTTCCTTATCGTCTTCAAAGAGCATTAACTTTTTTAAAATTTTTTTTTGCTCATTCATAGCTTTGTATTGCAGATTGTTTTTTTTTTGCAGTACTAGCTGTAGTTTTCATCAGCATTTTGGGGTCTGTCAGACTTTGTGATTTTTTTAAGCCTTTTTTTTGGGGGGAGGAAGTGGAGACAAAGACAAAAAAAAAGCGATTCTGACATTTTTAGATTCCCTATTTCGGAATTCACCATATGGGACAACTATATATATTTTTTTATTTGGACAGTTACAGGCGCGGTGACTCCAAATGTATTATTTTATTGATTTTAATTTATTTAGAGATGGTTTATGTTTTGAGAAGAGAAGGATGATGTGACCAGATAGATGTACGGTATATATACAGTGTGTGTGTGTGTGTGTATACACTGAACAATGCTATAAAAATAAATACACTTGTTTTTGGTCGCGTTTTTCATGAGCTGAACTTAAACATCTAAGACTTTTACTATGGACACAAAGGGCTTTTTACTCTCAAATAAATTTGTGTAAATCTGTGTTAGTGAGCGCTTCTCCTCCTAATCTGTGTTAGTGAGCTCTTCTCCTCCTAATCTGTGTTAGTGAGCTCTTCTCCTCCTAATCTGTGTTAGTGAGCTCTTCTCCTCCTAATCTGTGTTAGTGAGTTCTTCTCCTAATCTGTGATAGTGAGCTCTTCTCCTAATCTGTGTTAGTGAGCTCTTCTCCTAATCTGTGTTAGTGAGCTCTTCTTCTCCTAATTTGTGATAGTGAGCTCTTCTCCTCCTAATCTGTGTTAGTGAGTTCTTCTCCTCCTAATCTGTGATAGTGAGCTCTTCTCCTAATCTGTGTTAGTGAGCTCTTCTCCTAATCTGTGTTAGTGAGCTCTTCTCCTAGTCTGTGTTACTGAGCTCTTCTCCTAATCTGTTAGTGAGTTCTTCTCCTAATCTGTGATAGTGAGCTCTTCTCCTAATCTGTGTTAGTGAGCGCTTCTCCTAATCTGTGTTAGTGCGCTCTTCTCCTAATCTGTGTTAGTGCGCTCTTCTCCTAATCTGCGTTAGTGAGCTCTTCTCCTAGTCTGTGTTACTGAGCTCTTCTCCTAATCTGTTAGTGAGTTCTTCTCCTAATCTGTGATAGTGAGCTCTTCTCCTAATCTGTGTTAGTGAGCGCTTCTCCTAATCTGTGTTAGTGCGCTCTTCTCCTAATCTGTGTTAGTGCGCTCTTCTCCTAATCTGCGTTAGTGAGCTCTTCTCCTAATCTGCGTTAGTGAGCTCTTCTCCTAATCTGTGTTAGTGAGCTCTTCTCCTAATCTGTGTTAGTGAGCTCTTCTCCTAATCTGCGATAGTGAGCTCTTCTCCTAATCTGTGTTAGTGAGCTCTTCTCCTCCTAATCTGTGATAGTGAGCTCTTCTCCTAATCTGTGTTAGTGAGCTCTTCTCCTAATCTGCGTTAGTGAGCTCTTCTCCTAATCTGTGTTAGTGAGCTCTTCTCCTAATCTGTTAGTGAGCTCTTCTCCTAATCTGCGTTAGTGAGCGCTTCTCCTAATCTGCGTTAGTGAACGCTTCTCCTAATCTGTGTTAGTGAGCTCTTCTCCTAATCTGTGTTAGTGAGCTCTTCTCCTAATCTGTGTTAGTGCGCTCTTCTCCTAATCTGCGTTCGTGAGCTCTTCTCCTAATCTGTGTTAGTGAGCTCTTCTCCTAATCTGCGTTAGTGAGCTCTTCTCCTAATCTGTGTTAGTGAGCTCTTCTCCTCCTAATCTGTGATAGTGAGCTCTTCTCCTAATCTGCGTTCGTGAGCTCTTCTCCTAATCTGCGTTAGTGAGCTCTTCTCCTAATCTGCGTTAGTGAGCTCTTCTCCTAATCTGCGTTAGTGAGCTCTTCTCCTAATCTGCGTTAGTGAGCGCTTCTCCTAATCTGCGTTAGTGAGCTCTTCTCCTAATCTGTGTTAGTGAGCTCTTCTCCTCCTAATCTGTGTTAGTGAGCTCTTCTCCTAATCTGCGTTAGTGAGCTCTTCTCCTAATCTGTGATAGTGAGCTCTTCTCCTAATCTGTGTTAGTGAGCTCTTCTCCTAATCTGTTAGTGAGCTCTTCTCCTAATCTGCGTTAGTGAGCGCTTCTCCTAATCTGTGTTAGTGCGCTCTTCTCCTAATCTGTGTAAAGGTACCTTCACACTGAACGATATCGCTAGCGATCTGTGACGTTGCAGCATCCTGGCTAGCGATATCGTTCAGTTTGACACGCAGCAGCGATCAGGATCCTGCTGTGACATCGTTGGTCGCTGCAGAAAGTCCAGCACTTTATTTCGTCGCTGGACTCCCTGCAGACATCGCTGAATCGGCGTGTGTGACGCCGATTCAGCGATGTCTTCGCTGGTAACCAGGGTAAACATCGGGTTACTAAGTGCAGGGCCGCGCTTAGTAACCCGATGTTTACCCTGGTTACCAGCGTAAAAGTTAAAAAAAACAGACACTACATATTTACCTTCGCTGTCTGTCCCCGGCACTCTGCTTCTCTGCACTGGCTGTGAGCGCCGGCTGGCCGGAATGCACAGCGGTGACGTCACCGCTCTGCTTTCCGGCCGCTGTGCTCACAGTCAGTGCAGGAAAGCACAGCGCCGGGAACAGACAGCGAAGGTAAATATGTAGTGTCTGTTTTTTTTAACTTTTACGCTGGTAACCAGGGTAAACATCGGGTTACTAAGTGCGGCCCTGCGCTTAGTAACCCGATGTTTACACTGGTTACCGGCATCGTTGGTCACTGGAGAGCTGTCTGTGTGACAGCTCTCCAGCGACCAAACAGCGACGCTGCAGCGATCGACATCGTTGACGGTATCGCTGCAGCGTCGCTTAGTGTGAAGGTACCTTTAGTGCGCTCTTCTCCTAATCTGTGTTAGTGAGCTCTTCTCCTAATCTGTGTTAGTGAGCTCTTCTCCTAATCTGTGTTAGTGAGCTCTTCTCCTAATCTGTGTTAGTGAGCTCTTCTCCTAATCTGTGTTAGTGAGCTCTTCTCCTAATCTGTGTTAGTGAGCTCTTCCCGATTGCCGAGATGATGCATCCATCGGTGATTTACTGATGATCTCAGTAAAAAGAGAAGAGCTCACTAGTTCTGAGTCCAAAAAACTGTGCCCCCACCTATAAAAAGAAGAGTTGTAAACTGAATCTGTGCAGAACTTTTGGATCAAAGTAGCTTTAATAAAAAAAAACAAAAACACAACAAAACAAGGATGGGCATTTACTTTAAGGACTGTGCATAATCTTTGTCCACAGTAGTAATTCTAAGTTGTGTGATCTGATGTGAGAAGTTGAAGGGATAGTAGATAGTTAGGATATACATGGGGATGCAACTTCTAGACCCCCCATCAATCCTGAAAATTAAGGAGATGTGACACAGTGGTCTCAGGAGCCATGGGGCCACGTCAGGAGCTGCAGCCAGTTCCGCGGGGCCGCATCGGGAGCTGCAGCCAGTCCCGTGGGGCCACGCAGCGAGCTGCAGCCAGTCCCGTGGGGCCACGCAGCGAGCTGCAGCCAGTCCTGTGGGGCCGCGCAGCGAGCTGCAGCCAGTCCCGTGGGGCCGCACAGCCGTTCTCGGTACCGTGCAGGGAGAAAACAGTGCTGGATCCCTTTCACTGTCGGGATCGGTGGGAGTCCCAGAGATCAGACCCCAATAAAAGCAATGGTGATATACCATCAGTTTATAAATCGGGATTACAGCCCTCTTAAGGACTTGAGAAGTCCGAGCCCTTACGGTCTAATTCAGCTTTATGGGGTCCCTACATGTAATATTTGGCCATAGCAGAAAAATAAAGGAAAAGGCAGCGGAGCGCATTGTAAGACCATACGAGTCCTCGAGGAGTGCCGGCCGGCGTGCAGAATAGTGCCGCTATGATGTGACCCGCGGCACACCGGTAATTTGCGGATCATCGTCTCTACACTGTTGTTGGTCTTAAAGCCTCGTGCTTACAGTGGCCGGCTCAGCTGGAATAACATGGGATCACTCGCAGAAGGATGGATTTTGGGGGGAAATGTGACGTCGATGATGGCGGCGTGTCCCGGATGCTATAGGGGAGCATGGCACCATATGACTGGTCTTCGGGAAGGTTAGCACCTGGTCAGGGAGCCTCCCCAGAGATGTCACAAAGGTTCTGCTAACTTTTTAGATCCATATAAATAAACAGTAGACCATGGAGAGCCTTGAACCAAAGCCCCCGTGTTTACCTAACCCCTGAACTGCGAAAGACATCAATCCCACACTTATTAAAGCAAGACCCCGCTATCCGGGATGGCTTTGACTGAGACCTCTCCCCTGCATATTTACAACCGGCCAGGGGTCAGAGAAAGTTCTGATGGGCCTCGTCTTGGAGGAGAAAGTCTCTGTGACCGCGGCATTGGGGGGGGAAAGTCAGACAGCTTTAATTAGAGGGACTCGCTAGACTAAAGTATCAATATACAGGTCATGTTATCCCGGCTGCCGCAGGAGACGCTTATCTCCGGGCCCCTCACCATCAGATCGCGGCAGTTTACGAGTTATTGTAACCGGTTGCGTCTCCCCCATTTTTTTTTTTTTGGGGCCCTGCACATTGATACTACCCAAATACAATGAGACGGCCATGCGGAAAGCCCGGATATCGCACAGAGGTGCCATTGTCCCGGCCCGTCCGAAGGGACAAAGTCTGCGGGGACAAGCAAAGAAATCGACAAAGATTTATCATCTCTAAAAAAAAAAAAAAATTATTAAAAAAAACAAACAAACAATATTTTGTGTGCAATATTTGGCCCATTTTTGCACCAATTTCTGGCTCCGTAGACCTAACAGTCATCGTCCGTCCTCCGCTCAGGAAACCACAAACCTTTTCCCACTTTTGGCGAGTTGAGTTCAAAAGCAGAAAACTTTGCACAATTTTTTTCCTTTTGCAACTTTTTGGTGAACAGTTTCATAAATAATAATAATAATAATAATAATAATAATGCCCACGTTTGTGCCACGTTTATTGCACTACTTAGTGGATGGATATTAAAGAGTTGTCCGCTTTTGGTGACCTTTCCTTTACCCTAAATGCGTGTATTTGGACTAATGTTCGGCCTTTTTAGACTTTTGTTTCTTTGAACATTCAACTTTAATGTGATCACAAATCAACTGAGAGGAGCTGAGAAAAAGACAGATAAGGGAGTTACAATCTCCGGGCAGAATCAGCTCACTGACCGTTTCTCAGTTAACTCATTTGGCAGCCGGCGATATGGAGACTATGGAAAGAAAACAGTGCAATTTTTTTTTTGTAAAAAAAAAAAAAAAAAAGAGTTTTAGCACCAAATACATAAGTTTAAGTAAAAAAAAATAAAGTAAAAATAAATTGTAAACCACTTATAAGAAAAAAAACACCTTTTTTGCAGCTATGAATTTTCTGTGTGCGTAATATCAAAGAAGAAGGAATAAAAAAATATGTTGTACCATTTGTCCTTTTAGAAAATATGAATAATTCGACAAGTAGGTGTGACCTTCGATAACCCAACTGTCCAATCAGTGATGGCTGTGTAGGGACACACCCATTTGACTAGTGGAATGGTAACGCCCTAGAGATCTCGGGTCGGACCCCCAGCGATCAGTGAGATTTCCCCTGTACTTTGGATAAGGAATAACTTTCTATGGTGGGAAAACACCTTAAAACTTTTCTTTCCTAAGTAAACTTTGCCGTCTGCGCGGTGGGAGCTGGGAAGCATTTGGCGCGCTCTCCGCCGAGAGATTCAGAGGAGCCATTTCCTAAAATTATCTCAATTGCTGCCATTAAGGCGAAGTCCAGAATGGATGTTTTCAGATGACCGTCGGGTGAGTCAGCAGGAAATGAGGGCGAGAGCGCTGGGACGGGGGGCGAGGGGGCGACAGTCTGAACGTCGCAGGTGCAGGAAGACTAAACTGTTCCAATGTGGCATGGCCAGGAGGGATTACACCTGGCGGGAGCTGCCGTGTAGCCGGGGGGTCCTGACCCACCATCACACATGGCGATTCCCAGGGGGCGCCCGATTTACCTGGTAATACGACCATTTGTCAACAGTGACAGCGAGACGGATGAGATAGTGAGTGTTTTCGTAAAGAAAAAAAATACATGTGATGGCTCAGAAGCCCCCCGGACAATTATCCTGTCTGATCCGCGAACGCATTGTAAGGGACGATCCGCCGCCGAGACGAATTGTAAACTTGTGCAAAACTTCCAGGAACTTTAAGGCTATGTGCACACGATGCGGATTTTGCTGCGGGTCCGCAGCAGTTTCCCATGAGTTCACATTACAATGTAAACCTATGGGAAACCGAAAACGCTGTGCACATGCTGCGGAAAAAAAACGCGCGGAAACGCAGCAGTTTGCATTCCGCAGCATGTCACTTCTTTGTGCGGAATCCGCAGCAGTTTTACACCTGCTTCATAATAGAAAACTGCAGGTGTAAAACCGCAGTGGAATCCGCACAAAAACCGCGGTAAATCCGCAGTAAATTCGCTATAAATCCGCAGGAAAAATGCAGTGTTCTGCCCTGCGGATTTATCAAATCTGCTGCTGAAAAGTCCGCAGTGGACCATTCTACGTGTGCACATACCCTTATAACTTTTACTACTTGCTATAAACTGGTAATCTCTACATTGTGACTTTCCAACTGTAGAAAAACTACAACTCCCAGCATGCCCCCGACAGCCTTTAGTCTGGTCGTTGTCGTTTTGTATCATCTTTCTCCACAATGGGGTGGTGTCGCACACCGTCGAGGAATGGAGGGGGATGAGGTAGAACCGTACCCCGTGGTGGTACCCGCACAACCACGGGACAGGTCCTAAATGTAGGAGGTGGAAATGTCACGAGAGCCGCAGACCTCGGGGCGATTCTGCACCAAATCTGCTGCTAATTCTTCCTGCAGATCAGCGGCAGAAATCTAAGTGTGAGACCTTCGCCTGTGCCGGAGTATTGGATGGTGCATTACATGAATTTCCCTGGATATTTCCGCTTCTTTTCATGCTGTACTTTTTTTTGCAGTTACACAGACACGACAGATTATTAACCCTCTCATGGCGCGCGGTAACCGGCGGAGGTCGACAGAGGGAGTTGATTTCAGAGTTATGCACTTAATGCAAACAGTTCTCCGACCCGGGTAATCCGATGTGTCCGCATTAGGCCGCCTGACAGCTGCGCTGATGTTCCCCTTTTACGGCGGCTGCGTGGGGAATATCTGTTCGGTCGGGCAATCAATACGGCTAAATGACTGCCGGCACAGAGTGGCTTCTCGAGCGCTGAAGGATGATGTTCATGAGCTGCTCCAACAAGCCTCTAATGAACTTATCTCCTTCCATGTCAGACTATCTGAACTCCGCTGCGCAGACAATTTGTACAAGTGGACGGTCCCCGCCGAGAAGAGTCTGATCCTTCTCCTGCAACATATCCGTCTTACTTATCCGTCCGCTCCACCAGGAGGACCCTCCCGGCGATCGCCCAAATCCGCCATCCTGCTACAATGCGGATCATTATGATGGCGGCAGCATTCTATTCCGTGCACATTTGCAATTTAATCATTCGCCTCCTTCCTTCCTGTATTTTTACACGTGGATTATAAGAGCCGGCCGTTCTCCGGGATCCGACCATTGTACGGAGAATTGCCTGATTAGCCTGACGAGCATCAGACGCTCCCAGATAAAAGAGCGGCCGACACGGTGACACGGTAATTTCATCAAGTCACTTCACGCCAATAGATTATTTCGAAAAGAATTAATGGCCGACATCATTACGGAGCGGCGCACCTTCAGCCCCAAACATTGTATCTCCTCCACGTCTTCATAGAATCCTCCCGAAAGTCAGCGACGCCTCTCCGGCACACGGCGGCATCCTTCCATCTTCTTCACGTGTATCTCGGTCGTCCTGCTGGACCCATGGGGGGAGATTTCGGGTCTCAGGAAATTGTAAGGGCTTGTTGATACGTTGGGTTAAAGGGATTGTCCAAGAATTCATCAATATCAGAACAATAAGGGTCTGACACCCGACAACCCATTCACTACAATGAGAGCTGAGCTGCAGCGCTGGAGAGTAGCCGCTGCGCCGTGTACGGATCTGTGCACCCTTCCATAGCGCATCATGGGGGCACCGAATGCCGAATATCGGACCCCCCGACCTAATATCTAAATTCTGGAGAACCCCTTTAATTTCTGACATTATTTCCAGGGCTGTACACTGATTTCTTCATTGGGTGGGCAGCAAGTTTGTGCAAGGATTATCCCCCCGCTGTCATCATCGCTGGCGTTTCTACAATGGATTTTGCTTTTTTGTGCAAAAACTTTCAGATGCATGTGAACGGGGTTGTAGGGGCCAAACCCAAACCTGGCCCAGTCCTGCTCAGGTATCAGAGGAGTTTGCTACAATTGTCTCCCATCAGTGCCTTGTAAATGGCCGACTGATACATTGTAGCTCACGATCAGGACAGGACGGAGCATTCGGGCTCTATTCACACGCGGTGTCCACAAACCCCTTTAAGCGGAACATGTCGGCTGCAGACGAACAGATCTGAAGAAATCGGGGGACTGAACGTGCGATTTCTCCCCGGAGCACGGAACAGTAGGACGACGCTGCGCATTGTCGCAATCCTCATCCACAAGGTCACGGAGAGGAGCGGAAGCGAAGAGGAAATGTCCTGACGCTCGGGGACGACCACATGAAGCCTTCTATGGTCTACGGGGCCATCAAAGGCCGTGTCAGGAGCAGGCTCCTACCGCTCCTATATGGAAGTAATCTGCGGGGCCCGGGCAGACCGCGGGAGGAGGAATCGGATCAATCGCTGAAAACTCAATAAAAAAAAACAAAACCACAAACAGGATGCACAGGACCATTATCCCCAGCGCTGACCTGTGCAGGAATGTGAACTGCAGCTCATATGTGCGGCTCCATACCCCTCCTCCCCTACCCAGAGCGCACGCCGACTGCTGAACACTCCGCAATGCCAGTCATAGTCCCAGAAAGCTTCCTAATAGGCGACCCCCAAAAGACCCCACATCCTATCCTCAGTCAGCTCCATTATACACTGGTAATGTAAAGGGATTGTCCAATTTATACAACCCCTTTAAGGAGGTCATAGCACACATGTTTAAAGGGGGGCAAATTAACCTACAAAAAGGTTTTCGGATCCTTGGTGCTGTTCTACATCACGTGACTTTCTTTATTATGTCTTTATTGTTTTCTGTTTTTTTTAAAGGGATATTCTGAGTACAGCTTGTTCTAGGGGGGTCAAGTTCCCTACACAACCCACATCTATGACATATTTGGTGGGAATACCCAACCTTAAAGGGGTTGTCCAGCCTTGAGGTACACTGCTCGCTATTTTCCAGTAGAATTTTCATAAATGCAGTCACATGCCGACTAGACGTGCCCGGCCCTGCTCCATATAAGTGAATGGAGCGAGTCCAGACACGACTAGTCGGAATGTGGCCGGAAGATTACAAATGACAAAGTAGCGGTTACACGACCGCCAGCTCCCGGCACCAGAGAGTCCTCACAACGTGCAGTGCACATAAAGTGACTGCAGACTTGTACACTAAGGCCGGACTACCCCTTTAAGGAGAAACGTGGCACCGATACGGCAAATATTGGGTGTGTGCAGCTTTTGTACAGAGGAGCAGTTTCCCGATGGAAGACATTAATGCTGCTCCTGAGTGCTCGGGGGGCGTCACGCTTGCTCGGGGGGCATCACATTTGCTCGGGGGGCCGTCACACAGTCATCACATCAATTAACTCATTACATGGACTCACTGGGGATTCGGACTTTGAACTTGCCGCTTTGACCGAAGCTTCCTTCAATGGCGCCTTCCTCGCCCGTCGACAGCGTCACCTTCAGCCCCACGAACAGCTGAATATTCGTCTCCTTCTTAAACAGGGAGCGTCCGATCACGCTGTAGTCGTCGTTGACCTGCGGGGGGCAGAGAGGAGGCAGATAAGCGTTGGGTGCAAAGTGTCGGCAGAGCAGTAAGGGGGTCACATGTACGAAGCCGCTTTCCCCGGAGCCCCCCTGTATGCAGAAACTGTCAGCTCAGAAATTCATCAGCTCAGTCCTTTACGTTCGATGGGGATGTACGAGACTGGAGCTGAGCTCCCCTGATCAGCAATACCACACACGGCCTGTGCGCAGGGGTGGCGCCATTTTAGAAAAAAAAAGCAGACGTTCTTTTCTAATCCCGTACAATCCCTTTATGGCGGCACTGACCGGCTCTGGTGCTCGGAACACGAGAGTCATCAGTGCTTCCGTAATTCAGGCTCTAAGCCTACGGCACTAACGAGCCGCGCCACATCGCTTTTTCTTACCTTAAAGGGGAAGTCCAGCTGAGTGGCTTCCTGGTTGTGTTCTGCAGGAAAGGCTGCAACAGGTCAGCGAATGTGATTGGCTCCAGGCACTGGGAAGCAGAGACCGGAGCTGGTCTATCAGACAACCCCTTTAAAACTCCATACTTATTTATCTCCTTAAATACTCTGTGCTGTTGAAAGACCCCTTTGCTTCCACAATCTACCTTTAAGTTTGTAAACTCCCAATCAATCTCCATTATATTCCACAGGTCACTTTCCCCTACAAGATGAACACACTCCTCTCCTGCTGCTGTGACTATTCCACTGATGAGTTTGGATACAGACAGATCTTTATAAATGGAAGCCGCAATATTACCCACCCCGCTGCTCCTATTCCGATGCTCCTTAGGTCGCGGTTTCCAAGTTCCCTTCAACATGCGGTAAATACAGATCAGATGGTCGACTGCTCAGGTAGACCGCCGCTACGACATGGGCAGTCAAAAGAGGATCGGGGGAGGTAAAAAAAAAAAAAGACTGAATTGAAATATTCAGTGCTGTTTAGAGGCTTTTGTCCATCCACAAACTCATTTATAATGCTCAGGTCACTTTCCCCTACAAGATCAACACACTCCTGTCCTGCTGCTATATCATTTTCCAGCTTCTAAACAGCGTGTTCTGTCCCTTTAAATATAAACATCCTCCGCGCTCGGCTCACCAGGCATCTAATAGACGTTCTGCAGCCGCGCCGCCGCCGCTGTGAACCGGTCAGACGCACACGCCGTGCCAAAACAAAGGTTGAAAGTTTAAAGGATATTAACAAGCGATTGTGCAATAGAAAAAAAACATAAAAAAGCGACGTATACACAAATGTACTGCGAGCTCATAAATACTCGGTCAACATCGCGCCGGCTTTTATTTCCAGCCAGCGAGGCCTTTATTAGCGACGCGAGCACAACGCGGCGACTTCCCCGACTCGCGCTGTCAGGACAGCACTTAGTGCCTGCAGCGCTCAGCCAGGAGCAAACAGACCAGGGCAGACATCAAAGCCGGGAACTATTTATCCTGGCGTCTGTGGGGGTAGGCGCCGCTTGTGGCGGGCACAGGGCGCTGTATACTGAAGCTAAGACGTGGGACGTGAAATACGTCAGCCATTACCCCAAGGGAAACACGAGCTGCACAGCTTCTATCAAACATCCAGGAGTAGCAGAGTGGAGGTTGTAAATTTGCATGGGACTGCAGGTAAAATTACTGCATCTGCAAACAGTGAGCGTTGAGTGACAAACTCAATTCTGCTGTATAGGTAGATCTGCTGCAACGATAGCTCTGCCGCAACGATAGCTCTGCCGCAACGATAGCTCTGCCGCAACGATCGCTCTGCTGCAACGACAGCTCTGCTGCAACGACAGCTCTGCTGCAACGACAGCTCTGCTGCAACAAGAGTTCTGCTGCAACAAAATCTCTGCTGCAACAAAAGTTCTGCTGCAACAAAAGCTCTGCTGCAGCCATATTTCTGCAGCAAAGTCTGCTCTGCTGCAACGACAGCTCTGCTGCAACGACAGCTTTGCTGCATTATTAGTTCTGCTGAATCTGGCACTCTGCTGAGTCTGGGGCTCTGCTATACCATAAGGCATTAGAGATTACACCAATCAGTTTTCAGATGAATTTTTGGGGGTCAGGGAGAGCAGTTTTCTGATTGGTTGCACAAGGTTTTGTACATATAATAAAGCACCTATACATTTTTAAGAAGGGGTATTCACATTGGAACCCCCGCTTTGCAAGCCAGAGTTGCTACTAAGAGGATCCAGGCCTAACAAGGCATAGACAACAAAATCTCAGTCTGTGCCCTGCAATCCTTAAAGGGGTTGTCCCATTAGCAATATTTCACACCTATGATTGCTGGTGGTCTCACAGCTCAGTGAATAAAGCAGTAGTGAGCATGTGCGACCACCACTGTTATATGGTCGCACATGCTCACTACAGCTCCATTCACATGAGAGGCTTTGGGCCTCCCCCATTGTTGGGATCGGTAGATGTCCCGGCAGTTAGACCACAATCTTATATTTATCCGCTCTCTTTGGCTAGCCGATGTATATCGGTTATGGGGAAACTCTTTTAAAGGCGCACAAAGAGAAAAAAAAAGTCATCCTGAACCTCCTAACTTTGAGGACCTCCCGAGTATGCCTGACGGATGATCTCTGGGGAAGGTAGGATCGGGACTGTTGAATTTCCACGCCTTCTCTTTGCTTATTCCTCTATCCCATTGAAAACACATGCAGAGTGTGCTTGTGTATGGTAAGATTGGGGGAGATCGCTTTAGCGGACGGTTATGTACGGGCACCTTTAGTGTTTATCCGGCATCCAATAATCCGGCCCCATGCACATTTAGTATAATTTTAACAGAAGAGATTAAAGATGGCGTTCCTCTTTAAATCTTGGTCTCTGAGCATTGCTCTTGGGGACTATGGCTACTGGAGAAACACTGAACAGGCCGATCCTTGAGTCCATACATTGCTCTGCTGCCATACGTTACTCTGACAGCCTGATCGGCCATGGGGTGAGGCCGCTGTGCACACACGCGGAGCCGTCTCTCCTGCGCAGGGTAACACTTGGAGATAAGCCTTTTGTCACTGAGCCTCTTTATGTGTCACTGAGCCTCTTTATGTGTATCGAGTTTATTTTTGCTTTATAGATTAGAATCCATAGAATTCCTTTAAGTGTCACAGTGCAGCAGCTGCGAGCAGCGGCCAATTGTAGCCGCTTGTCTCCCCACTTATTAGCCACTGCCGGCCCCCTCCTCCTCCCAGGTCCCGGCTCGGTCCTCCCGGATCTGTCCCTTCGCTCTGTTGTTTTAGTGTCTGCAGCCTCCTGGCGTCTCCTGGTATCAGTTACTGTTTGTTCTTGCAGAAAGTGGTGAAGGTGAGAAACCCAAATAATAAGATAATTGTGGCACATTCCGGCTCCGCCGATGACTGCCGCAGCCCAAACAATGTCAGGAGCGTCTCACACCGCCATAGAGCGCAGCACAGAGCGGGCGGCGACCGCTGCACCCGAAGGGACGATCCGCAACGGCTGCAAACGCCAGAGGGGCCGCGGACGGAACCTACAGGCGGCGGATTGTGCGGAAAGTGGTTGCTGCCGGGCTCTGATCTCCCTGCAGATGTCGTGCAGTCGGCGAGAGAAATAAAAAAACAACATGGAAACTACACAAGTGGCTAGCTGCTGTAAATTAGGCTAGCTGCTGTTGATGGATCCGGTTAAAGCTGTAAATTAGGATAGCTGCTGTTGATGGATTCGGTTAAAGCTGTATAAATTAGTCTAGCTGCTGTTGATGGATCCGGTTAAAGCTGTAAATTAGGCTAGCTGCTGTTGATGGATCCGGTTAAAGCTGTAAAATTAGGCTAGCTGCTGTTGATGGATCCGGTTAAAGCTGTAAATTAGGCTAGCTGCTGTTGATGGATCCGGTTAAAGCTGTAAATTAGGCTAGATGCTGTTGATGGATCCGGTTAAAGCTGTAATTAGGCTAGCTGCTGTTGATGGATTCCATTAAAGCTGTAAATTAGGCTAGCTGCTGTTGATGGATCCGGTTAAAGCTGTAAATTAGGCTAGCTGCTGTTGATGGATCCGGTTAAAGCTGTAAATTAGGCTAGCTGCTGTTGATGGATTCCATTAAAGCTGTAAATTAGGCTAGCTGCTGTTGATGGATCCGGTTAAAGCTGTAAATTAGGCTAGCTGCCGTTGATGGATCCGGTTAAAGCTGTAAATTAGGCTAGCTGCTGTTGATGGATCCAGTTAAAGCTGTAATTAGGCTAGCTGCTGTTGATGGATTCCATTAAAGCTGTAAATTAGGCTAGCTGCTGTTGATGGATCCGGTTAAAGCTGTAAATTAGGCTAGCTGCTGTTGATGGATCCGGTTAAAGCTGTAAATTAAGCTAGCTGCTGTTGATGAGTTCAGTTAAATTTATAATTAGGCTAGTTGCTATTGATGTAGCCGGTTAAAGCTGTAAATTAGGCTAGCTGCTGTTAATGAATCCGGTTAAGCTGTAAATTAGGCTAGCTGCCCTTGATGGATCCAGCTAAATTTGTAATTAGGCTAGCTGCTGTAGATGATTTGGCTTAAGCTGTATATTCAGCTAGCTGCTGTTGATGAATTCAGCTACATCTCTTAATTAGGCTAGCTGCTGTAGCTAAAGCTGTAAATGAAGCTAGCTGCTGTTGATGGATCTGGATAAAGCTGTAAATTAGGTTAGCTGCCGTTTAGTGATCCAGGCAACTAAGGCTACCCGCTCTTAATGGATCCAGTTAAATCTTGCACGCACACTAGCTGTTGATGGATACAGTTAAAGCTACAGTAATCACCGAGTCTAGCTGCCGCTGATGGATCCAGCTAAATCTGTCAATCTGCCTAGCTCCTGTTGACATGTCCAAGTTACATCTGTCAATTAAGCCAGGTGGATCCAAGTAAATGTCAATTATGTTACCTGCTGTTGATGGATCTGGTTAAATCAACCTCAGCATTTTGAGATCACAGAGGTGAGAGTGCTGAACAGTAATGTGATCTCTCATTATTATGTAACACGTCCGATTAAAAACTGACGCTAAAATGCTTCCAAAATGAAAAAAAAGAAGCGGGTGTGCTAATATGGAACACAGCTCCTGTGCAGAACTGTGTGTCTCCATGGTAACAGACTATAGCTACTAGCTGTGTAGTCTGATCCTGCAATGATGCATTACTCTTGCTGCTTATCCTACGAATTAATTCTAATCTTGATACAAACCCTATGAGAAGCCTTTTTTCTCTTTAAAGGGGTTGTCCAATAATAGAAAAAAGCAATTGTTTTTCTTTGCAAAAGCAGCGACTGTATTTACAGGTTGTGTCTGGTTTGCACTGCAGCTTTCACGGAAGCGCAGGGGGTTAAGCTGCAATACCGTACATGACCTGTAGGCATTGGGGGCGCTGTTTAAGGAGGGAACAAGCGAGAGATTTCTATTTCTGCACAACCTCTTTAATATTCAGTGTGATATGAAGCAAAAAGGGGTGACGACAACTTTGGTCGGTTTATGGCTCAGACCTGTGGTCGTCACACAGTCCATTTTGCCCGAACTACTTGATGTGGACAATGTAGCGCCGTCAGGCCCCGGGTCACAGACCGCTCCTCCCGTCCTGACTGTACGGCACACCGTCCCCTCCTTCCTCACAAACGTCCGCACATTTATTGCATATTTTCTCCCCGATTATTTATTTATTTTTTTACTGGATTCTATTTTCTTATTTTCTGGCCAAAATAAACTAAAAGACGAGAAACAAATAAAGAAAAAAAAAAAAAAGTCCGTCAGAAAGAGAAAGACAAGTTTTATGAGCGTAGAAGCTTGTAAACCTCTGTGTGTCCTCTCCTGTCTGCCGGCTGTGGACACCGTTAATGGGCACAGATTCTCGTAACTCGGCTGTACCGCCAAACCCCACACACACGTACTCATATATACACAGGCAGGGCCAAACGTGTGGGCACCCTGGAAATTGGTCCAGAAAATGAAGTTTTTCTCCCAGAATATTCTGTTATTCACAGATTTATTACCCTTGTGTGTATTGTAACAACACACACAAAAAAAAAAAAAACAGAAAAAAAAGAGAAAAATTGGACATAATTTCACACAAAACCCCAAAAATGGGACAGACAAAATTGTTGGCACCCTCAACTTAATATTTGGTCACCCCCTATGGAATAAATAACTGCAATCAATCACTTCCTATAACCATCACAAGCTTCTTACACCTCTCAGCTGGGATCTTGGATGACTCTTCCTCAGATCTTACAATCGCTGTTGGAGGAGAGAAGACGAAATATGAGAGATCTCTCCACAGGTGATCAATGGGATTTAGATCCGGACTCATTGCTGCCACTTCAGAACTCTCCAGCGCTTTGTTTCCATCCATTTCTGGGGGCTTCTTGTAGTATGTTTGGAGTCATTGTCCTGCTGGAAGACCCATGATCTAGGACCCAAACTCAGCTTTCTGACACTGGGCACTACATTGCCACTCAAATTGGTAATCTAGAAGCACAGCATCCCCAAAACATATTTGAACCTCCACCATATTTGACTGTAGGTACTGTGTTCTTTTCTTTGTAGGCCTCATTCCGCTTTCGGTAAACAGTAGAATGATGTGCTTCACCAAAAAGCTCTATCTTGGTCTCATCTGACCACAAAATGATTTCCCAGAAGGGTTTTGGCTTTATCGCGTACATTTTGGTAAACTGCAGTCTGGCTTTTTTATGTCTCTGTGTTAGCAGTGGGGTCCTCCTGGGTCTCCTGCCATAACGTTTAATTTAATTCAAATGTGAACAGATAGTTTGCGCTGACACTGAAGAAAAAAAGAAGAAAAAAAAGCCTGCAGGGCAGCTTGAATTTCTTTGGACCTTGATTTGGTCTTATCCACCACCCGGACTATCCTGCGGTGAAAACTTTAATCAATTTTTCTCTGCTGCCCTCGTCCAGGGAGATTAGCTACAGTGCCATAGATTGTAAACTTCTTGATTATGTTGCGCACCGTGGACAAAGGAACATCAAGATCTCTGGAGATGGACTTGTCACCTTCAGATTGTGGTGGATATTGTTCAACAATTTTGGTTCTCAAGTCCTCAGACAGTTCTCTTCTCCTCTCTCGGTTCTCCATGCTTAGTGTGGCACACATTATGCCAGTCAACTTCTCCCCTTTTTATCTGGTTTCAGATGTGATTTTCCTATTGCCCGCACCTGTTACCTGCCACGGGTGAGTGTGAACGAGCATCACATGTTTGGAACAAAGTTTTTACCCACAATTTTTTTGTGTGAAATTATGTCCAATTTGCTTTTTTTTCCTCTGTTTTTTGTGTGTTTTTTGTAGTAATGTAATACTTGTGCTCTATAATACGGTCATGTAGAGTTGAGAATAAAAGATTGTCAGGACACCGGGCCAGAATCCCGCAAACGTCCTGGCTAAGACTCATTGCGACCTTGACTGCCAGGCTATTGGTGGCACCCACCTCGGTAGATATGCCTGATCCACACCCCTGAATATACACAGGCCCTGTCCTCCATATATATGCCATATAATGAACACTAGATCACTACTCAGTAACACGGTTTCCGCCATCGGGACTCGGTGCTATTCTCTGTTGGGACTTTGCGGAGTCTTTTTGCTCTTATGGCGACTGCCAATAAAATATCACCTTTCACCCGGGCACTGAGAGATTTCATTGGCGCAGAATATCCTGCATCAAATAAAATATTCTGTGCACGGTACAGAAAGCAAACATCTCTCAAGGCAAAGTTAAACGTATTAGTAAAAAATCATGCTACTGCCATCTGCAACCACTTAAAGGGATACTAAATTTGGATGAACGGACAAAAAGATGGCACTTATCTAGGTGTCAAATTTAAAATGATACCCGGTCTTATGACAATCTGATGTTCCAGCACTGAGAAACCAAGCTTTAAAGCCACTTACAAATAAACCTGGAAGTGCACTGGGGGCGTGGCAATGCACTGTGACTACTGACACGCCCCCACTGCACAGGCGGATTTGTGTGTGGCTTTAAAGCTCGATTTCTCAGCACTGGTTCATCCGATTACTACAAGTCAGGTATCGTTTTTATTGTTGTACTAGGAGCTGTACAGCCGTACTGATAGTTTTATTAGTAAAATCATCCTCACGGATCCCAATGAAGACATTTTGCCATCATCTTACCCTCTCCACTTGTCCTTCCTTGCGTTTCATCTTGAAGACCTTCAGCTTCGGAAGGAACGTCTCAGAGTAGTTCTTCTCTTCGGCCACTTCGAGCAGGACTCCGTGAAATGCTAATCTGCAGGTGTTGGAGTGGATGTCAGTGTCCAGCTTGGATCCAATGACCAGGCACAACCTGGGGCACGTGACCGGCTTCTCAAACTCCAGCAAGGCCCACTGCTGCTTGGGCAGGAGCTCGTCACCCCGGGGACCATCTGCTTTGTCCACTTCCGAGTCCTTAGTGACATAGCTGTCCTGATATAGATACTCCTTCCCAAAATCGAAATGGTCTGTAGGCCCTTCTTGGTCGAGGTGAGGAGGAGGAACGCTGAAGAACATGACCTTCCCCATTACGGTTTCATGACCCAACGTTATATGGAACTTGGCTTTGGTGTGAAGAGACCCTTTAAAGTAAGGGATCTTCTTGACGGATATTACGGCCGCGTGGATCGTCTGCAGCGAGTCCGGGGTGCAGACCAGTCCTCGTTCTAATAGTTTGGGGTCAAACTGGGTCACACAGATTCCCAACCGATCGCCCTGCATGGCGGTGGGGACGGGCCGGTGAAACATCTGCATGCTCTTTACCTTCTTGGACACCTAGAAGAAAGTTGAAGAAAAAGAGTCAAAACGGATGACAGTCCTAAATGTCCGGCCAATTCCAATACTTAGTTGACAAAATTAAAACATTTAAGGCCCCACAATCCTAATAAATGCCCACTTTTTTGTTATAGTTAAATCCCACCTGCTTTGGTTTACGGGACTGCCCCAACATTGAAGTGGGCAAACTGCTGCTCTTTATGAATAGGCTCCACTTGTGGCACAGAGAGTGGACATCCACCCCCATAAAACATAGAAAGGTCACTGCCTCATTCTTCAGCTTAGTCGGGGGTCTCACCATCCATCGTTACCGGCCATGAAATCAATTAATTATTTCATAATATATAAAATTTCCTGCCACCACTCCCAAAGCGTCAAATTGTAAAACTGTGGTTATCTGCAGCCACCACTAGAGGGAGCACACTGACCATAACAGTCTTCACAGAGCTCCCTCTAGTGGTGAGCCAACATGTCAGCAATGCAGCTCTATGATATATTATCAGATTAAGCTAAAAATAAAATGTCCATAATTGCACCAATTATAATTGGTGCAATTATGGACATTTTATTTTTAATTATTAACATTTATTTTATTAAATTAATAATTATCATAAAGGGAAAGAGTCTGGTTTGTAGGAGTTCTAGCCTATAAAACCCCCGGTTGGCTGCGATGCGGTGACAGTACACAAGCTGCAGGTTCTCGGTGTAGTCCTCCAACAACTTGGCAATGTCACCCGACTATGAAATGTGGCAGCCAGTGTGTCTGGGAGCCTCCGTCACTACGAAGACAACGCTATGAATGATTTAGTAAGCCATTTATCAGCTGGTGGGGGTGGGGTATACAGAAAAGGCAGGACGACTGTCCGGGGTGCGGCTATAATCACAGGACAGGAGATCAACCAGGACCAAAGGGCTGGAATGTCTGGAAACCCACGGAAGGGCCGCAAAACGCTCCGACCATCGAGACGGAGCCCAGATCAATCTGTGGCTGGTAAATATACGCCGTGCCCCCCGGGGGAAGGGGTCCGGAGGAGCCACAATCAATACCAGACCGTGTTAAGTGTTCTCCGCCGCAGGAGCCGCGCTCGTCTGAGACATTACAGAAGCGATCCATTTACAATACCCCAAATATCATGTAGGGGCGCGAGACAAAACCGGGAGCAATTGAGCTACTGACATCTATGGGTGTAATTTGCACTTTTTTTTTCACACGTTTAACATTTATTATTCATTTGTGACTTTTTCTTGTTTTTTTTTCCATCTGTGCTTTCTGCACCAGTTTACATTTTGTGTAGTCTGAACGTGGCGGGTGCGCCCAATGGATTTACGAAATGGGGCAAAGAAAGCGGATCATTTTATTTATTTATTTTTAAGCACAATCACTCTATATTTAACATTTAAAAAAAATAGATTATAACACAGAAATTAAAAATATATATATTGACCATTAGAGGCTTATACGAAAAAAAAACACCGACTTTGCATATTGGATTTTTTCCACCAGGATTAGCCAATAAAATGTAGCAGAACCGATGTGGTCCAACACGCTTTTTCTTTATTACTACTTGCATGCATAATAGTACCATATAGTGCAAATGTTGTACCCCCATAAAATGAGATTACAAAGTAGCCAAACTGCCCCATGTGGAGCCTTTACACGATCACGATAATAGGGATGCAGCAAAAAAAAACAAAAAAAAAAAACACTCACCTGTGCACAAAGCAAAAAAAAAAAAAAACTGCAATACTAATATTGACCACCAGGTGGCGATATTACAGGAGCGCAGATTTATTTCACTACATATCGCAGCCTGCCCAGGAGTAGATCTGTATCTGCAGGCATGCAGAGCCAGCTCATTACCGTTAGGTCATTACTTTACATTTCCATAGAAGTTAATGGGAGCAGCGCAGCTTGCAATCGATTTACAGGAGCGCTGGGAGGCGCCGTGCAGCCGCAGCGTTGGGGGTCGCGTCAGGGTGTGAAGTTACATTCGGCATTTCAGAATTGTTTTCATAAATTGCAAGTTTCATACACAAATAAACGCTCGGCCTTCCTTCCCGTCCGCGCCAAGCTGCCATTTATTAGGACGGATTGTATGACGGATCGCCGCCGCTTCTCCATCCAAACCACAATTAATAATGTTAATTGCAAATGCCTCTTCGGCGTTAATGTAGCAGACTAACAGGACGGCCGCCCGCAACCGAATCTCTTATTCTCTGCAATTATTTCACAAGGGGGAAACAACATTAATTCCGCGGATCACCTTTCAAGGTCACGGAAAAATGAAAAAGTCAGCAAAAAGAAAGAAAGGAAGCCCGAACACAAGCTGGGACATTCCTGAGGAAATTCCACAAATGCAGAATAGTGGGACAGAAAAAAGGGGGACGGAATATTAACCGGATACACACGTCTCATCTGAGGCCGCCATTAACCTCTAACATGCCAGAGGCCTCTGAAAGAGAATGACCAAAGAGATGGACAACGACATCAGTAACTCCACAAATTACATTACTGATCCTCAGTTACCTCCTGTATTATACCCCAGAGCTGCACTCACTATTCTGCTGGTGCAGTCACTGTGTACATACATTACATTACTGATCCTGAGTTACCTCCTGTATTATACCCCAGAGCTGCACTCACTATTCTGCTGGTGCAGTCACTGTGTACATACATTACATTACTGATCCTGAGTTACCTCCTGTATTATACCCCAGAGCTGCACTCACTATTCTGCTGGTGCAGTCACTGTGTACATACATTACATTACTGATCCTGAGTTACATTATGTATTATACTCCAGAGCTGCACTCACTATTCTGCTGGTGCAGTCACTATGTACATACATTACATTACTGATCCTGAGTTACATTATGTATTATACTCCAGAGCTGCACTCACTATTCTGCTGGTGCAGTCACTGTGTACATACATTACATTACTGATCCTGAGTTACATCCTGTATTATACTCCAGAGCTGCACTCACTATTCTGCTGGTGCAGTCACTGTGTACATACATTACATTACTGATCCTGAGTTACATCCTGTATTATACCCCAGAGCTGCACTCACTATTCTGCTGGTGCAGTCACTGTGTACATACATTACTGATCCTGAGTTACATCCTGTATTATACCCCAGAGCTGCACTCACTTTTCTGCTGGTGCAGTCACTGTGTACATACATTACTGATCCTGAGTTACATCCTGTATTATACCCCAGAGCTGCACTCACTATTCTGCTGGTGCAGTCACTGTGTACATACATTACATTACTGATCCTGAGTTACCTCCTGTATTATACCCCAGAGCTGCACTCACTATTCTGCTGGTGCAGTCACTATGTACATACATTACATTACTGATCCTGAGTTACATTATGTATTATACTCCAGAGCTGCACTCACTATTCTGCTGCTGCAGTCACTGTGTACATACATTACATTACTGATCCTGAGTTACATCCTGTATTATACTCCAGAGCTGCACTCACTATTCTGCTGGTGCAGTCACTGTGTACATACATTACATTACTGATCCTGAGTTACATCCTTTATTATACCCCAGAGCTGCACTCACTATTCTGCTGGTGCAGTCACTGTGTACATACATTACATTACTGATCCTGAGTTACATCCTGTATTATGCTCCAGAGCTGCACTCACTATTCTGCTGGTGCAGTCACTGTGTACATACATTACATTACTGATCCTAAGTTACACCCTGTATTATACCCCAGAGCTGCACTCACTATTCTGCTGGTGCAGTCACTGTGTACATACATTACATTACTGATCCTGAGTTACATCCTGTATTATACCCCAGAGCTGCACTCACTATTCTGCTGGTGCAGTCACTGTGTACATACATTACTGATCCTGAGTTACATCCTGTATTATACCCCAGAGCTGCACTCACTTTTCTGCTGGTGCAGTCACTGTGTACATACATTACTGATCCTGAGTTACATCCTGTATTATACTCCAGAGCTGCACTCACTATTCTGCTGGTGCAGTCACTGTGTACATACATTACATTACTGATTCTGAGTTACATCCTGTATTATACCCCAGAGCTGCACTCACTTTTCTGCTGGTGCAGTCACTGTGTATATACATTACATTACTGATCCTGAGTTACATCCTGTATTATACCCCAGAGCTGCACTCACTATTCTGCTGGTGCAGTCACTGTGTACATACATTACTGATCCTGAGTTACATCCTGTATTATACCCCAGAGCTGCACTCACTATTCTGCTGGTGCAGTCACTGTGTACATACATTACATTACGGATTCTGAGTTACATACTGTATTATACCCCAGAGCTGCACTCACTTTTCTGCTGGTGCAGTCACTGTGTATATACATTACATTACTGATCCTGAGTTACATCCTGTATTATACCCCAGAGCTGCACTCACTTTTCTGCTGGTGCAGTCACTGTGTACATACATTACATTACTGATCCTGAGTTACATCCTGTATTATACTCCAGAGCTGCACTCACTATTCCGCTGGTGCAGGCACTGTGTACATACATTACATTACTAATCCTGAGTTACATCCTCTATTATACCCCAGAGCTGCACTCACTATTCTGCTGGTGCAATCACTGTGTACATACATTACTGATCCTGAGTTACCTCCTGTATTATACTCCAGAGCTGCACTCACTATTCTGCTGGTGCAGTCACTGTGTTCATTCATTACATTACTGATCCTGAGTTACCTCCTGTATTATACTCCAGAGCTGCACTCACTTTTCTGCTGGTGCAGTCACTGTGTACATACATTACATTACTGATCATGAGTTACATCCTGTATTATACTCCAGAGCTGCACTCACTATTCCGCTGGTGCAGGCACTGTGTACATACATTACATTACTAATCCTGAGTTACATCCTCTATTATACCCCAGAGCTGCACTCACTATTCTGCTGGTGCAATCACTGTGTACATACATTACTGATCCTGAGTTACCTCCTGTATTATACTCCAGAGCTGCACTCACTTTTCTGCTGGTGCAGTCACTGTGTACATATATTACTTTTATCGCCAAGCATGCGAGCAGCAGGGCCCTCATTCCTCCTGGTATCTGTTTTGAACTGTATTTCTGTTATGCTGTAATGTCTATTGTCTGTACAAGTCCCCTCTATAATTTGTAAAGCGCTGCGGAATATGTTGGCGCTATATAAATAAAAATTATTATTATTATATTCATTATACTTCAGGACTGCATTCATAATTCTGCAGAACTCTGGCGATTTGCATTCAGGCTTAGTATAAGTAAACTTCTTGTAAAGCTTATTGTTAGGATTGCTTCTAATGACAACAGGCAGAATTGAGAATGCAGCTCCGGACCAATATATAAGTAATTTAACGTGCAAACAAATGGTATTCTACACATTATGTTTATATACACACATATATATATACTGTACATACATTATGTATATATATATATATATATATATATATATATATATATATATACTAGCTGAAGAGCCCGGCGTTGCCTGGGCATAGTAAATATCTGTGGTTAGTTATAGCACCTCACTTCTCTTATTTTCCCATCACGCCTCTCATTTTCCCCCTCACATCTCTCATTTTCTCCCTTACACCTCTCATTTTCTCCCTCACTCCTCTCATTCCCCCCAACACTTGTCATTTCGACCTCACATCTGTCATTTTCCGATCACTACACTATTTTCCCTCACTCCTCTCATTTTGCACTCACACCTTTTCATTTTCACCTCACACCTCTCATTTTCACCTCAGTATATACATGTTTGTCATCTCCCTTATATATAGTATACACCTGTATGTCATCTCCTGTATATAGTATATACCTATATGTCATCTCCCCTGTATACAGTATATACCTGCTGTGTGTCATCTCCCCTGTATATAGTATATACCTGTATGTCATCTCCTTCTATATATAGTATATACCTGTATGTCATCTCCTCCTGTATATAGTATATACCTGTGGGTCATCTCCCCTGTATATAGTATATATCTGTGTGTTATCTCCTCCTGTATATAGTATATACCTATATGTCATCTTCTATATATAGCATATACCTGTATGTCATCTCCTCCTGTATATAGTATATACCTGTAGGTAATCTGCTCCTGTATATAGTATATACCTGTGTGTCATCTCCTCCTGTATTTAGTATAAACCTGTATGTCATCTCCTCCTGTATATAGTATATACCTGTATGTCATCTCCTCCTGTATATAGTATGTACCTGTATGTCATCTCCTCCTCTATATAGTATATACCTGTGTGCTATCTCTCCTGTATATAGTATATATCTGTGTGTCATCTCCCCTGTATATAGTATATACCTGTGTGATCTCCTGTATTAGACCTCGTTAACACGTTATTTGCTCAGTATTTTTACCTCAGTATTTGTAAGATAAATTGGCAGCCTGATAAATCCCCAGCCAACAGGAAGCCCTCCCCCTGGCAGTATATATTAGCTCACACATACACATAATAGACAGGTTATGTGACTGACAGCTGCTGTATTTCCTATATGGTACATTTGTTGCTCTTGTAGTTTGTCTGCTTATTAATCAGATTTTTATTTTTGAAGGATAATACCAGACTTGTGTGTGTTTTAGGGCGAGTTTCGTTTGTCAAGTTGTGTGTGTTGAGTTGCGTGTGGCGACATGCATGTAGTGACTTTTGTGAGATGAGTTTTGTGTGGCAACATGCGTGTAGCAACTTTTTGTGTGTCGAGTTGCATGTAACAGGTTAGTGTAGCAAGTTGTGTGCAGCAAGTTTTGCGCATGGCGAGTTTTGCGCGTGGTGAGTTTTATGTCTGGTGCCTTTTGAGTATGTGCAAGTTTTGTGTGAGGCAACTTTTGCATGTGTTGCAAATTTTGTGCATGTGGCAATTTTTCCGCGTGTGCAAGTTTTGCGTGTGGCGAGTTTTCCATGAGGTGAGTTTTGCACTTGTGGCGAGTTTTGCGTGAGCCTAGTTTTTGCATGTGGCGAGTTTTGCGCGTGGCGAGTTTTGAGCGGCGACTTTTGTGTTTCGACTTTTATGTGGCGAGGTTGGTGTATTTGTGGTGAAATGTGTGCTGAGGGTGGTATATGTGTTCAAGCACGTGGTAGTGTGTGGCGCATTTTGTGTGTGTGTTCATATCCCCATGTGTGGTGAGTATCTCATGTCGGGGCCCCACCTTAGCAACTGTACGGTATATACTCTTTTGCGCCATCGCTCTCATTCTTTAAGTCCCCCTTGTTCACATCTGGCAGCTGTCAATTTGCCTCCAACACTTTTCCTTTCACTTTTCCCCATTATGTAGATAGGGGAAAATTAGTTTGGTGAATTGGAAAGCGCGGAGTTAAAATTTCACCTCACAACATAGCCTATGACGCTCTCAGGGTCCAGACGTGTGACTGTGCAAAATTTTGTTGCTGTAGCTGCGACGCCTCCAACACTTTTCCTTTCACTTTTTTCCCAATTATGTAGATAGGGGCAAAATTGTTTGGTGAATTGGAAAGCGCGGGGTTAAAATTTTGCCTCAATATAGCCTATGACACTCTCGGGGTCCAGACGTGTGACTGTGCAAAATTTTGTGGCTGTAGCTGCGATGGTGCAGATGCCAATCCCGGACATACACACATACACACATTCAGCTTTATATAGTAGATATATATATATATATATATATATATATATATATATACACACACATATACACAAATACGGTATATACACACATACAGAGGACTCGCCCTTCGCTATACCCTGTGCTGTCATCTTCCTTGGAGCCGGTGACATCTCACAGTCCTATCTATTAGTAAGATGCTGCCTCATGAATAATGGTCCAGAGTCAGAAAAAAATGGCTGGAAAGGTAATGGATACAATTCAATATCCTCTGCAAATGGAGCTGATGGCGCTCGCTGATAGCCGGGATCATTTCAATGAGTAAGAAGTCCTGTGTGACAGGTTTAATATAAAGCCCCACAGACTTCTGGAGCACCGCAGCACCCCCCTCCTCCCCCGGCAGGACGGAAGCCCCCCACAAGACCACAGCCCCCTGCAGGACCACCACCACCACCTGCAGGACCGCAGCCCCCCCTGCGGGACCACTGCAGCCCCCCACAGGACCACTGCAGCCCCCCACAGGACCACTGCAGCCCCCCGCAGGACCACTGCAGCCCCCCGCAGGACCGCTTATCCCCGCAGACCTCTGCAGGACCACTAACCCCCACAGGACTGCCACACCCCGTAGCACCCACATGGGGGTATTTTATAACCAAAGTGCGGTCGCTTTGCCCATAGGAACTCGCTGGTATCCACGACCCACTGGTCGCAGCAGATCGAAGTCTCCGATTTGCTACATTGTATCAGACTCGTCTTTACTGTATCTGAGAACCGCTACCATTGTTTCTTATTTAGCATCACAGCCAGAATGGGAGCGCATGGTGCCGGTGACGTCGCTCCCCGCGGGCCTGTGCGCGGATCGCCCTCGGTCACGGCTCCCGGCAATGGATCTTCCCCCTTGGGCACGGCGGAGGGCTTCTAAAAATATATTGCTGTTTACCTAGTGCCACGGAAGGAGTGCGAGCCTCCACCTATCTGAAATGGGAATCAGCCCGAGAGTCTGCGCCGGCCGGGAAGGTAATTCTGCCAATCGCAGAAATGAAATGGAGACATGTTAGATCAGTGGTGCATGAATATTTACTCCGGCCAGGCTTTACTGCACTCAACCTGGGCTCAATTCTGCAAATTAAAATGAGCGCAGTGTGGATGGAGAGATTAAAGCCCAGCGTCCCGGAGGCTGCCGCGCGCTCGCTCAGGTATTAAGTGATCTGCTCCCCGTATGCTGGGCTATTTCTGTCCTGTTATTGAGGGAGGTCAAAAAGGGATTTATAATGGGGGCTGAGAGTCAACGAAAGGTCACAGTGATGCAGTCCAGACCGGACACACAATGAATATATGCAAATCACATCCTGCTCATTTATAGTCACAGCAAAATATATTAATAATCTAAAGTATCTGTAGTTTTTCTTTTGTGCTGCTCTTATCCACCGGCTTCACCACTATCCAAAAAAATGAACAACAAAAATAATAAATAGTAATATTTATTCATATATATTCATTAATGATCTGGTAGAAGGTTTACACAGTAAAATATCGATATTTGCAGATGATACAAAACTATGTAAAGCAGTTAATACAAGAGAAGATAGTATTCTGCTACAGATGGATCTGGATAAGTTGGAAACTTGGGCTGAAAGGTGGCAGATGAGGTTTAACAATGATAAATGTAAGGTTATACACATGGGAAGAGGGAATCAATATCACCATTACACACTGAACGGGAAACCACTGGGTAAATCTGACAGGGAGAAGGACTTGGGGATCCTAGTTAATGATAAACTTACCTGGAGCAGCCAGTGCCAGGCAGCAGCTGCCAAGGCAAACAGGATCATGGGGTGCATTAAAAGAGGTCTGGCTACACATGATGAGAGCATTATACTGCCTCTGTACAAATCCCTAGTTAGACCGCACATGGAGTACTGTGTCCAGTTTTGGGCACCGGTGCTCAGGAAGGATATAATGGAACTAGAGAGAGTACAAAGGAGGGCAACAAAATTAATAAAGGGGATGGGAGAACTACAATACCCAGATAGATTAGCGAAATTAGGATTATTTAGTCTAGAAAAAAGACGACTGAGGGGCGATCTAATAACCATGTATAAGTATATAAGGGGACAATACAAATATCTCGCTGAGGATCTGTTTATACCAAGGAAGGTGACGGGCACAAGGGGGCATTCTTTGCATCTGGAGGAGAGAAGGTTTTTCCACCAACATAGAAGAGGATTCTTTACTGTTAGGGCAGTGAGAATCTGGAATTGCTTGCCTGAGGAGGTGGTGATGGCGAACTCAGTCGAGGGGTTCAAGAGAGGCCTGGATGTCTTCCTGGAGCAGAACAATATTGTATCATACAATTAGGTTCTGTAGAAGGACGTAGATCTTGGGATTTATTATGCCGGATATATAGTCTGAACTGGATGGACAAATGTCTTTTTTCGGCCTTACTAACTATGTTACTATGTAATAATCATAATAATTGATTATAAATAAAAAATATATAAAGGTTTAGTTTTGCATTATTATTATTTTTTTTTTTTAATAACCTGTATGCATTGAGCTCCCCCTAGTGGTGGCTCCAGACAGTATGTTACCATGTATCTCTGTATAAAGTGAGCTCCCCTAGTGGTGGCTGCAGACAGGATCTTATCATGTATCTCTGTATACAGGGAGCTCCCCTAGTGGTGGCTGCAGACAGGATCTTATCATGTATCTCTGTATACAGGGAGCTCCCCCTAGTGGTGGCTGCAGACAGGATCTTATCATGTATCTCTGTATACAGGGAGCTCCCCCTAGTGGTGGCTCCAGACAGTATGTTACCATGTATCTCTGTATACAGGGAGCTCCCCCTAGTAGTGTCTGTAGACAGGATCTTATCATGTATCTCTGTATACAGGGAGCTCCCCCTAGTAGTGACTGTAGACAGGATCTTATCATGTATCTCTGTATACATAGAGCTCCCCCTAGTGGTGGCTGCAGACAGGATCTTATCATGTATCTCTGTATACAGGCAGCTCCCCCTAGTGGTGGCTGCAGACAGAATCTTATCATGTATCTCTGTATACAGGGAGCTCCCCCTAGTAGTGACTGTAGACAGGATCTTATCATGTATCTCTGTATACAGGGAGCTCCCCCTAGTGGTGACTACAGACAGGATCTTATCATGTATCTCTGTATAAAGTGAGCTCCCCTAGTGGTGGCTGCAGACAGGATCTTATCATGTATCTCTGTATACAGGGAGCTCCCCCTAGTGGTGACTGCAGACAGGTTCTTATCATGTATCTCTGTATACAGGGAGCTCCCCCTAGTGGTGGCTGCAGACAGAATCTTATCATGTATCTCTGTATACAGGGAGCTCCCCCTAGTGGTGGCTGCAGACAGGATCTTATCATGTACCTCTGTATACAGGAAGCTCCCCCTAGTGGTGACTGCAGACAGGATCTTATCATGTATCTGTGTATACAGGGAGCTCCCCCTAGTGGTGACTGCAGACAGAATCTTATCATGTATCTCTGTATACAGGGAGCTCCCCCTAGTGGTGACTGCAGACAGGATCTTATCATGTATCTCTGTATACAGGGAGCTCCCCCTAGTGGTGGCTGCAGACAGGATCTTATCATGCATCTCTGTATACAGGGAGCTCCCCCTAGTGGTGGCTGCAGACAGGATCTTATCATGTATCTCTGTATACAGGGAGCTCCCCCTAGTGGTGGCTGCAGACAGGATCTTATCATGTATCTCTACATACAGGGAGCTCCCCCTAGTGGTGACTGCAGACAGGATCTTATCATGTATCTCTGTATACAGGGAGCCCCCCCTAGTGGTGGCTGCAGACAGGTTCTTATCATGTATCTCTGTATACAGAGAGCTCCCCCTAGTGGTGACTGCAGACAGGATCTTATCATGTATCTCTGTATACAGGGAGCTCCCCCTAGTGGTGGCTGCAGACAGGATCTTATCATGTATCTCTGTATACAGGGAGCTCCCCCTAGTGGTGGCTGCAGACAGGATCTTATCATGTATCTCTGTATACAGGGAGCTCTCCCTAGTGGTGGCTGCAGACAGGATCTTATCATGTATCTCTGTATACAGGGAGCTCCCCCTAGTGGTGACTGCAGACAGGATCTTATCATGTATCTCTGTATACAGGGAGCTCCCCCTAGTGGTGACTACAGACAGGATCTTATCATGTATCTCTGTATAAAGTGAGCTCCCCTAGTGGTGGCTGCAGACAGGATCTTATCATGTATCTCTGTATACAGGGAGCTCCCCCTAGTGGTGGCTCCAGACAGTATGTTACCATGTATCTCTGTATACAGGGAGCTCCCCCTAGTGGTGACTGTAGACAGGATCTTATCATGTATCTCTGTATACAGGGAGCTCCCCCTAGTGGTGACTACAGACAGGATCTTATCATGTATCTCTGTATAAAGTGAGCTCCCCTAGTGGTGGCTGCAGACAGGATCTTATCATGTATCTCTGTATACAGGGAGCTCCCCCTAGTGGTGACTGCAGACAGGTTCTTATCATGTATCTCTGTATACAGGGAGCTCCCCCTAGTGGTGGCTGCAGACAGAATCTTATCATGTATCTCTGTATACAGGGAGCTCCCCCTAGTGGTGGCTGCAGACAGGATCTTATCATGTACCTCTGTATACAGGAAGCTCCCCCTAGTGGTGACTGCAGACAGGATCTTATCATGTATCTGTGTATACAGGGAGCTCCCCCTAGTGGTGACTGCAGACAGGATCTTATCATGTATCTCTGTATACAGGGAGCTCCCCCTAGTGGTGGCTGCAGACAGGATCTTATCATGTATCTCTGTATACAGGGAGCTCCCCCTAGTGGTGGCTGCAGACAGGATCTTATCATGTATCTCTGTATACAGGGAGCTCCCCCTAGTGGTGGCTGCAGACAGGATCTTATCATGTATCTCTACATACAGGGAGCTCCCCCTAGTGGTGACTGCAGACAGGATCTTATCATGTATCTCTGTATACAGGGAGCCCCCCCTAGTGGTGGCTGCAGACAGGTTCTTATCATGTATCTCTGTATACAGAGAGCTCCCCCTAGTGGTGACTGCAGACAGGATCTTATCATGTATCTATGTATACAGGGAGCTCCCCCTAGTGGTGACTGCAGGCAGTCAGTTTTATCATGCACCATATAGTGGATGCAGGGGATTTGGAGCTCTGTTAGAAAAGCTCAGCAGTTTATAAAAAGGTGTTAAGAAATGGATCGACACAGAATGATGGAAATGTTTGCTTAAAGTGGCATTCCGGGGTTATATCACTGTATGATTGGAGAGAATGGAGTGGCAACTGCACTTGGGATCTGTACGGGACTGGTGGTGATAGACAAAAACAGCTTAGCTACCTCCGTCAGTCCCATAGACAAGTAGTCGGGTCCTTATGGTTCTCTTAGTTATTTGTTAGTAGGCGATAACCATTTGTTTTAAAGGGGTTGTCCAGGACTAAGATATTGAGGACCTTAAGGCTTGGTTATCAATGTCAGAACGGAGGGGGTCTGACATTCGCCACCTCGGCAGTGTACAGGGGAGGAGCAGCAGAGCTTTTTTTCATTGCATAGTGGCCGTTTTCGGTACTGCAGCTCAGCTCCTATTAAAGTGAATGTGATCTGAGCCGCAGTACCAAAGAGCGGCCACTACATGGTGCTCTGGTTCCGCACACTGTGTGCGGCTGGCGGCCGTGGCGCTAGGTATCAGCTGATCTGTGGATATGCCGGGTGACGATGCACGGATAAGTCATCAATATCTTATTCCAGAAGTGACGCCGAACATTAGTTTGATCAGTAAATTCTGGAGTTTCTGCACCAATAATTTTGGACATTTCCAGGAACAGCGACGAATGTGGAGGAATATTTAGCCCCCTGGGACGTACAGAGGAAACCAGGTAAAGCTGCCAATTCTGCCCACACCTGGCGCCCGCCGCTGCTGATCCCCGAGCAGTTAATTAATAAATCAGTCGCAGTTTCCTCGCTGCAGAGCATTTATCAGTATGTAGCAGAGCGCCAACAGACGGGTGAAATGGCGGAAGAATGTACCGCGCACGCCGTTTAATGCTCCTTCCTGAAGGGCAAAATACCTTGTAAAATTACCAGACACTTGATGGAGGAAGGATTGAGACATCGAGCGTAATTTCCGATACGTAGGACACAATTATTTCACGGTGGCGATTTCTGTTCAGAATTTCCAGACGATCCAACATCCATAACGACCGGCCCAAAGGGCAGAACAGAATCACCTAGAGAGTCTAAAAAGTCCAAGATGAGGGGCTACAATGTGTAATGATTGGGCCCCCCCCCCCCCCCAAAGAGGCAACACTAAAAAAAATAATAAATTCCAAGAAATTCCTTGCGTCCTATTTGGTTTCATACTACTATAGTATAAAGAAATCTGCAGCAGGAGCCTCTCCCCTTATTCTCATCTAGTAAAATGCATTTTCCGCCCGCGCCAAAAAATGGATCAGATTGGCAGAAAATTATCCTGTGTTCTCTATAGGATTTAGAACTAGAAACGTGCAGAAAATTCTGCAGAGAATCAGTAAGGGCGCCTTCCCTCCCGGTTTACCTTCACATTTTTCTAAGTTTGGTGTAAATTGCACGGTAAATGGTGAAAATTATAAAAGGATTGAAACTTTGTCCATTCACCACTTATTAAAATCCCCTGTGGTCTCGAAAACAGACGGAAGTTTCACTCCATTGTTTATTTATCGTTACCAAGATTACCGGCTACCTCTGCAGTCTATCAGCAGTGGCCGGTCTCCTAGGGAAGGAGACCAATACAGCTTTCCAATAAAGTAAATTTGGCCGGATTGTGGGATCTGATCAACCTCTGCGCCACATTATTTCCCATCAATGCTGAACAGGGAAAGTTGCCTCGGAGAGCGCAGAATTTCGGGGCTGTGGTGCCGCAGGTTGGAACTATCAATTGATCGAAAGGAAGAAACCAGGAGAAAAGGAGCGGTGGACTGGTGATTGAGAACTTTGGGGAACTCCTTTAAAGAGATCTCGCACTCTAAGTGACCCAACGCGAGAAACTTGGAATTTCCACCGGGTGCCCCTGTGTGACGCTTGGAAAACAGCCCCGTGGCCATACGGATGGGGAGATATTTCCCCGTCGTGGCGCGAGCCCATCACTTTTCCCCTCGTCTCATCATAAGTTCTCTGTAGTTCTTCTCATCCATTAGGCGACGGTCTCTTCTGAAGATATTGTTGTAGAACGGGAGACAATAAATCAGATTTCTGCTCCCAGCGCCGCTCGCTTCTTCTCCCCATGCATTTTTCTTGATGCTTTTCCCAAAGATCCCAGATGTGCGGAGATTGATCAAAAAAGAGCTGAAAACGAGCGAGCGCGCCGGGCTTTTGTTCTGGAGCATTGCAGCTGAACTAATTATTACTGTACGCCGCTTAATGAAATAACGCGGTCACAGATTAAAGCAAATAAATAAGGAGGGGCAGGCGGGGTGGGGTGGGGTAACTGTCCGAGAACTTAAAGGGGTCATCCAACTTTAAAACAGCTGCAAATGTTAAAAAAAAAATAAAAGCAATATTTACCTCCTTTTCCTGCAGATTCAGCATCGGCGCTCCGAAGGAGCTCTCGGACTTTGTTGACCGCTGCTGCCAATCAGTGTCAGCAATGATACCAGCGTGTGGATTCTAAACCGTAACTTGTGTCAAAGTCCAACGACAATCAGCAAGTCATGACCGAACGGGGATTCTGAATATGCAACATTGATGGAAATAAGCAGCAGAAATAAGGAAAAACTAGGGGTCGGGACCATAAACCATTTTTTTATGATATTTCTGCCTACGGAATTATCCCAACGTCACAGACCTGGAACAATAAAGGTTAATGGAAACAGAAAATCAGCAGCGACATTGCAGCAGCATGCGGATAATCGCTTCCATACCGTTCCAATAAACACGTCATTCCACCTTGTTATTGTCTTCTCCGTGCTGCAATTTTATGGACTAACATGCGTTGACCTTGCACTTAACACCTTATTACGGCTGGGGGGTCCCTTGCTGATCACAGCGTCAGGGATTAACCTGATTAAAGGGAGCTCTTGCGGAGCGGGGGTCTTGGCCGGGCTTCAGCTGTCTTGTAAAAGCCTCTGTAGCCTCCTTCACGCCGGGGTCTTTCATTGTGTTTGCAAACAAGGAAAGACGCAGTTGTCCGTGCAGGCGGAGAAGAATTTGCTAATGGTGTCACGAACTCAAGCAGAGCCAAGACGGTGCCAGGGAAGAGACGGTAACTCTCTGGAGAAGGGGTATTACACCACAGACAGAAACGGTAAAGGGGGAAAAGATGGAAGTCAGGAGCACTTTTAGGGAGTCATTACCGATCCAATGGACAGGCCCATTGGGACCGCCACGGATCCCGAGAGCAATGTAATGCGCGACACTTATACTGTACGGGACTGACTCTGTTGGCATAAAAAAGCTCTTTTTTCCCAGCATTACCACTGAGAATGAATGGAGACGTGTCCAAAAAAAGCTCATTATTTCCAGCAGTACCACAGAGAATCAATGGAGCAGTGGCCAAAAAAAAAGCTTGTTTTTCCAACAGTACCATAGGGAGTCAATGGAGATGTGGCCAAAAAAAAAGATTTTGTTTTTTCCAGCAGTACCACAGAGAATCACTGGAGCTGTGGCCAAAAAAAGGCTCATTTTTTCCAGCAGTACCACAGAGAATCAATGGAGCTGTGGCCAAAAAAAGGTCTTGTTTTTTTCAGCAGTAACAGAGAATCAGTGGAGCTGTGGACACTGCTCCATTCCTACAGGTCATGTCAATGAAGCTCTGGCTAAAAAAAGGTCTTCTTTTTGTCAAACAGTACCATAGAGAATCAATGGAGCGGAGGCCAAATTTTTCAGCAGTACCATAGAGAATCAGTGGAGTTGTGAACACGGCTCCATTCCTGGGATCGGTGTGTGTCCCAATCTGCAAGTCATCACCTATCCATGTTTTTACTAATAGGAATAAATGATCTGTGGGAGCTCATCGCATCTCTCAATTGCAGGAAACCTACAGCTGAGAAGTAAGGTGCTGTTCACATTGTGCCATATGAGCCGGTAAAGCCTCCGATGCCTCCATGAAACGCATCCAAAAGTCCTCATTCTCCGGACAACAGAGTCTTTACTTCGGAAGGAAGATTTGCCATAATAATAATAAAGGCAACGTGGCTTGTTGGCGCCTCTCCCCCCACCACCATCTACTACAGCCATGCCATCTATTAACCCCTCGATTTTTACCAACAAGGCGGCTCTGCGGCACTGACCAAGCCACCAAGTGCTCATGTATAAGGCACAACTGGACATCACAGGGGTCAGAAGAATTTACCAGGCACTCGGCGCCATGATCAGCCGAAAAGGAAGGCCCGCAGGTGCCAACATCTCTGGCAGAAGATGCCATGTTCTGTCGTCTCCATGGTCGTGGCCCTCCGAAGATCAGAGATCACATGGAGAAGGTGACAAAAAATGGTCACAAATCTGGAAAAAAGCAAACAATGCGCCGTGTATCGGACCCCCTCAGCACCCGCGGACCACATCATAGCAGTATGGGCATATCTTGGCCGAGAAGCCGAGCCCGGCCCGTCTCTCAACTCTTCTTCATTAACCGTCGAGCCCCCGTCTTTCTCTCGCCCTGGAACGTACAAGACCGCAGTCACGAAAAGCCAAAAACGGGGCTTCTCAGGTTACGACTACAACCACCAGCGGATCACATGGGAAGACGCACACAGAGCAAGGAAGGGTCGGCCAGGGCCAGTAATGGGGTCCGACAACACCCCCTATAGATGAGCAGCACCAGATTTTGACACCGGTTTCATCTTTTTGCAATACAGCAAGTGTGCGGAAGAGGAAGTTAGGGAAAGTGGTGCCCACCCAACACCCATCCAGAGGGGCATTATCCTGACCTGGGCTCCGCAGAGTGTTGCCCCCTTCTCAGGACCCCCAGTCTTATGGGTGTACTTTTACTCTTGCTAATAAGGAAACTTTCACGACGGTGCTAAAATCCACTACGGCCCAAGCGCAGGGATCTTGTCATTGATTAACATACACCTAAGAAGAAGAAGAAAAAAAATATGAAGTGGTAAATTTAATTTCTCATTATTTTGCTCAGTATTTTTCTAACAGTATAAACAGTATTGTACCGGAGCAATAAAGCGTGAAGCACATGATTAATACCGCAAAGAGATTTTCCCCTCCTGGGCCGTGTGTCATGGAGCTTGACAGGTCCGATCCACTGTCAGGCGTCTGGCGCCATCTGCTGGATGATATCATAACGGTCCTGCAGCAAACTGATCTGGACAGGACGAGGCGGACGAAAAATGCACTAATAAACCCGCCGACAACCAACGTCGCTTTTATTACCGTGAATTACCATTTTTTTAAATTAACAAGAAAAACCTAAAAAATTGCGGAATTGCAAAATATTTAAAAAAAAAAGTGTCTGACCGGAGCTCTTCTTTATGTTGTTTTTTCTGGTAATATCTGGGCATTCAGATGCCATCTTGTTCTGATTTCACCAGGTTAGGTTTGAACAAGGAAATACATTCATTTCAGGAGACTCCCCAGTAATACACATGGAGGAAACTTCTGCTGCAACCAGAGAGCAATAGCAGATGCTATGTTTATCTCACACTAATTTACAGCTACACTGCTCAGTACTGCTGCTTTAATAGGGATTTATCTCAACAAAGCGCTGGATTCCCAACTACACTGCTCAGTACTGCTGCTTTAATAGGGTTTTATCTCAACAAAGCACTGGATTCCCAACTACACTGCTCAGTACTGCTGCTTTAATAGGGTTTTATCTCAACAAAGCACTGGATTCCCAACTACACTGCTCAGTACTGCTGTACAATGTTGTCCATAATGCAGTTTTACAGTAAATGTTTTATCATGCAGCCAGTGCTGGATTCCCAGCTCTACCACACTCAGTATTGCTGTGCAATATTCTCCAATATGCTGCTTTATAATATTTTATGTTTCCTCAATACTTGATTCCCAGCTGCACCGCTCAGTACTTCAGTATAATGTCCTCCACACTGCTACTTAATATTAAAGTGGTTTATTTCACCCTCATGCTGGATTCCCAGCTTCATTGCTCAGTACTGCTGTATAATGTCCTCCTTGCTACTGCTTCATAGTATTTTATCTTGCCACAGTGCTGGAATCCCAGCTACTCCACTCAGTACCGCAGCATAATGTCCTCCATACTGCTGCTTTATAGTAAGTGTTATCTCACCCTTATGCTGGATTCCCAGCTACACTGCCTAACACTGCTGTGCAGAACCCCCTATTTTCTTCTCACTCTTCACGAGTACTCCACTTTTCGTTTTTTTTATTAATCCACCCAACGGTTTCAGAGATAAGAGCCATTCTATTCAGTGTAAATATTTATGGTCAATACTTAGTGGGTGTGGCTCACAAGGTAATGCAGCGCATCATACAGACACACCCCTGAGGATCCAATGAGCACCGCCCACTTGCAAAATAAAGAAATAGCACTGAATAAAAAGGCTCATATCTCTAAAACCGTACGACGGATTTAAGAAAAATAAATCCAGAAACCTCAGATGAGCAGAGGGGAAGGAAAGAAGAACAAAAACTGGACACTTGACCTGGTGAAAGGTCCTCTGAAGCTACAGAGAAAATTACGATGGGTGGGACACTCACCAAAAAGCTGATTCTGCTGGGGGCAAATTGTCGTCATTCAGAGGAACGGGCAACCAATCCGATGTGATACACGGGTGGCTCACGATCGCCCCCTACAGGGAAGAAGTCTCAATTATGGTGACTCCAAATAGGCCAAAGGGGCATCAACTCCTACTCCAAACAGTGACAGGTAACCAGTGCGACCGTCGGCACCCACAGGCAGGCAGGGCCGAGGTTCAGAATGAGAACCATTTACGCGGCTCCATTATACCCCGCCGCGCATATTAACGGACAGAATTAAACAATGCACGCACTAACTTGTGGCTTTGAATGTTGAGGGCCGCGTTTTTTAGGCTTATTTAAAACAGCAGTGACCAAGTCCGAGTCCCTGGAAGTTCACATCCCATCAATACCACACGGGATGAAGAGAGCCGGCGTATGGTTTGCATTAGTGTCTGACTTTTTCGCCTCTGGCTCTCTTCCCTTATTCCCCCCCCTTCTCTATAACGAAGGTCTCCTGGTTACCTTTCATCCTGAGCTCCGACAGCCACCCAAATTCTTGGTCGTACTCTCCCTGGTCTCAGAGCTTGTAGAGCGCGTGACCTAACTACCGGCGCTAATACAAAAACATGCTTACACACAGTCACGACAGCACTGGACCCCGGGAGAGGCCGCCACCGCTGCAGAGGATAAGACCAACGGGGCCAAGATACGGCCGACACACTCAGAACCCCAGAAACTAAACACGTGCAAAACTATTAGCGTATATTCACCCATATCATCAGTAATAGCAAAATAGTGAGTGCAGCTCTGGAGTATAATACAGGATGTAACTCAGGATCAGTAATGTAATGTATGTACACAGTGACTGCACCAGCAGAATAGTGAGTGCAGCTCTGGAGTATAATACAGGATGTATCTCAGGATCAGTAATGTAATGTATGTACACAGTGACTGCACCAGCAGAATAGTGAGTGCAGCTCTGAGGTATAATACAGGAGGTAACTCAGGATCAGTAATGTATGTACACAGTGACTGCACCAGCAGAATAGTGAGTGCAGCTCTGGAGTATAATACAGGAGGTAACTCAGGATCAGTAATGTAATGTATGTACACAGTAACTGCACCAGCAGAATAGTGAGTGCAGCTCTGGGGTATAATACAGGATATAACTCAGGATCAGTAATGTAATGTATGTACACAGTGACTGCACCAGCAGAATAGTGAGTGCAGCTCTGGGGTATAATACAGGAGGTAACTCAGGATCAGTAATGTATGTACACAGTGACTGTACCAGCAGAATAGTGAGTGCAGCTCTGGAGTATAATACAGGAGGTAACTCAGGATCAGTAATGTGTGTACACAGTGACTGCACCAGCAGAATAGTGAGTGCAGCTCTGGGGTATAATACAGGATGTAACTCAGGATCAGTAATGTAATGTATGTACACAGTGACTGCACCAGCAGAATAGTGAGTGCAGCTCTGGGGTATAATACAGGATGTAACGCAGGATCAGTAATGTAATGTATGTACACAGTGACTGCACCAGCAGAATAGTGAGTGCAGCTCTGGGGTATAATACAGGATGTAACTCAGGATCAGTAATGTAATGTATGTACACAGTGACTGCACCAGCAGAATAGTGAGTGCAGCTCTGGGGTATAATACAGGATGTAACTCAGGATCAGTAATGTAATGTATGTACGCAGTGACTGCACCAGCAGAATAGTGAGTGCAGCTCTGGGGTATAATACAGGATGTAACGCAGGATCAGTAATGTAATGTATATACACAGTGACTGCACCAGCAGAATAGTGAGTGCAGCTCTGGGGTATAATACAGGATGTAACTCAGGATCAGTAATGTAATGTATGTACACAGTGACTGCACCAGCAGAATAGTGAGTGCAGCTCTGGAGTATAATACAGGATGTAACTCAGGATCAGTAATGTAATGTATGTACACAGTGACTGCACCAGCAGAATAGTGAGTGCAGCTCTGGAGTATAATACAGGATGTAACTCAGGATCAGTAATGTAATGTATGTACACAGTGACTGCACCAGCAGAATAGCGAGTGCAGCTCTGGGGTATAATACAGGATGTAACTCAGGATCAGTAATGTAATGTATGTACACAGTGACTGCACCAGCAGAATAGTGAGTGCAGCTCTGGGGTATAATACAGGATGTAACTCAGGATCAGTAATGTAATGTATGTACACAGTGACTGCACCAGCAGAATAGTGAGTGCAGCTCTGGGGTATAATACAGGATGTAACGCAGGATCAGTAATGTAATGTATGTACACAGTGACTGCACCAGCAGAATAGTGAGTGCAGCTCTGGGGTATAATACAGGATGTAACGCAGGATCAGTAATGTAATGTATGTACACAGTGACTGCACCAGCAGAATAGTGAGTGCAGCTCTGGGGTATAATACAGGATGTAACTCAGGATCAGTAATGTAATGTATGTACACAGTGACTGCACCAGCAGAATAGTGAGTGCAGCTCTGGAGTATAATACAGGATGTAACTCAGGATCAGTAATGTAATGTATGTACACAGTGACTGCACCAGCAGAATAGCGAGTGCAGCTCTGGGGTATAATACAGGATGTAACGCAGGATCAGTAATGTAATGTATGTACACAGTGACTGCACCAGCAGAATAGTGAGTGCAGCTCTGGGGTATAATACAGGATGTAACGCAGGATCAGTAATGTAATGTATGTACACAGTGACTGCACCAGCAGAATAGTGAGTGCAGCTCTGGGGTATAATACAGGATGTAACGCAGGATCAGTAATGTAATGTATGTACACAGTGACTGCACCAGCAGAATAGTGAGTGCAGCTCTGGGGTATAATACAGGATGTAACGCAGGATCAGTAATGTAATGTATGTACACAGTGACTGCACCAGCAGAATAGTGAGTGCAGCTCTGGGGTATAATACAGGATGTAACGCAGGATCAGTAATGTAATGTATGTACACAGTGACTGCACCAGCAGAATAGTGAGTGCAGCTCTGGGGTATAATACAGGATGTAACTCAGGATCAGTAATGTAATGTATGTACACAGTGACTGCACCAGCAGAATAGTGAGTGCAGCTCTGGGGTATAATACAGGATGTAACGCAGGATCAGTAATGTAATGTATGTACACAGTGACTGCACCAGCAGAATAGTGAGTGCAGCTCTGGGGTATAATACAGGATGTAACGCAGGATCAGTAATGTAATGTATGTACACAGTGACTGCACCAGCAGAATAGTGAGTGCAGCTCTGGAGTATAATACAGGATGTAACTCAGGATCAGTAATGTAATGTATGTACACAGTGACTGCACCAGCAGAATAGTGAGTGCAGCTCTGGGGTATAATACAGGATGTAACTCAGGATCAGTAATGTAATATATGTGCAGTGACTGCACCAGCAGAATAGTGAGTGCAGCTCTGGGGTATAATACAGGAGGTAACTCAGGATCAGTAATGTAATGTATGTACACAGTGACTGCACCAGCAGAATAGTGAGTGCAGCTCTGGGGTATAATACAGGATGTAACTCAGGATCAGTAATGTAATGTATGTGCACAGTGACTGCACCAGCAGAATAGTGAGTGCAGCTCTGGGGTATAATACAGGATGTAACTCAGGATCAGTAATGTAATGTATGTGCACAGTGACTGCACCAGCAGAATAGTGAGTGCAGCTCTGGGGTATGATACAGGATGTAACTCAGGATCAGTAATGTAATGTATGTGCACAGTGACTGCACCAGCAGAATAGTGAGTGCAGCTCTGGGGTATGATACAGGATGTGTGTACATCGTGTCATCACTGTGACTGTGGTCATAAATCAGATGAGAGGAGCTTAGAAAAGATCTACAAACTCTCCTGACAGTCAGAACAATCTCACTGATGGATCCTCGGTGTCAGTGCGCTGTGAGGCTACAGAATGTGAACGGTGCTTAGTTTTTAAATCAAACCCAATTGGAAAATTATCATAAGGAAAGGATAAGGATTTCAGTAACAAAAAAAATGTCCCAAAATGTGGACAACCCCTTTGATGTGCGATGTTATTTCTCAGCTCCACAGGTACATTATGTTCTATACTCCGGGCTGGAGGGCGACATCGGGGAGGAGACACCATGTCCACAGTCCCCGCTTCACTCCCTATAATAGCAGATTGTTGTTTTGTCTTCAGCAGCTGCAGAACCTCTAACCCCGATATACAGCGGATTGTCTGCGCTCGGGGTCATCGGCTGCTCAGGGGCAACATGGGGCTGTGAGGGCAGCCTCCGTATAACCCCGCTACCCTTTATATAACGTCCCTCCACTCTTCACAAATTGTTTAGGTTTCACTCACATTCTTGGCATATTCACCGAGCGTCGGTGGGTTCAACCCAAAAGGTTACAAGTGGCCCCTGAGGGAGTTCACAGCCGCCGAGATACTGAGCCAAAGTCAGCGGACACAATGGTGTACGGGAATAGATGCCAGAGACATGGCGGTGACGGCAAGCAGCAAAGGGTCAAGATACTGCACCTCGAGCGTCATGATCCTGTACCCCAAGTGTCGTTGCCCTGCACCCCAAGCAATAGCGTCCTTGTCCTGCACACCGAGCGTCCGCATCCTTGTCCTGTACTCCGAGTCTCAGCGTCATTATCCTGTACCCCGAGTGTCAGCGTCATTATCCTGTAACCCGAGTGTCAGCGTCATTATCCTGTACCCCCAGTGTCAGTGTCATTATCCTGTACCCGAGTGTCAGTGTCATTATCCTGTACCCCGAGTGTCAGCGTCATCATCCTGTACCCCGAGTCTCAGCGTCATTATCCTGTACCCCGAGTCTCAGCGTCATTATCCTGTACCCCGAGTCTCAGCGTCATTATCCTGTACCCCGAGTGTCAGCGTCATTTTCCTGTACCCCGAGTGTCAGCGTCATTATCCTGTACCCCAAGTGTCAGCGTCATTATCCTGTACCCCGAGTGTCAGTGTCATTATCCTGTACCCGAGTGTCAGTCTCTTTATCCTGTACCCCAAGTGTCAGTCTCATTATCCTGTACCCCGAGTGTCAGTGTCATTATCCTGTACCCCGAGTGTCAGTGTCATTATCCTGTACCCCGAGTGTCAGCGTCATTGTCCTGTACTCTGAATATCAGTGTCGTCCTGTACAGCGGGGGTTGTACTTATTGAATCCCTGAACATGCCATAATGCTACTTTCACACTTACGTTTTCAGCTAACCGTGAAAAAAACGCATCCTGCAAAGTTGCCTGCAGGATGCATTTTTTTCACATAGACTTGTATTACCGACGCATCGCGACGTATGGCCACATGTTCCATACGTCGTGCACTGGATGCGTTGGTATTTGGCGGACCATCGTATCGAAAAAATGTGCAAGGGAACGTTTTTTCGTACGTCCTATCCTGCATTTTTTAATGCGCATGCGTGGCCGTAACTCCGCACCCTCCTCCCTGGGACTTTACAATGGGCAGCGGACGTGTTGAAACGCTGCTCACGTCACTCAAAATTTCACACACTTCCCTCGGCACGTCACTCCGACGCTTTGTGACGGCCCTGAACCGACGGAAGCGTGAAAGAAGCCTAAGCAGTAAATCTGCATGTTCCCCTGTAATCCACGCAGCGCCTCGGTGCTCGGAGCAGGAGGGGATAATTAAGAAGTTAATGGATCTTAAAATGCAACTAAAACCTGACACAGACGAGTAAATAACACGGAGCTGGATGAAGAGCGGCCATTACCGGCCGGCAGTCGCTTCTCGTCACTGGTGGCGGCTCACTGTCAGGGCCGACCCTCGCTCTTCCGCTCTTGATGGTGTTTTATTATTTTAGTACAAAAATAAAAATAATTTAAGGGATAAAATTTTCCAAAAATCTGCAGTGAAAATCAGACGCGTTAAACGGCGGCCTGAACCATCAGACTCGCACTTTACGCTACGGATTTTCTGTGAAACCTGTCTGGACTCCAGAGGATTCTCTGCCCGGCTAACGGGACATCGGCTCCGTGTATTCTGGAGATTTAGGAACGTCCATCATGGCCCCCATAAGCCGAGCCTCACCCCAATGCCACGACATCCCCGGATAAAGCCCAGAACAGGACACAATGGCGGGCGTGAGAACGAGCCGCCTCCTCCGTATCCTCTCCCATAGACGGGACAATCAATCCTTCAGAAGGCGGCCATCATTGGTGATGGTATCTCCTGCCATCCGCCTTTCATGTCCGGAGCGCTCGGACAATGCCCCATTCTGTGAGCGGCTTCATTTTAATTTCTGCACTTATTTGTGAATGTTACGAGGGGATAATCGTCCGCCGTGAGTTCACCCCCAAAGTCGGGGTGGAGGGGCGGCCATTATTCCAGCTAATGTCTGCAATTAGCAGGTCAGCCCGGCTTTTAACTTGTCTTTCAAAGTTTTTTTTTTTCCCCCCAAGATTCTGGAAACTTGTAACTTTACTGGTGAAATTGTTTCTTCTGGCGGAAGACCCCCAAGTCGGTCAGGGGGTGCCGAACTTTACACCATAAAGACCTCGGTCCAGGGGCAATAGTCTGCGCAAAACGTATCGAGAGGCCGCGGTAATACTGGGCGCAGAGCGCGATGTGCTGCGGCTACGATGGACGCACAACCCGGCATCAGCCGCCGATGGGATCACAGCACCAGATCTCACCGAAAACCACCGCAGAGTACTAGTATATAAATATATACAGCCAGCCTGGGGAGGGTGAAAACAGCACTGGTCGGGCACTCGGTAACTGGGCACATACGTATAAGTGCGACGCACGGCGATTTACTGGAGAAGAAGCAGGTGGATACTGCAAAAGGCAGCGAAATCTGAGACTGACACCGATTATAGGGGCACACGTTACCAGCACCGGTCCGGGCTTCTCCCAGAGATAAGTAGCCACCACCAGAAGGAGAGGTTAGATAGATAGATAGATAGATAGATAGATAGATGATAGATAGATAGATAGATAATAGATAAATACCAGTAGATAGATATATAGATAGATAAATGATAGATAGATAGATAATAGATAGATAGATGATAGATAGATAGATAGATAGATAGATAGATAGATAGATAGATAGATGATAGATAGATAATAGATAGATAGATGATAGGATAATAGATGATCGACAGATGATAGATAATAGATAGATAATAGATAGATAATAGATAATAGATAGATAATAGATGATAGATGATAGACAGATAATAGTTAATAGATAGATGATAGATAATAGATAGATAGACAGATAAATCATAGATAGATAGAACGATAGTTAGATAGATAGATAATAGATAGATAGATAGATGATAGATGATAGACAGATAATAGATAGATATTAGATAATACATAGATGATAGATACTAGGTAGATAATAGATAGATGATAGATAAATAAATAGATAATAAATAATAGATGATAGATAATAGATCGATGATAGATGATAGGTAAAGATAGATAAATGATAGATAAATGATAGAATAGATAGATGATAGATAATAGATAGATGATAGATAATATACGGTATATACAGCAGAGCGGTGATATTGGAGGAGTAATCGGATGATATTGGGTTGCACGGACACATCAGATATTATGGTCGCCCCCACACCTATACATGGCACGGTAGGTGGCAGTCGGCCGGGGGGCGATGGTGTGACCCCGCTGTACACCGGTTCACTCGGTCACTGGTGTCACAATCTATTAGTGGATCTTGAGAACGGCGCAGACACTTTCCGCAGTGAAGTCGCTGGTTTGTTTTCCTTTCAGAAATGGTTTCTTTTTTTAAACACGGCGTCCGAGTCCCCTGTGGACATCGCCTGTCAGTCACGGCCCGGGGTATGCGGTGAACGCTGGGGTCAGATGGAGTCTCACACCGGTGCCGAGACGCCTCCCAAGACGTACAACCCTGAGTGTCATTGTGACGGGAGATGTTGGGAGTGATCCTACAGAGGCAGAAACAGACAACGGACGGCGCAACAAAAATGGCACACACACTTTTGCAGAAAATTTACAAAGAAAAGTGTTTCTAATGCCGAACAGAGAAATCCCATTATTATTATTATTATTATTATTTTTAAAGCATCAGGAAGTCTGACACAATCACATCAAGATTTACTTAGCCTGAACACCCGAAAAAAAACAAACAAATAAATGATATATATATATATATATATATACACACACACACTTTTATTTTTTTTATATTATTATTATTTTTTTTTTTTCCCTCCCTAGCTTCTTGGTTATGTGTATATATCTAATAAGAAATAAACTATTATGTGATGGATTTATATAATTGCATTATTGATATAAATTCTGTTTATTCTGAGATCAGGCCTGGTGTATTATTTCCTAGGTCGTACCGGTGTATTGGGTTTTCGCACACGCACTTTTTATGGATTTTACTGAATTACGCCTGTTTTCTGTACAACCTTTTTCTTGGTAACAAATCGCTCAGAACTCATTTTTGTGGTTCAAAGAATTTTTTTCCTGTACATTAATATCAGATATTCAAAACTAATAATTTATATTTGTTCTTATTTTACGTTTCTGGGATGATATCATGGCCATCTTTTTTTTTTTAAAGATTGCTTTTAATGTAGATGCAATAAATAATAATATTATTGTATTACTATTATTATTATTGTAGTATTAATACAATGAAAATATAATTTAATTATACAATAAAAGTGAAATATAAAATAACAATAAAATAATATTTTATCGCACATAATTTTAGTAGTATTATTGTATAATTAATAAAAAATAATAATTGTAATAAAATACATAAAGAGTATTTCATTATACTATTAGTGCTGTTGTATTATTGACCAAAAATAAATACTAATAAAAAAATATATTATTGTAATAATAATAAAAATGATAACAATAGTAAAACAATAAAAACACTTCAACATAATACATGTTTATCTAAAATTATTATTTTATTTTTATTGTACTGTAATAAAATAATAAATTATTATGATATACAAAAGACAAGTCAAAATAAAATTGTAAAAAATAAATTCTGCCCTCTCCTCCCTAGTTTTACCCCTATATTACATGTTAAATCAAATGTTAATTTTGTAAAATAAAATTGTTTAAAATAGATGAAAAATCAAGTTAAAAAATTTTTAGAGTGAAATTCATAAAAATAAAAATTATGATAAAGTTGACAAAAAAAAATTCTTATTAAAAAAAAAAAAACAAAAAAAAAACCAACAACAGTACAAATTGCAATTTGACCAAAGTCCTTAACATCCCAGCGGTCAGGTCCTGGCATCTCTGGCGGCCATATGACGGTGTAATCTGCATATGGATGTGCAGCCGGTGCAACGCTGCCCACTAGTGGCGGATGATTTCTTACCTTTAAGGCCGGGATCTCCACGTTGTCATTGAGACTGACGGATCCAGAGAGGATGGTGCCTGTCATCACCGTGCCCTGACCCTTGATGGAGAAACAGTGGTCAACAGCCATGAGGAAAGGCCCGGAGGGGTCTCTACGAGGCAAGAAAGCCTGAGACTTCAGGAGCTGCGTGTAGATAGGAAAGGGGGAAAAAAAAAAAAACACATAAAAGGTTCATTGAAACAAGAAATGGTAAAATGTAGTGGACGATCGTCTCTAGAAGTAGAAGCAGAAATTAAAAATATTTTTTAATTTTTTTTATTATTATTATTTTTTTTTTTACAATCTTCCATAAATTCACTAAAAAAAAAAAACTACAAAAAAAGTAATGAAAAAAATAAGGAAATATGTGCTTGTCATGCTTAGAGCATTTTTTTACAATGAAAAAGTTTTTAAAAAATTATATATATTTATTTTATTTTTTCAATTTTTTTAATTTATTTATTTATTTTTTTACGTTGTAATGTCGCCAAAATATCCCGAGAAGTGACTTTTCCAAATTGGACCCTTTTTTTTATAGAAACTACGTTTTTTATGCCATTTTTCTAAACCACTTGGTGAGTTTGTCCAGGAACTTCCTAGAAAGAAGCCGGAGGGGAAACGCAATCAGTTTGGGAGATCAGAAATCCTTAACGGAAAACCAAACAGGGAAGTAAATGTTCTAGACGATGGAAGAATCAGGCTTCCCACAACATCACACTCCACAGACTGTGCTCAAAAAACTACTTGCAAAGTCATCATTTCTTGGAGGTTTAACCTCTTAAGCCCCGAGGGTGGTTTGCACGTTAATGACCGGGCCCATTTTTACAATTCTGACCACTGTCCCTTTATGAGGTTATAACTCTGGAACGCTTCAACGGATCCTGGTGATTCTGACATTGTTCTCTCGTGACATATTGTACTTCATGACAGTGGTAAAATTTCTTTGATATTACCTGCGTTTATTTGTGAAAAAAACGGAAATTTGTCGAAAATTTTGACAATTTTGCAATTTTCCAACTTTGAATTTTTATGCCCTTAAATCACAGAGATATGTCATGCAAAATAATTAATAAATAACATTTCCCACATGTCTACTTTACATCAGCACAATTTTGGAACAAAATTTTTTTTTTTTTGTTAGGGAGTTATAAGGGTTAAAAGTTGACCAGCAATTTCTCATTTTTACAACACCAATATTTTTTAGGGACCTCATCACATTTGAAGTCATTTTGAGGGGTCTATATGATAGAAAATAGCCAAGTGTGACACCATTCTAAAAACTGCACCCCTCAAGGTGATCAACACCACATTCAAGAAGTTTATTAACCCTTCAGGTGTTTTACAGGAATTTTTGGAATGTTTAAAAAAAAAATATTAACATTTAACTTTTTTTCACAAAAAATTTAATTTAGCTCCAATTTGGTTTATTTTCCTAAGGGTAAGAGAAGAAATTGGACCCCAACAGTTGTTGTGCCATTTGTTCTGAGTACGCCGATACCCCACATGTGGGGTAAACCACTGTTTGGGCGCATGACAGAGCTCGGAAGGGAAGGAGCGCCATTTGACTTTTCAATGCAAAATTGACTGGAATTGAGATGGGACACCATGTTGCGTTTAGAAAGCCACTGATGTGCCTAAACATTGAAACCCCCCACAACTGACACCATATTGGAAAGTAGACCCCCTAAGGAACTTATCTAGAGGTGTGGTGAGCACTTTGACCCACCAAGTGCTTCACAGAAGTTTACAATGCAGAGCCGTAAAAATAAAAAATCATATTTTTTTCACAAATATGATTTTTTCGCCCCCAATTTTTTATTTTCCCAAGGTTAAGAGAAGAAATTGGATGCAAAAGTTGTTGTGCCATTTGTTCTGAGTATGCCGATACTCCACATGTGGGGGTAAATCACTGTTTGGGCGCACGGCAGAGCTCAGAAAGGAAGGAGCGCCATTTGACTTTTCAATGCAAAATTGACTGGAATTGAGATGGGACGCCATGTTGCGTTTGGAGAGCCCCTGATGTGCCTAAACATTGAAACCCCCCCCACAAGTGACACCATTTTGGAAAGTAGACCCCTAAGGAACTTATCTAGCTGTGTTTTGACAGCTTTGGACCCCCAAGTGTTTCACTACAGTTTATAATGCAGAGCCGTGAAAATAATTTTTTTTTCACAAAAATTATATTTTAGCCCCCAGTTTTGTATTTTCCCAAGGGTAACAGGAGAAATTCGACCCCAAAAGTTGTTATACAATTTGTCCTGAGTACGCTGATACCCCATATGTGGGGGGGAACAACCGTTTGTGAGCATGGCAGAGCTCGGAAGGGAAGGAGCACCGTTTGGAATGCAGACTTAGATGGATTGGTCTGCAGGCGTCACGTTGCATTTGCAAAGTCCCTGATGCACCTAAACAGTAGAAACCCCCCAGAAGTGACACCATTTTGGAAACTAGACCCCCAAGGAACTTATCTAGATGTGTTGTGAGAACTTTGGACCCCCAAGTGTTTCACTACAGTTTATAACGCAGAGCCGTGAAAATAAAAATTATTTTTTTCACACAAAAATGTTTTTTTTTGCCCCCCAAATTTTTATTTTCCCAAGGGTAACAAGAGAAATTGGACCCCAATAGCTGTTGTCCAATTTGTCCTGAGTACGCTGATACCCCATATGTTGGGGTAAACCCCTGTTTGGGCGTACGAGAGAACTCGGAAGGGAAGGAGCACTGTTTTACTTTTTCAACGCAGAATTAGCTGGAATTGAGATCGGACGCCATGTTGCATTTGGAGAGCCCTGATGTGCGTAAACAGTGGAAACCCCCAATTATAACTGAAACGCTAATCCAAACACACCCCTAACCCTAAACCCAACCATAACCCTAACCACACCTCTAACCCTGACACACCCGTAACCCTAATCTCAACCGTAAATGTAATCCAAACCCGAACCCTAACTTTAGCCCCAGCCCTAACCCTAACTTTAGCCCCAACCCTAACTGTAGCCCTAACCCTAGCCCCAACCCTAACCCCAACCCTAGCCCTAACCCTAGCCCCAACCCTAACCCTAGCTCCAACCCTAGCCCCAACCCTAGCCCTAACCCCAACCCTAACCCTAGCCCCAACCCTAACCCTAGCCCCAACCCCAACCCTAGCCCCAACCCAGTTTTATAGGTCGGGTCGTTACGGATGCGGCGATACTAAATATGTGTACTTTTATTGTTTTTTTTTAAATTTAGATAAAGAAATGTATTTATGGGAACAATATTTTTTCTTTTTCTTTATGTAGGAATTATTTTTAATTTATTTAGGCTTTTTTTTTTTCTTCTTTTTTTTACACATTAAATTTTTTTTTTTTTTTTTTTTTTACTTTTTTACTTTGTCCCAGGGGGGACATCACTGTATAGTGACAGATCGCTGATCTGACACTTTGCGGAGCACTGTGTCAGATCAGCAATCTGGCGTGCCCTGCTCCTTGCTTGCTGACCCAGAAGAAGTCCCTGCAGGACCTGGAAGTAGCCCCGCAGTCATTTTGGATCCGGGGCCTGCAGGGAGGAGACGCTCGGTACAAGGTGAGCACATCGCCTTGTACCGATCGTCTCAGGGAAGCACACAGGGAGCCCCCTCCCTGCGCGATGCTTCCCTATGCCCCCAGAACACTGCGATCATGTTTGATCGTGGTGTGTCGGGGGTTAATGTGCCGGGAGCGGTCCGTGACCGCTCCTGGCACATAGTGCCGGATGTCAGCTGCGATAGTCAGCTAACACCCGGCCGCGCTCCCCCTGTGAGCGCGGCCAATCGCAGATGACGTACTATCCAGTCACTGGGAATTAAGTCCCAGGTCACCTTGACGGGATAGTACGTCATATGGGATTAAGGGGTTAAATAGTATAGATCAAAAATTTCACCAAAAAATAATATAGCTGCTTTTTATGGGGAACAAAACTCAGAAAAATAAAAAAATGCATTATGAAGTTTTTACTACCTGCAGGCACCACTAGGAGGAGCTCAAGAGCTGATTGCATACATGTGTAATATTGAGTTCAATGAAGAGAGTCTGCAGAAAGCGCCTGAGCTCCCCCTAGTGGTGGCTGCAGGAAGTCAGAATATCTAACACTCGTGTGATCTAACAGGAGCCAACACAAACCTCCATCAGTTCCGAGATTCCCTGAGCAGATTCCGATTCCGGGGCTTCAGGTCCTCCAGGTTTTGCAGCCACAGAGATAATAGGACAGCCATGGAATCTTAAAAACATAAAAATAAAATAATTAAATTGCCCTGCAAAGGAGCACAATGAGAAGGCCATTTTCCTGGAGCCCACTGCAGGGAAATCCTCTGAGAGCACGGGGCCTGCAGCATAGCCCCAGCATAGCCCCACTCCTGCAGCCGCTGGCATACTGAAGCAGTGACCCTGCCTCCTGTCACCCCGCTCCACTGCACCCACCCCCAAGATACCTTCAGATTATCGGATTATAAGACGCAACTCATTTTTCCTCCCCAAAAATATTATTTTATGGTGTTCACAGGAGACCATAGCTTCAGTGGACAGACGTTAGGCGACTATGACTGTGTTTGTTATTTTTAAATAAAAAAGTTAAAGTGTGAAGGTGATGGGCACAAGGGGGCATTCTTTGCGTCTGGAGGAGAGAAGGTTTTTCCACCAACATAGAAGAGGATTCTTTACTGTTAGGGCAGTGAGAATCTGGAATTGCTTGCCTGAGGAGGTGGTGATGGCGAACTCAGTCGAGGGGTTCAAGAGAGGCCTGGATGTCTTCCTGGAGCAGAACAATATTGTATCATACAATTAGGTTCTGTAGAAGGACGTAGATCTGGGGATTTATTATGATGGAATATAGGCTGAACTGGATGGACAAATGTCTTTTTTCGGCCTTTGTTTTTATTTCAAATGAAGGACTTTATTCTGTCTGTGTCTTTATTTACCATATAACAATTAGTTGTATTCTTGTACATATGGGGCAGTATTATAGTAGTTATATTCTTGTACATATGGGGCAGTATTATAGTAGTTATATTCTTGTACATATGGGGCAGTATTATAGTAGTTATATTCTTGTACATAGGGAGCAGTATTATAGTAGTTATATTCTTGTATATAGGGACAGTATTATAGTAGTTATATTCTTGTACATAAGAGCAGTATTTTAGTAGTTATATTCTTGTATATAGGAGCAGTATTATAGTAGTTATATTCTTGTACATAGGGGCAGTATTATAGTAGTTATATTCTTGTACATAGGAGCAGTATTATAGTAGTTATATTCTTGTATATAGGTGCAGTATTATAGTAGTTATATTCTTGTACATAGGAGCAGTATTATAGTAGTTATATTCTTGTATATAGGGGCAGTATTATAGTAGTTATATTCTTGTATATAGGGGCAGTATTATAGTAGTTATATTCCTGTACATAGGGGCAGTATTATAGTAGTTATATTCTTGTATATAGGGGCAGTATTATAGTAGTTATATTCTTGTACATAGGGGCAGTATTATAGTAGTTATATTCTTGTACATAGGAGCAGTATTATAGTAGTTATATTATTGTACATAGAGCAGTATTATAGCAGTTATATTCTTGTATATAGGAGCAGTGTTATAGCAGTTATATTCTTGTACATAGGAGCAGTATTATAGTAGTTATATTCTTGTACATAGGGGCAGTATTATAGTAGTTATATTCTTGTACATAGGGGCAGTATTATAGTAGTTATATTCTTGTACATAGGGGCAGTATTATAGTAGTTATATTCTTGTACATAGGGGCAGTATTATAGTAGTTATATTCTTGTACATAGGGGCAGTATTATAGTAGTTATATTCTTGTACATAGGGGCAGTATTATAGTAGTTATATTCTTGTACATAGGGGCAGTATTATAGTAGTTATATTCTTGTACATAGGGGCAGTATTATAGTAGTTATATTCTTGTACATAATAATAATAATCTTTATATAGCGCCAACATATTCCGCAGCGCTTTACAGTTTAACAGTTTCAAACACAACAGTCATAAGTAACAATGTTAACAATACAATAATTAAAGCACAATAAGCCGCCCCTGCTCGTGAGAGCTTACAATCTACAATGAGGTGGGGGAGATACAAAGTACAGGTGTGTATTTACAATGATGTATTTACAATGAGGGTCCGGCCATCTTCAGGGGGTGCGGGATAGATGGAGATAGTGAATGGGCTACACACACACAAACATAAAATGACTTTGATTAGTGAATGTGATAGGCCGCTCTGAACAAATGAGTTTTGAGTGAGCGCCTAAAACTATGCAAGTTGTGGATGGTCCTAATATCTTGGGGTAGAGCATTCCAGAGGATTGGTGCAGCACGGGAGAAGTCTTGGAGTCGGGAGTGGGAGGTACGGATTAGTGCAGAGGTTAATCGAAAGTCATTTGCAGAGCGCAGTGGTCGGTTAGGCCGATAGACAGAAATGAGGGAGGAGATGTAAGGGGGTGCCGCACTGTGGAGAGCTTTGTGGGTGAGAACAAGTACTTTGAATTGTATCCTGTAATGAATGGGCAGCCAGTGTAACGACTGGTGAAGAGCGGACGAGTCCGAGTAACGATTAGCCAGATGGACGACCCTGGCTGCTGCATTAAGGATGGACTGGAGAGGGGAAAGTCGAGTGAGGGGGAGGCCAATTAATAGAGTGTTGCAGTAGTCCAGGCGGGAGTGGATCAGGGCGACAGTGAGGGTTTTTGTTGTCTCCATGGTGAGAAAAGGGCGGATTCTAGAGATGTTCTTTAGGTGTAAGCGGCACAAGCGGGCAAGAGATTGTATATGGGAGGTGAAGGAGAGATCTAGGGAGGTTAGTAGATGGCGGGGGCAGAAGAAGTTCAGTTTTGGAGAGGTTGAGTTTCAGATAGAGAGCGGACATGATGTAGGAGACTGCGGACAGACAGTCAGTGGCGTTCTGTAGTACAGCGGGGGTAAGGTCAGGGGATGACGTATATAGTTGTGTGTCGTCGGCATAAAGATGGTACTGAAAGCCAAATCTGCTGATGGTCTGTCCAATTGGGGCCGTGTAGAGAGAGAACAGAAGGGGGCCAAGGACTGAGCCCTGAGGTACCCCGACAGTGAGAGGAAGAGGGGATGAAGTGGAGCCAGAGAACAGAACACTGAATGAGCGGTCAGAAAGATAGGAGGAGAACCAGGAGAGAGCAGTGTCCTTAATGCCAAGTGACTGGAGCCTAGAGGGTAGGAGAGGGTGGTCAACAGTGTCGAAAGCTGCAGAAAGATCGAGGGGCAGTATACATCTTCGCTGTCTAAAGCGCAGTCTTTATTACCCAACCACAACAATTTAGAGTTTAGGGCAGTTGTATGGAGGTGATGGTAACCAGTTACTTTTTAAAGTTTCCAAAATATTCTGTAACAGAAGAGCGATGTATGGGGAGAGATGTTGTTCACATGTTATAAGTGTTCAATTCCAGGTACAATTATCAAGTACTGAAACTTTGCTTTCGGAGGAGAGGTTGTGGGCGCAGGCTGTTGCTCCCTGGCCCGGCGGGTGAGAGGTCGGGTCTCCACTGCTCCAGAAGACGTAGAACAAGGCTGGATTACTGGAGAATCTCGCCGGGCTTCAGCCTCTCTGATACATATTGAATTTTACAGAGAGCCAACAACAGTGACTTCCAATGACTGTAATCCGCTTGCCCGCGGCTCTGATTGGGAACATTCGTACTGAGAGTCAAAGAGATTAACAACAAAGCTTGGGGAAATTCAATTACACTTAATCCAAACACCAGAAAAATGAACATTGCGTGGAACAGGAACAAATGTTGAAACAGGTGTATCCATTTTAACAAAATAATAATAAACCGAGGACTGACTTAGGAAAGCACGACTACCGCGAAGGTCCGCGGGATCCCGAGATCCTTCATATTCTGCCTATTGTTCTTCAAGATGGGACACTCCACTTTACTGGGCGTCTACCCTGCAGTCTCCCCTCCACTGGCTGGAGCCCACCCCCCTTACCCCATAGACATCCCTCCATTGGGCGCCCGCCCCCCCAAAGCTGCCCTCTCTCCGAGCACCTCGCCCCGCAGACTGCCTTCTCCCGGATTACGCCCCGCAGGCTCACTTTCAGATTTCGACCCGCAGGCTTCCTTCTCTCCGAGCCCGCCCCGTAGGCTCCCTTCTCTCCGAGCCCGCCCCGCAGGCTTCCTTCTCTCCGAGCCCACCCGCAGGCTCCCTTCTCTCCGAGCCCGCCCCGCAGGCTCCCTTCTCTCCGAGCCCGCCCCGTAGGCTCCCTTCTCTCCGAGCCCGCCCCGCAGGCTTCCTTCTCTCCGAGCCCGCCCCGCAGGCTCCCTTCTCTCCGAGCCCGCCCCGCAGGCTCCCTTCTCTCCGAGCCCGCCCCGCAGGCTCCCTTCTCTCCGAGCCCACCCCGTAGGCTCCCTTCTCTCCGAGCCCGCCCCGTAGGCTCCCTTGTCTCCGAGCCCACCCGCAGACTCCCTTCTCTCCGAGCCCACCCGCAGGCTCCCTTCTCTCCGAGCCCGCCCCGTAGGCTCCCTTCTCTCCGAGCCCGCCCCGTAGGCTCCCTTCTCTCCGAGCCTGCCCCGTAGGCTCCCTTCTCTCCGAGCCCGCCCCGCAGGCTCCCTTCTCTCCGAGCGCGCCCCGCAGGCTCCCTTCTCTCCGAGCCCGCCCCGTAAGCTCCCTTCTCTCCGAGCCCGCCCCGCAGGCTCCCTTCTCTCCAAGCCCGCCCCGTAGGCTCCCTTCTCTCCGAGCCCGCCCCGTAGGCTCCCTTCTCTCCGAGCCCGCCCCGTAGGCTCCCTTCTCTCCGAGCCCGCCCCGTAGGCTCCCTTCTCTCCGAGCCCACCCGCAGGCTCCCTTCTCTCCGAGCCCGCCCCGTAGGCTCCCTTCTCTCCGAGCCCGCCCCGTAGGCTCCCTTCTCTCCGAGCCTGCCCCGTAGGCTCCCTTCTCTCCGAGCCCGCCCCGCAGGCTCCCTTCTCTCCGAGCGCGCCCCGCAGGCTCCCTTCTCTCCGAGCCCGCCCCGTAAGCTCCCTTCTCTCCGAGCCCGCCCCGCAGGCTCCCTTCTCTCCGAGCCCGCCCCGTAGGCTCCCTTCTCTCCGAGCCCGCCCCGTAGGCTCCCTTCTCTCCGAGCCCGCCCCGTAGGCTCCCTTCTCTCCGAGCCCGCCCCGTAGGCTCCCTTGTCTCCGAGCCCACCCGCAGGCTCCCTTCTCTCCGAGCCCGCCCGCAGGCTCCCTTCTCTCCGAGCCCGCCCCGCAGGCTCCCTTCTCTCAGAGCCCGCCCCGCAGGCTCCCTTCTCTCAGAGGCCGCCCCCCGCAGGCTCCCTTCTCTCAGAGGCCGCCCCCCGCAGGCTCCCTTCTCTCAGAGGCCGCCCCCCGCAGGCTCCCTTCTCTCAGAGGCCGCCTTGCAGGCTCCCTTCTCTCGGATTCAGCACTATTGAAGTAGATGGGACCAGGCTAAGCACCAGACACAACCTGTGGACAAGTGCAGCACTGATTTAGGAAGAAAGCAGCAGTTTAAGGGCATAAAAAAAGTAAAATATCAGATCAAACCAGACACAAAACCAGAACCTGTTGGATCGTTGCTTCATTGGTATTATGTCAGAAGCTATTGCCCTGAGCTCCTCTTCATCTGGACGCTTAGTCCTGGAAGTAGCTAGTGAGCCATCACTTATTCCCCCTGTGGTCCCTGCGGTGTCCTCCCCACTATGAGGCTCCTCCATCACATCTACAGCAAATAACTAAGTCACTCCAATATGTAATGGCCGCCCTAGAACATAACGACATGACCAGGCGGTACTTACTTTGTGTTCTCGAGCGTCTTCTGCATCTTCTTGGTCATCCTCTCAATGGCAGCCGGCCTCTTGTTTTCTGGCAGCAGGTCAGTTTTGTTTAAGACGACCACCATCTTGTTGCAAGCGATCTGTCCAATAACCAGACACTCGGCAGACTGGGTCTGCATGCCTTTGGTTACGTCGATGACCAACATCATGAGATCTATGATCTGTGCACCTGTCCAGAGATACGGCAAAGTGGTAATCTTACCGGAAAATACGGTGCAATATATATATATATATATATATATATATATATATATATATATATATATATATATATATATATCACAGCTAGGACTATAGGAAATGGGTTAGGGAGATCGGTCGAGGGTCGCGACATGTCACCACGCTTGTTATTATTATTATTATTATTTCAGGGTTAGATCCCAATGTAGAAATTAACCATGGAATAGAATTGTTGGGTCTCGCAGATTTAATGTTTATGTTGCATCTTAGAAACGGGTTAATGTAACGAAAGAAAAAAGTAAAAGACTAAAAAAAATAAAAAATCAGCATTTAGTAAATGGCCTCTGGTCTCTCCCATTCAATGATCTTCTGCCAAAATTCTAGAGATAGATCATAGAGAATAAAAGATGGAAGACCTGAGTCATGAGGAGATAAGGCGCCGGCAGCTTCGGCTTAAGGTTAGCCATTTACTGCTGACCACAGAGATAACCGCCAATACCCGGCCATTCTCCTGACCCGCTTACAACTTCCCCGAGCTGACAGCAGCACATCGAGGATTACAGGGAAATGAAACCTTCTCAAGAAAAAAAAAAAAATAAAGAAGAAGGAAAAAATAGGAGTAAAGGACACGAGGTGCGGAGAGCGAGGCTTTGTGTGATATGAACCGGAGCACAAAAGAAAAAGGGAAAAGAATCTCATGTACAATACATTGTAGCAATGGTGGATGTTTTCTCCACTGCGTCCGATTCCAGCCCACCCACCTTCTGTGCACAGCCCCCACGTGATCCTTCCTTACAGGGGTTCTCTCAACTTCCTAAAAGGGTAAAATGGTAAAAACTAACAGCTTTGAAATTCACTTCTTAGGAAAAATCTTCTTCGGTCTGAAGAACGCAAAGATGTTTAATGCTGTAGAGTTTCTTGGTGACTACCGAGGTTCCGGCCAACGCTGCAAGCTGTAAGAGGCGGACAGTTTCCTAAGCAAGGCGTCCGTTATTGCAAGCGCTGGCTCTAAAGTTCGCCAGATTCAATGCTCCTAGGTTCCTCCGACCAGGCGGAGGCATTACGACGACGCGCAGAGGAGTGACTATGCTGCTAGAGCGAACTGTCAATCATTCAGGAGCACACCGCCTCAAACAAGCAAAAATGATAGACAATCCCCCGTGAGACTGGTGAGGCTGGTGGAGTCAATAAAAGGCAGAATTTAGGCAAAAGCAGAAAATTCTGTGTTACTCACCGATGCTTTTCCATGTATGTCTCTATTTTTTTGTTTTCAGGACTGCTTCTATCTATAGCAAATAACGGCTGTAGCCAATCCTTAGCCTTGGAGTTGCAGCTGCTGATCGCGGGTGGTGGTGGGGGGTTTCAGACACCAGTCGCCGGGGTGGGATTTCAGCCGCCAATCGCTGGGGGGAGGGATTTCAGCCGCCAATCGCCGGGGGAGGCATTTCAGCCGCCAATCGCCGGGGGAGGCATTTCAGCCGCCAATCGCCGGGGGAGGCATTTCAGCCACCAATCGCCGGGGAAGGCATTTCAGCCGCCAATCGCCGGGGGGAGGCATTTCAGCCGCCAATCGCCGGGGGGAGGCATTTCAGCCGCCAATCGCCGGGGGAGGCATTTCAGCCGCCAATCGCCGGAGGAGGCATTTCAGCCGCCAATCGCCGGAGGAGGCATTTCAGCCGCCAATCGCCAGAGGAGGCATTTCAGCCGCCAATCGCCGGGGGAGGCATTTCAGCCGCCAATCGCCGGGGGAAGGGTAGGATTTCAGCTGTCGATAAAAGGAAGGGGGGTTTGTTTCAGCTGCCGATCGCCGGGAAGGATTTTCAGTCATTGATCGCGGGGGAGGATTTCAGCCACCAAGACGTCTCCGTCCATAACGGGGCAGTTGTGGCAGGCTCTTAATGACAGAGGTTGTTGTAGGCCGCACAAAATGAAAGAATTGGTTGAAGCACGTGGCGGGACTGACCACTTCTTTTAATGCTTCACTTTCATGAAGAACCGATCAGGTTTCCATCGACTCCATGAAACGCTGTCAAACACCGAGCGGCTTCTTAGTGCGCAGATACAAGTCAGCGCAATACCCGGAGAGCAGATTACCCGGCTTGCTCCCTGCGGCGGCCGCGCAGTGTCGTGTGACCGGCGTTGGCGCGGTTTATTAGCCGTACACGGCTGTTAATTTGAGGAGCAAAACAAATTCCACAACAGAGAAACCACCAGTGATTGAAAGCAGAGCGCGAGCCGAGGCGCTGATATTGCTTCCCAACTATCCATGACCACCGGCCCTGACATGAGATAATCCCCCTGATCGGAGAGGGAATTGGGAGCAGACCGGGCTCCGCTGGCCACGTCCTGGCGCACCGGCCGCTGCATTAGCTCAGGATTTCACTTTATGGACTTTTTCTTTTTTCTTCTTCCATTTTTCTAATGATCTTCGCGTTATTGTGGCGACTCCTCCATGGAGAGAAATCAATGTGGTTTATGGGACTTAGTGATGGTTCATTGGACGCCGGCATTGTGTCATAATGAGCAGACGCCGCCGCGCTGAGAGATGAGAAAAGACAGCCCCAGGTCCAGCGCAAAACCTCTGTTATTGTTTGCAGTGCTGACATCACATTGACAGCGCTGCAGCTAATCACTGAGCTCAGCAGCTCGTGTCGTCAACATGGGGAGAGCTACTGAGCTCAGTGATCGGCTGCAGTGCTGTCAACATGACAATAACAGGCGACAAGAGCAGCATCAGCAACTCAGCACTGGACCCAGAGAGGGTGAGAAAGGCACAGGTTTTGTTTTTTTTTCAAGTCTGCGCCTGGGGACTTTTTATTAAACGGAAAAATCCCTTTACATTGGCCGTGCACAAGAGGTTGTTTTGTTAAAACAAAAGGATCGGGCATCAAGATGTCACCTGCCCAACTCACCTATAGATAGAGTCAGAGACCCCCAGAACACGTCAGCCGCTGGCAATGTGTATGGGGGCTTCAGTGATGTGGTCCAGTCCGTTCTGCACAGAGTCTATAGAGAAATGTGATCAAGTGATCTAGTCAAGGAGAGAAAACATTTTGCAAATGCACGACGAAAATCAGCAAAACACGCAGATTTGTCAAAAAAAAAAAAAAAAAAGAAAGTCCGGTGCCTATTTTTTTTGATCTTTCAGAGTGAACGCTCACTGACCACGCAGCGTCGTATATGCAGAACTGTATCTAAGCTGCAAGTCCCGGCCTTTCTTTTTTGCTTTTTTAAGGTCGGGGGTTAATGCTCTGGATGAGGTCGATTGATTATCCGGGAGAATTCTCTAATCAAAAATGTCCGGCTGATTTTATACATTACTACATTGATGCAATTAGGCCTCAGCAGAAAGGACGCCAAACCGCAGCGCGCGGATCTCTGCGCAGGGGGACGAGGGGCGATGACCTTTCTACCCCAGCGATGTAATTAGATTTTATGCTTTTGGGAAAGAATTAAAGACACATCCTTGGGTTATTCTGTGTGTGAGTCCTGTTTATTTACAGCAGCGCTTGATGTACCTGGGGTTATTATGGAGGGTTTAACCCTCGGCAGGCTGGAGAATGTATATATACTAAATATATATATTCTTTTTATTATATTATAATATATATATACACACACACAGTCATTTCTGCAAGGAATGATTGGACTGTACCGGTGTAACATCCTACTAGAAGTGAGTAGTGACGACACCACCTTCCAGGAGCCTGTAGACGCTTTCCCCGTCTGAAAATCTAAATTAAAAAAAAATATATATATATATATATATTTTATTGAGGCGAGAGATACAGCTGCAGTATTTCTCCCGTATGGAGGAGGACTATAGCTAATAGTCTTAGAACGTCAGGATGATCCCACCGTGCGGAGAGCAAAAAATATAAGATATAAGATAGAGAAGGAAAAAAAAAGCCACATTCTGCAGATTATACATCACATTTATGGCCGTGGAGCTGAACTGCAGTAACAGACTCAACCAACAGACAGGTGTGGCGCTGTTTCAGGAAGAAAACAGCTAAGTTTTTCTAGTTCATGACATTATTATGGCGCCATTTATTCCATGGTGCTTTACATGTGAAATTCCCTCTAACTTAATTTGCATGCACTTTAAAAAAAAAAAAAAAGTTCTGGGAGAAAGTAAAAAAGAATAAATAAAAATAAATAAAATAGATAAAAATAAAATAAAAACAACAAAACAAGAACATAGAAAAAAAAACCCCACCCTCTGACGTGTGGACATCTAGATGACCCCGGTGTATTGTTCTCCACCTAGGAGGCACAGAAATCTTTTCTCTCCAGTATACTGTGATGTAGCCCCCGGTTTGGTGTGAATGGGGCGGCAGCCATGTCGCCAGCCTGTCCTGTCTCGCTGCAGACCCCTGCCCACCTAACAATGAGCACATTCAGACCCCCGGCTTGTGTTTTCAGTTATTAAGAAAACAGTCGCCTGTCTCCGCTGGTGACTTTAATCTCGCGGATCGGATGCCCGCTCCCCTCGCCCCCCATTTTCTCTCCTGTCCCAGGGTCTAAATCCTGATGTTCGGAGAAAGTTCTGAAAAATGATCCAGAAAGTGTCACGGAGGGGGGGAAAACAGCGGGGTTAACTCTTCCGCTGCCACAGTACAGATTTTATTATATTACATCTTAAGTTTGCAGAAGTTGGGAAAAAGTTTTGTGTTCCGGTTACCGTCACTTATAATGAAATTTTTTTTGTACAAATTTAATAACACCGACCGATTCAGACTCATCACGCTCCAGATCCATCACCGTGGTCCAGCTCGTCTGATTAATCTTTAGATTGCCTAGTCTTATGTGCCAAAGACTGCACTAATATTTTGTCGCTTTTTTTTTTTTTTTTCTTTGCCTTGTCAGATTACACTCATTATTCCTTTCCTATGACGAGGCAGGAAAAGGGTCAAAAAAAAAAAAAAAAAGATAAATATGGTGCAAATTTCTTGGCAAAAATTTACACAAAAATTCTGGTTTATAAATATTTGCCACATTGATCAGAAAAAACCATTGCTGCTTCCTCATTATATAAAGAAAAAAAAAAAAAACTTTTTCAAAACTTCTTCAAACTTCTATTGTCCCACATAAGTGACTTTCTTATTGTTAAATACTTTTTTTAAAAAAAAAAAGTTTCTAAAACTTTTTTTTAAACTTTTTTAAACTTTTATTCAGCCCATAAATGCCTCCCTGCTTCATTTACCTCTTTATTTATCTGCATTATTTGCTAAAATGGTGGTTTACATTTATGTGGGGGGGGCGACACAGCAACAAAAAAAAAAAAAAAAAGGAGGGTGATCTAAACAGCTCCCGGAAGAATAGATGTGGCACCCTCCATTGTAGAGGAAAGTCGTGCTGCGGAAATTACAAAAAAAAAATAAATAAATAAAAAAAATTTAAAAAAAAAGTTGACAAATGCCGGTGTGAATTGGAAACAGAGCAGGGGTGCACTGTTATTATGGAGGATATGGAAATTCCAGTAATCCGGAAATCAATGCTCCAAAAAGTCTGGTAATTCAGCACCAGAAACAGAGGATTGAACAGAACAAAAAGAAGAAAAAATTCTTTCGGATTTCATTCCTAATACTTTTTTGACCCCTTCATAGAGATAAAACAAACTCATACGTCTGCCCAATAGTCCGGAATATTTGATAATCCAGAATATCTGATAATAGTGCAAAAAAAAAACCCCCAAAAAAACCACTTTTGTAACCAGTAGATCACCAGCAGTGGGACAGACGAGGTCCATGGTGAAATCGGGTATGCTGGTTCCGGGCTGTCAATCACCCTGACCCCTGCATCGCCCGCCTGGGAATTCCTCGCTGCCACCGGGGCCTTTGATGCTCGGCCTGATGTACATGAAGGGAGGAAACAATTACTGTCGCTGACATTTCAGCAGCTTCTGATATTTCATCTGCGGCCCGTGCGAGGCCGGGGGGAGTCAGGTTTAGGGTAAAATTTTGCCTATGATGACACAGACCTGGCTACGAGGCAGCGCTCCAGTCCCTGCTGACAGCTCATCGGCCCCCGGGGCCGTGCGCCATCTCGTTATTTCCCACCTTATTAGTGGAATCATTTGCCTTCTATAGAGAGGATATTGCACTGAAATGCAGCGGGCCCCAGGGGAAAAGTCTATACTAGGGGCCCCTAGGGTTGTTGGATCCATAAAGGTGGCCATATTGGATATCTCTAGGGCCACCCCAATCTCATAAGGTCACGGCGGATCATCTACGGCCTGGTCAAGGGGTGACGGATTGGACAGGGCCGTCATCACCGCGCAGCTGTTGGGACGGATCCCAAGAAGTCGAGTTCAAGCTTCTGACGGGCGAGGTGTCCGCGCACAATGCACCAAGGACAAGGGGGTGAAATAATTGTCCCTGACCTCCTGGTCCCCCGATATTCCAGGCAGGCATTAATTTGCTGTGGGCACAGCGTCCCCTGGAGTTACCGGCCAACAATGGCCCCTCCATGATTGGTCCTGAAAGGATATAGACACTTTTGGGGGCTTTTATTTTTTTCTTCTTCTTCTTCTTGTTAAATGCATGTATTTTAGCCTAAAAATATTTATGCCAATAGGGTTTTGTCCTAAATTTTGCACAGTTTGGCTTCTACAGTGGATACAAAAAGTCTACACACCCCTGGTAAAATGGCAGGTTTTCGTCACATACAAAGATCATTTCAGATCTTTTCTCACATATAATGTCGCCCATAATCTGTACAAATCCAGTGAGAAATAAACTGAAATCATTTTGAAGGGGGAAATAAAAATAGAAGAACTAAAATAATGTGGTTGCATAAGTGTGAGCACTCTTTTATAATTAGGGGTGTAGTTGTGTTCTAAATCGGCCAGACACCTCTACCCTCATGTTACATAATAGTCAAATAATTTACAGCGATTCTGATCATCCCTAGAAAGAGTGTTGCTGCTCTACGAGGACGTTCCTGACATTTTCTTGGTTGCATTTTACTGTAAACAGTTGACAACACAGCAAGGGGATCTCATTGTGGACATATAGGGAGAAGAGAACGAAACAATTTCCAAGGCATTAGATCCACCATGGACATTTGGAAGACAGCATCAAGCAGTGGCTTAAGTTTCGCAAAACGGTGATATTACCTAGAACTGGACATCCCTCAAAAATTTATGAACAAGCAAGAAGAAAATTGGTTTGGCAGGCTGACAAAAGGTCAAAAGCAATAATAAAGAAACTGCAGGAATTTCTGGCAGGTCCCTGGTGGCGACAACAATCTCTCAAATTCTGTACAGGTCTGGCTTGTGTGATCAGGTACCAAGATGGAAGCATTTTCTTACAAGGAAAAACATCCAAGCAAAAATCCCCATCAAGTCTATCATGAGCATGTGGGAAAATGTGTTATGGTCTGAAGAGATCGAGGATGAACTGTTTGTCCACAATTCCGAAAGGTGCCAAGCGAACACTGCGTATCACCAAAAGAACAACATACCCACAGAGAGGCATGGTGGAGGCAGCATTGTGCTTTAGGGCTGTTTTTCAGCAGCTGGGACTTCTGGAATAGTCCAGAGCTGAACCCAAGGGAAAATCTGTGGTGACCTGGAGTGGGCGCTGTACACAGGAGATGCCCCCGCATTCTGACAGTCATGCAAGGAAGAATGGGCAAAGATCACCGATTCTAGATGACCCATTAATGGGACTGCAGCAGAGACTTACTCAGGTGAACGGGTCACGGGCTTTTTTGTGCCATGGGGCCAGGATTGGTGGAGGGGGTCCTAGATGTCGGCCACTCCAATATTAAAACGTGATGGTAAATCCTAGCCGTGGGCCATCACTTTACTTAATCAGATCACCGCTTCTGACCCGATCAGGATGGAGATTGGCCGCCCGTCCTCGTCTCCATACATGTGGCCGCTTATGTATTTTTCAATATCTCGGCCGCCCTCATCCAGGATCTCCGCGGCTTTGTCTTTTTCCTGACCCCACAACATTACGGAATTAGGAAACGTCTGTAATAATCCCCTTCCGATATTGGCCCGGTCCTGAACTCCACTAATGAGGTTACCCATCCCTTGATCTCGGGGGGCTCCGTCTGTCTTCCTCCATCATTGCGTCACCCGGCTCAGTACCGCGGCACAGATGCATTGGATACACCCGCTGCCCTTAATCTTGTCTCCCTCGGGCATTTACAAGAGTTCAAGGAAGAAAATAAGAAGGAACATTGCCGCCCGCTATCAGCAGTGAATGGAGCGCAGCTCTGGAGATCTTAGCTGGAAAGTGGAAACATACGAAGGCTGAACTCTGTGCACAGGCCACATTTGGGGGGCAGGAATAAAACGAGACCCTCCAGTTACTTCTGGAACTCTACAGATGTCTTTACCTTTTAGGTGCGGGAAAAAGAAATGAACAAGAGAACGAGGCTCGGACATTAATGGGGCACACGACTAAGCTGTAGGATAACGTCACTTTATGATCAATGGGGTCCGAGACTCGGGGATCCCCCCACTAGTCTCGTAAATGAAAGGGGTGCAAAGGCTGTGTAGTGCAGTGCCCCCCGATCATACAGGGAACTGCAGCCGAAGGAGGTGGGCTACAGGCCTCTGGGCGGCGGGTGGGCATCCAGCAGAGTTTACCCACTGCCAAATCCTCAGCACTTTTTGATCTGACAGCAGAGACCCCCGGTGATCCAGACAGGGATATGCCCGCCATAATACTAGCTCATAGGAGGTCCCAAAATAAAATCACATTATCACCCACTAGACCACCGCCGCTCCTACATGCCCCCTTCCAGTATCCTGGTTTCCTCTTCTGGTAGGTTGGGAGGCATGAAGTGACCACTGCAGTCAATCAATGGAAACCCTCAGCAGCAGTGGTAGCCATGAGACTGGTGGGGATCATTACGGCGAAAAGGTGGGGGTCCGGTAGGTACATGTTTTTTTTTTGTTTTTTTTTAGATTTGGAGTTGATTTTTAAACTAATCTAATGGACAATCCCTTTAAATAGGACTATCTGCAGGTCTCTGCCCCTCCGGATGATGAACAATAGTGTATCTAGTGTATGTAAGAGATGTGATGGAGCGGAGGCGCAGACATCCGGCCTACAGGCAAACATGAATTAGGCACAACAAAAACCCTTATAAATTAAGTTACCCTAAGACATTCGCCCCAATCAGGGGACTTCTCTGATCCGCGGCCAAAAAGTAGCCGCGCCGGTGAATAGACAGACGGGAGGAGATATGATAGATTAGATCACCGAGAGCATTGATCCCGACCTCCTCCTCCTTTATTACCTTTAACCCCTTAATGACCGCCAATACGTCTTTTAACTGACCTGAGATATAAGAGAATAGCCTCCCCATACAGATGACAATCCAGCATCTGTCGGTTGTACACTATAGCTGACAACTTGCTGTACCAGCCACGATCAGTATTTGCACCATCTAAATCTGTTTAACCCCTTAGATGCTGCTGTCAATAGTGACTACATCATTATAAATGGTTAACAGACTGTGGGGGCTTCTTCTTTGTCACAATTGGTGCCCTCAGATCATGATTTTGTTGTCCTGATGTTTGCGATGGCAATTCATGACCAAATAGCGGCCTTAGAGTCTGACGGCTGTAGTAATCTGTTTAGAAGTTAGCAACATTTAGGTGGTAAAAATACACATTTTCATTTCTGTCATACCACTTTGCATTAATTCCTGTAAAGCACCTGAGGGGTTAATAAACTACCTGACAGCAGTTTTTAATATGTTTAGGGTTGCTGTTTTTAAAATGGTATCACGTTTGTGGGTTTCCCAATATATGGGACCCCTAAAGTCACTTCAAACATGGATAAGTCCCTAAAAAAATAAATTTTGTAAATTTCTTTGAAAAAATGAAAAATTGCTGCTACATTTTTAAACCTCCTAAAATGCTAACAAAATAAAATAACATTTTACAAATGGTCCTGATGTAAAGCAGACATGTGGGAAATGTTATTTATTAATGGTTTGCTGTTGTATGACTATCTGGATTAAAGGGATAATCATTCAAATTTAGAAAATTGCTAATTTTTTAACATTTTTCTCAAATTTTTGATATTTTTTATAAATAAACACAAAAAAATGTTGAACAAAATTTACCATTATCATAAAGTATAATGTGTCACGAAAAAACAATCTCAAAATCACTGGGATTTGTTGAAGCGTTGCAGAGTTATTACCACATAAAGTGACACTGGTCAGATTTCAAAAATTTGGCTCGGTCACTAAGGGGTTAAATCTTAATTTGTTGCAGGCAGCGGAGACACATCCGAGAGCAGAAATCAGCGGAGACCCGAGGCGAGGGGCCCGGGGTGGTAATTGTATGAGCTCTCAGCACTAAAGAGCGCAATGCCGCCGAAAAATGCCAGCCTTTAAGGAGAACTCAGATTTCCATACATCAGACTAATAAAGTTTGGGGGAAGAAAAGTTTGGGGGAAGAAAAGTTTGGGGGAAGAAAAGTTTGGGGGAAGAAAAGTTTGGGGGAAGAAAAGTTTGGGGGAAGAAAAGTTTGGGGGAAGAAAAGTTTGGGGGAAGAAAAGTTTGGGGGAAGAAAAGTTTGGGGGAAGAAAAGTTTGGGGGAAGAAAAGTTTGGGGGAAGAAAAGTTTGGGGGAAGAAAAGTTTGGGGGAAGAAAAGTTTGGGGGAAGAAAAGTTTGGGGGAAGAAAAGTTTGGGGGAAGAAAAGTTTGGGGGAAGAAAAGTTTGGGGAAAGAAAAGTTTGGGAAAGTTAAAAAATTTTTTACCAGCCCGTTTTTTGTACTTCTCTCAGTCTTCAAAAGTGACGAAAAATGTATCAAGCGGGGCATGACCAATCCAACAGATTTACTATAATTACCGGCAGAAATTGTCATAAACTAAAGCGCGAATCTGCGCTTGCTGGATCCTCCTCTAAATTGAACGCAGTAATAAAAGGGCCGAGCTTTTCTTTTTCTGTATAAATTCCTCCACATTTCTGCTTGCTGTCAGTGAACAGCAACATTTTTATTTTTGAGATGCACAAGAGTTACAAAGTGACTCTTCATGATGTGCAATAAAAAAAGCCTCCCAGCTAAACAAAGTAGGTTTGCATTCACTGACATAAAGCAGAGATCTGTATGAGACAACTACATTTAAAGCACTTTTTTTATATTGTCTGGATGAATCTAAAATGAAGACTGAGGACCGACTTTATTACAACTTATCCTGTAGTTTTGTGACATCGCTCGTAGGAGAAACTGGAACACCCCTTTAAGGGCACTCCATGTTTTGATCTTCTTGTTCACATTGTTGCAGAAAACCCCACAAGACTCCCTTTAAAACCAGAAGGTTCCAGCTACAATTAGTATAAATTAAGAGATAACGTCCCCAACAATGGGCGGCGGACGAGGACACGCATTCTCTCCGCCGACTCTTCACATCTCCTTCTGCGGCCATTTAATACTGATGTTGGCAGAAAGAACAAACCCAGAAAAAAAAAATAATAATAGTGAAACACGATGGCTGAAGCTGATTAAATTCATGAAAAACAAAGGAGAGAACGAGCCTTCAAGAAGGATTCATTGATTTGTCACTGTGACCCGCTCCCACTCAGGAGAGACTCGCGGCTTCACAGAATGGCCCATTGTCTCCTCGCTTTCTTTCCGTGGGAAAAAAAAAATATATATATATATATATATATATAAAAAAAAAAAATGCCAAAGAAGGTAATGACCGACAGCGGCCATGATATTGATATGATATAAAGGTGGTTAAAGAAAAGATACAATTTGTGTATGTTAATAGTAAATAAGACAGAAAGGTTCATGGCAAGAAAATAAAATAAAAAATGTCCGTGGCAGCTGCATCGTAGTTACATTAGGTCAAGACCTCTGCTTGCAGTCAGTGCATTGATATATTGCTTTTAGATAATTTTTTTTTGTAAATTGTAACTGAGTGTGAACTAAAATTCAGGTCTAATGGAGATGAGAAAAGAGAAATTCAATCAAAAAAGGTATCTGAGGGATCGTTTCATATGCAAACAAGATATGGTCATTATATCTATGCCAACAGATAAGAGTGTTGTATGAACAAATCATTCGTATATATGCAATGATTTTCAAAATGATCCATATAGCAATTGGCATAGAAAGGCGCGACGTTTGACCCCATGGTGGTACCACATGTCTGGAGATAGAAGTTGTTTCCGAAAAAAGGAAAAAAAATAAAATGCAGTATTAGGCTCCCGTCACACTAGCAGTATTTGGTCAGTATTTTACATCAGTATTTGTAAGCCAAAACCAGGAGTGGGTGATAAATGCAGAAGTGGTGCATATGTTTCTATTATACTTTTCCTCTATTTGTTCCACTCCTGGTTTTGGCTTACAAATACTGATGTAAAATACTGACCAAATACTGCTAGTGTGACGGCAGCTTTATGGTTAGGAGACCCATGTAGAGCTAGGCAGAGTCACCAGATAAAATGAGAGTTATGAAGTAGATAGTTAATGGCAAGTAAGCCCCTTGGTATGTCCAATGGAAGTATATAGACTTTAGACATCAAGAGTTACCATTATACTGTGCAGGGTAAATGTAGATCGCTGTCCAATTATGTAGAGGAAGTGAGTGAAAATTTTCTAAATAATCCATGTAACAGTTAGCATAGGCAGGAGGGACGTTTGACCCCATGGCGGTACCACATGTCAGGAGATAAAAGAAGTTTCCAAATAAGAGAAAAAAATATGATTCAGTATGATAGTACGGAGATCCGTATAGAATTGGCCAGAGTCATGGGATAAATGAGAGTTATGTAGTAGGTCCCAAATGGCATTCAAGCCCTTAGTATATTCAATAGAGATATACAGACTGTTGGCATGAAGGGTTACCATTATCCTGTCTGGGAGGGGACTGTAGATAGCTGTCTAATTATCTTAAGGTAGTGATCCGTATCAAGTATAGAGGATCATGTTTTCTTCACCAACGGAGTGAATATTTTCTCTAAAAAGGTGGATAATGAAGAAAAAATAGAATCCGTGGAAGCAACTATGGAATGTCCGGGTAGGTTTTGTGGAGATTTATGTATTTTTGGTAGACTGTAAAACACTGGCGTAACCAGGTATAAAATCGATAAGAAATGTGGCTTTTTTTTCTATCAATGTTGTGGTTCAGATAGCTGGTCACAGTCTGTGTAATTTTGATTATAATGGTGGAAGTAGGATCATGTGGGATTTTCCTATATGTCTTGGTGTCTGGCAACTGTTGAGATATTTCTTTCCCAACTTGATTGCGGTCCATGACTAAGATAGCGCTGCCTTTGTTGGAAGGTTTGATAATCATTTTATTATTTTTAAGTGTTAGGCTCAACCGGTGAGGTGAATCCTCAATGCCCAAGGTCCAGGTGGGCACATGGGTCACTTGCGTCGGTGCGACAAGGTCATTGAAGCATTCTGGAAACAGGTGGCAGAGGTCCCGGAAGACGGGGGAACGGGTGGCAGAAGTCCCGGAAGACGGGGGTACGGGTGGCAGAGGTCCCGCGGGAAGACGGGGGGGAACGGGCGGCAGAGGTCCCGCGGGAAGACGGGGGGGAACGGGCGGCAGAGGTCTCGCGGGAAGACGGGGAAACGGGCGGCAGAGGTCCCGCCGGAAGATGGGGAACGGGCGGCAGAGGTCCCACCGGAAGATGGGGAACGGGTGGCAGAGGTCCCGCGGGAAGACGGGGGAACGGGTGGCAGAGGTCCCGCGGGAAGACGGGGGAACGGGTGGCAGAGGTCCCGCGGGAAGACGGGGGGAACGGGTGGCAGAGGTCCCGCGGGAAGATGGGGAAACGGGTGGCAGAGGTCCCGCCGGAAGATGGGGAACGGGCGGCAGAGGTCCCGCCGGAAGATGGGGAACGGGCGGCAGAGGTCCCGGAAGACGGGGGAACGGGCAGCAGAGGTCCCGGAAGACGGGGGAACGGGCGGCAGAGGTCCCGGAAGACGGGGGAACGGGCGGCAGAGGTCCCGGAAGACAAGGATAGTGGTTCACTGACAAAATTAAGAGTCTTAATACCAAGAAGAGGTGTGTGTCTTGGGGGCCTTATATAGGCCTAGGCAGATGATCACGTGGGGGCATGCTGGGCTAAGTAAAGGTCGCGTGGAACACAAGAGAGTTTAGTGGACCAGGGTGAGGGAGCCTGGACCTGGGACAGATGCGTAACATTAAGTGAAATAATGGCCTGTTGTTCGATACTAAATAGCTTTTGGTAAGTAAAGACCAGGCTATGCTGTCAGCTTTTTATGTCCCTTTTAATCAGATTTACGAATGTTTTGGTAACATGAAGTGGACTAAACCTACATGGGGTACGAAGAACAAGAAAGGACATCAGCCTATGGCTAGTAGAACCATCAGACGGGGACATTCCACAGGGTGAAGTCCTTTCTAATAGCTCAAAATTAGTAATCTTAGGTTGCAGTAAAACCAACGCTGCAAGTCCTGATCCAGATGAAATACATTACATTTGGGAGTTGGACAGAACCAGAGCCGTTTTGAAGAAGAGTTAATTCCATAGGGGACAACGCTCACTACGAGCTGTTGACCACCCGGTGTGAGGTCCTGTGGTCCTACTATCTCACTGCCGTTTAGCATTTGGGGCCCGTACATCGTGCGATGCCCTCTACCACGTCATTACTGATTCCACAACATACACGTCATCCATCAGACCGGCTGGCATTACTGACAGGTGAGTTACCCGGACTGTGCGCTTTATACATGTTTTATGTCCCTGTAATGTGACGTTTCTGTATCACTCACTGTACAGGTCCTTCTCAAAAAATTAGCATATAGTGTTAAATTTCATTATTTACCATAATGTAATGATTACAATTAAACTTTCATATATTATAGATTCATTATCCACCAACTGAAATTTGTCAGGTCTTTTATTGTTTTAATACTGATGATTTTGGCATACAACTCCTGATAACCCAAAAAACCTGTCTCAATAAATTAGCATATCAAGAAAAGGTTCTCTAAACGACCTATTACCCTAATCTTCTGAATCAACTAATTAACTCTAAACACATGCAAAAGATACCTGAGGCTTTTATAAACTCCCTGCCTGGTTCATTACTCAAAACCCCCATCATGGGTAAAGGCCCCTTCACATTAAGCGACGCTGCAGCGATACCGACAACGATCCGGGTCGCTGCAGCGTCGCTGTTTGGTCGCTGGAGAGCTGTCACACAGACCGCTCTCCAGCGACCAACGATGCCGGTAACCAGGGTAAACATCGGGTAACTAAGCGCGGCCCTGCGCTTAGTTACCCGATGTTTACCCTGGTTACCATGCTAAAAGTAAAAAAAAACAAACACTAGATACTTACCTACAGCCGTCTGTCCTCCAGCGCTGTGCTCTGCTTCTCTGCTCTCCTCTTGTACTGTCTGGGAGCCGGAAAGCAGAGCGGTGACGTCACCGCTCTGCTTTCCGGCTCACAGCCAGTACAGGAGGAGTGCAGAGCGCAGCGCTGGAGGACAGACGGCTGTAGGTAAGTATCTAGTGTTTGTTTTTTTTCACTTTTAGCATGGTAACCAGGGTAAACATCGGGTTACTAAGCGCGGCCCTGCGCTTAGTTACCCGATGTTTACCCTGGTTACCAGTGAAGACATCGCTGGATCGGTGTCACACACGCCGATCCAGCGATGTCAGCAGGAGTCCAGCGACGAAATAAAGTTCTGGACTTTATTCAGCGACCAACGATCTCCCAGCAGGGGCCTGATCGTTGGTCGCTGTCACACATAACGATTTCATTAACGATATCGTTGCTACGTCACAAATAGCAACAATATCGTTATGTGTGAAGGTACCTTAAGACTAGCGACCTGACAGATGTCAAGAAGGCCATCATTGACACCCTCAAGCAAGAGGGTAAGACCCAGAAAGAAATTTCTCAACAAATAGGCTGTTCCCAGAGTGCTGTATCAAGGCACCTCAATGGTAAGTCTGTTGGAAGGAAACAATGTGGCAGAAAACGCTGTACAACGAGAAGAGGAGACCGGACCCTGAGGAAGATTGTGGAGAAGGACCGATTCCAGACCTTGGGGAACCTGAGGAAGCAGTGGACTGAGTCTGGTGTGGAAACATCCAGAGCCACCGTGCACAGGCGTGTGCAGGAAATGGGCTACAGGTGCCGCATTCCCCAGGTAAAGCCACTTTTGAACCATAAACAGCGGCAGAGGCGCCTGACCTGGGCTACAGAGAAGCAGCACTGGACTGTTGCTAAGTGGTCCCAAGTACTTTTTTCTGATGAAAGCAAATTTTGCATGTCATTCGGAAATCAAGGTGCCAGAGTCTGGAGGAAGACTGGGGAGAAGGAAATGCCAAAATGCCTGAAGTCCAGTGTCAAGTACCCACAGTCAGTGATGGTGTGGGGTGCCATGTCAGCTGCTGGTGTTGGTCCACTGTGTTTCATCAAGGGCAGGGTCAATGCAGCTAGCTATCAGGAGATTTTGGAGCACTTCATGCTTCCATCGGCTGAAATGCTTTATGGTGATGAAGATTTCATTTTTAAGCACGACCTGGCACCTGCTCACAGTGCCAAAACCACTGGTAAATGGTTTACTGACCATGGTATTACTGTGCTCAATTGGCCTGCCAACTCTCCTGACCTGAACCCCATAGAGAATCTGTGGGATATTGTGAAGAGAAAGTTGAGAGACGCAAGAGCCAACACTCTGGATGAGCTTAAGGCCGCTATTGAAGCATCCTGGGCCTCCATAACATCTCAGCAGTGTCACAGGCTGATTGCCTCCATGCCACGCCGCATTGAAGCAGTCATTTCTGCCAAAGGATTCCCGACCAAGTATTGAGTGCATAACTGAACATTATTATTTGATGGTTTTTTTGTTTGTTATTAAAAAACACTTTTAATTGATTGGATGGGTGAAATATGCTAATTTATTGAGACAGGTTTTTTGGGTTATCAGGAGTTGTATGCCAAAATCATCAGTATTAAAACAATAAAAGACCTGACAAATTTCAGTTGGTGGATAATGAATCTATAATATATGAAAGTTTAATTGTAATCATTACATTATGGTAAATAATGAAATTTAACACTATATGCTAATTTTTTGAGAAGGACCTGTATATTGTGTCTGTGCAGCGACCATAAGACACAGACCCCGGACGGGCGGAAACGGCCTTATTTGTGCCGTCGCTTTATGTCCTGATACATCACACCGGACTCCGCCGCTCCGTACTGAACCTGGAGGTTGCGGTGAATACCTCCTTCATGATATTCGGGGATAATCCCCCACTTTCCCTGCACCTCCTATCATACAGAATAGGGGATAACTTGCTGATGGCTGGGGGTCCGCCAGGTATGAAGCGGAGGTGCGCACCCCATTTCCGGCATCTCATGGAGGAGCAGAGGCCGAGCAGGCTCACTTTTTCTGCATACATGATGGACCCATTTGTGGGGATCCAGAGCCCTGATCTTGGGGAGGGGAGGGTCCCAATGGTCGAACCCTCAGCAATCAGTAAAGTTACTCAATAGGGGATAATTTGATTTTTTGGGGACACTGGTCTCTTTAATCAGTGCATAACACTCGCCCCCATGGGGGTTGTAGTCAAATTTTTGACGTCAGATCTGCCAGCAGTGACAGAACAGAGTGGGAACCCACTACGCACAGCTGAGGCTTTGCTACAATTGCATCCAGTCTAGACAGCCTGCACTGATACATTGTAACAAACCCTCAGGACAGACAGCTGCTGAGAACGATGAAGTGTCTCTCTGCTGCACTGGATGCAACTGTGACAGACCCGCAGCTGTGACACAGGTGACAATACAGAGGTTTACATTCATTGTCAGCAAGCAGAGGTCTTAGAAAGCTGCAGAATAGCCCCAAGACGAGGACCCCGCCCCAAGACGAGGACCCTCCCCAGACGAGGACCTCTCCCCAGACGAAGACCCCTCCCCAGACCAGGACCCCTCCCCAGACCAGGACCCCTCCCCAGACCAGGACCGCTCCCCAGACCAGGACCGCCCCCCAGACCAGGACCTCTCCCCAGACCAGGACCGCCCCCCAGACCAGGACCTCTCCCCAGACCAGGACCTCTCCCAGACCAGGACCGCCCCCCAGACCAGGACCGCCCCCCAGACCAGGACCGCTCCCCAGACCAGGACCTCTCCCCAGACCAGGACCGCTCCCCAGACCAGGACCGCCCCCCAGACCAGGACCTCTCCCAGACCAGGACCGCCCCCCAGACCAGGACCGCTCCCCAGACCAGGACCTCTCCCCAGACCAGGACCGCCCCCCAGACGAGGACCGCTCCCCTGACGAGGACCTCTCCCCAGACCAGGACCGCCCCCCAGACCAGGACCTCTCCCCAGACCAGGACCTCTCCCCAGACCAGGACCGCCCCCCAGACCAGGACCTCCCCCCAGACGAGGACCGCTCCCCTGACGAGGACTACTCTCCTCATCCTCCTGCAGACACTCACCCCCAATGATGGTCCTGATGAGGGAGGCATGGCCCGGGCAGTCTACCAGTGTGAACTGCAGCCTGCTGTATCCGCTGCGGCTCAGCTGCTCCGGGGGCTGCACGGTGAAGGACGAGAAGCCCAGGTCCAGGGTGATGCCCCGCTCCCGGCTCTGGGGGTTCTTGTCAAAGGCTGCGGTGGAGGCCGTGGTGCTGAGCGCCTTGGCCAGGGACGTCTTCCCGCTGTCTATGTGCCCCAGCACCCCGACATTAAAGTTCAGCGTCTCCCCGAGCGCAGCCATGCATGCGTTCCAGCGTGAAACGCTCTACTTCCGCGTTGTACGCCGCTAAACATGTCCGGATGGAAATAAGAGTCAGAGGATCTTAGTTCCCACATACAAAAAGGGACCTTGTATGATGTGTGTTCCCTTCATCACACAGAAGACATCATTTCCATCCAGAACATGTCACTGGTTATAATGCAGAAATGCAGCCAGATCACCCACCGCCTGTCGGCCTGGACTCTCAGTTATGCCCAATGGGCCGCGCTTCGTTTTGGGATTTTTTTTTCGCGATACGAGCTGTGGATTTTAGCGTCAACATTTCGGAGTCCATACAACTTTCCGATCTCTTTTAATCACATTTTTTTGGGATAAAAAAAAAACCTATTTTTTTCTCCTTCCGTTTTTCTGTTCATTTGCGGGGATAATAAATGTTTTCGTTTCTTTATTTTTTTTTTAGATTTTATTTTAAATTTCAGAAAAAGAGAGGATGATGATGTGAACTGTCATTTTTTGCTTAGTTTGATTGTTACATTTTTATCAGTCCCCCCTGGATCTGTAACCTGGAATCACTGTAAGGGCGCAGTCAGACGGACGAGATGGGAGCGCAGTGCACGGACTGGCCGGCGGCTCTCCCGGCCCAAGCGTAGAAATACATGAGGCCGTCCTGCTCAGGTGGGGATAGCCGCCGGCCAGTCCGTGCACTGCGTTCCCATCTTGTACCGATTTATATGGCCGTCTGACTGCACCCTAATAATGCCGCATATTGTTCGCCTACAGCCGGACACTGGACTCCATACACACATTGCACTGCAGTCTATGGGACCTGCAGTCTCTCCTCTGCTGCCATAACAATGCCATCAGCGAGGGGCGGCTGGTGTCTCAGGGCCATTGTCCATAATGTCCAACCTCTTAGATGCCATGTTGTGATTGGCAGCGACATCTAAGCGGTTAAACTGCTGCAATTGGAGCCATGAAAAGTGGATGTTACATAGTGGGCTCCACTACTTGCCCAGGTTCGCCGGCTGCTGGCACCAACCCATATTACATGATTGAATCAGTGCATATGAAAATATTAAAGGGGCCCCGTCACCAAGTCACAATTGGAAGTTTTTAGCTCTTACTTTATTCTTGCTGCTTCGGTGAGTACTTTCCTTTTTATATTTTTTAGCTCCTCCAGAGATTTGGGCCTTTTGACTAATTGTTATGGTCTTTACTAAAGGGACAGTTTTCATAGGGTGATAATAAGGAACAGCCTAAAGACACGCCCCCGAGGATCCTGGGAGCAACGCCCTCTTAGTAAAGGCCATAAAAATTAACACTAAATAAAAAGACCCCATCTCTGGAACCGTACAAAATAACAGCAACAAAAAAAATACTCAGGGGAGCAGTGGGAATAAAATAAGAGCAAATATTGCCACTTTTGATCTGTGTGGTTTTGTGTCCCCCCTACCAGTCTACTATATTTCCTGCCCCGTGGCCATTGGTACAGAAAGAGTTTTTTGGGACGTGCAGAAATAAAGTCTTAGAGGGTCCGCCAATCCCTTTAAGGCTGCAGCTACATGGCGACTCACACAAGTTGCTCATACAAAAAAAAACCTGGAAATCTGTCGTTATCGTGACTATTTTAGAATTGAGATTTAAAAAAAAAAGAAAGAAACAACACAGCCAGGTTGCAGGTAAGTTGCTGGAGACTAATATTGAGGTCTATGGTGATAAAGTTGCATCCGCAAACCGTCCCGGACTCTGATAGATTTGCGCTTTTCCAGACAATTGCATCTCGTTATGTTGTGATGTGATCTTCCATGTCACCCGACCGACGACGCCATGTTTCCCATGTCTAAAGATATTGAACAGAATTTACCATGGTGAAGAATGCCAAACATGGGAGATACGGTATTTTGTTGTTACACTGGATATCATATTTGGCATATATGATAGCGTGGACTACACATCACCTTGTTATGGCAGTGCATGGCCGCGTTACAGCAGGACTCTAATTTGTAACGTTACCCCTGTCTACAAGCCCCTTCCAATAATTAACCATCTCCATTATCATATAGACCTCGGGCTGCTAATCAATATCACACTGGTCTCCCATATTCGGGAATATGACCCTGTGAGAACAGATGAATCATTTCCTCCGATTCCAATGTCTGCGTCTACCTAATCTAAAGCGAAAAAAGTATTAGTCGCGTCCAAACTAAATAAATTCCGATAAAATAAATAAGCCGCTCACTACTCCGGAGTGCCGCGTAAGATTCGTGTCTGGAGGTTATTGGACTTTTTTCCTTTGTCGGAATTTGATACACGACCACAAAATAATTGTGAATGTTCGACCCATGAAGCACTTACCCGAGAGAAACGCAACGCCGGCCTGAATAATAGATTTCCTTTATGGTGGAGACGTTGTTTTCATTCCTAGAATAAGAGTGGGAAGTGATATTGGCAGGAAAGATCGGGGTTAAATGTTCAGGTCTCACACATATTCTTCTGTATTTATACTGAAGGGGACGAGCTCCAAAGATAACAATGTTCACGAAGGTCTAAATCCATCAAACTTCGAGGATATTTCAGTGGTGGAGTGCGTTCTGCAAATCTGGCTATTAACATTCTATAAACATCTCGGCCCCCCGAGTTATCCTGGGATACAGGTTTGGACTGGCCAACGGGAGAACAGGAGAATCCTCCGGAGGGCCCCACCCTCGATTTGGACTCATGAAGTTGGCCATGACTGACAAAGATTTATGAGGCCGGTTTCACACGTCAGTGGCTCCGGTACGTGAGGTGACAGTTTCCTCACGTGCCGGAGACACTGACTCACGTAGAAACATTGAAAGCAATGTGTCACTGCACATGTCAGCGTGTTTTCACGGACCGTGTGTCCGTGTGCAAAACACGTAGACATGTCAGTGTTCATGGGAGCGCACGGATTACACGGACCCATTAAAGTCAATGGGTCCGTGGAAAACACGTACCGCACACGGACGCTGTCCGTGTGCAGTCCGTGTGCCGTGCAGGAGACAGCGCTACAGTAAGCGCTGTGCCCCCCACGTGGTGCTGAAGCCGCCATTCATATCTTCTCTCCAGCAGCGTTCGCTGGACAGAAGATATGAAAAATCCTTTTTTTTTTGTTTGTTTTTTTGTGTTTTAAATAAAGATCCCTGTCCCCACCCCCTGTGCGCCTGCCCGCTGTTAATAAAATACTCACCCGGCTCCCTCGCAGCGTCCTGTCCTCACCGCAGCTTCTCCTGTATGAGCGGTCACGTGGAGCCGCCCATTACAATCATGAATATGTGGCTCCACCCCTATGGGAGGTAGAGCCGCATATTCATGACTGTAATGAGCGGCACCACGTGACCGCTCATACAGGAGAAGCTGCCGTGAGGACAGGACGCTGCGAGGGAGCCGGGTGAGTATTTTATTAACAGCGGGCGGGCGCACAGGGGGTGGGAGGGGATTGGGGACAGGGATCTTTATTTACAACACAAAAAACAAACAAAAAAAAAAGGATTTTTCATATCTTCTTTCCAGCAAACGCTGCTGGAGAAAAGATATGACTGGCGGCTTCAGCACCAGATGCAGGGGACAGCGCTTATCTCTAGCGCTGTCTCCTGCACGCTCCGTGTGGTACCCAGTCGACACACGGGCGGCACACGTGTGCCACACGGATGGCTTATGTGAGCTCACGGACACACGGACACGGATAACTCCGGTACCGATTTTTTCGGTACCGGAATTATCTGGACGTGTGGGACAGGCCTGACGCAGGTTTGCTTCAGGTGTTTGAGGATTAGCCCTAATGTGATTTATGGGGCCAATCTGTGGTGTGACCTGAAACTCAAGGGCCACAGTGCAAAATCTCCAACAGGGCCCCAACTCAGGTCTTTAATAACATTGGACTTATGATTTGGGCCAAAGGGACCTATTGACCACCTCGCACCTACTATAGTTAAGCTCCTGGAGCTAGCCTTTAGGCTACGTTCACACGTTGCGTTTTTTGCTGCGTTTTTTTTTCTACGCCAAGTTTAAGCTGCATTTAATTTAAGCTATTTGCAAAAAGTCGGTTTTGCTTATTTTTTTCTGTATTTTTTGCTTTGGTTTTGCTGCGTTTTTTTTTTTACTGCAGCTTTGTCAGGGCACATTTGTCCCTTGTGCATGCTGATAAAGTTTAGTGCATAAAAAATCTGATTCAACTTCATCAGGTTTTGACACTTAGGCTATGTGCACACGTCAGGATTTCTTCTGGATTTTTCTCGTTTTTTCTCTATAAAAACGCATAAAATCCGCATACATATGCATCCTATCATTTAGAATGCATTCCGCAATTTTTGTGCAGCATGTTCATTATTTTGTAGATTTTTTGCGCATTTCCCACTATATTATTGCATCCCAGAACCTTTGGAAAAATCCGCGAAAAAATCGCGGAGAAAACCCCCACGTGAAATACGCGAAAAAAACTGTGAAAAATCTGCATGCGGATTTCTTGTAGAAAATGTCTGGTTTTGTTCAGGAAATTTCTGCAAGAAATCAGGACGTGAGCAAATACCCCAAAAATGCAGCAAACCTGAAACCTGCGTTTATTTGCAGTGTTTTTGCACTCCCCATTGTGAAAAACGCTGAAACAAGTGACATGCTGCATTTTGCAAAAACCAAGCTCTTATGACAAAATAGAAAAAAAACAAACAAACTGAAAACTGTGTGCACGAAATTTCTGAAATCTCATTGATTTTGCTGGTACTGTGAAAATTAGCATAGAAAATGCTAAAAAAAAACAACTTAAAATCCTGCAAAAACGCAACGTGTGAACATATTCTTAGGGTTTCTGTGTAGAATCCTGATAGTTTCTGCAGCAGGTTTTTTATTTCTGTGTGAATTTTCTGTAGCGTGTGAAAGGGATCGGGGGGAAACCACTGAAATGCACGAGAAGAGAACATGGACGATGTGGTGAGGATTTCAGCATTTAATCTGTGTAAAATTATGGACGTGTAAATGAGTCCTTAGAAGGAAAAGGGACACATCACGCTGCGGCAATTTTCATTTTACGCCAAACCTCTTGCCTAACCTCGTCCAGTCCATTGTATGTGCCACAATGAAATATTCTCCTAGTGAGGCCATCAGTGTTCCCACACAGTATGGATCCTGCACAGTGCCCCCCACACACAGTATGGATCCTGCACAGTGCCCCCCCCACACACAGTATGGATCCTGCACAGTGCCCCCCACACACAGTATGGATCCTGCACAGTGCCCCCCACACACAGTATGGATCCTGCACAGTGCCCCCCACACACAGTATGGATCCTGCACAGTGCCCCCCACACACAGTATGGATCCTGCACAGTGCCCCCCCCACACACAGTATGGATCCTGCACAGTGCCCCCCACACACAGTATGGATCCTGCACAGTGCCCCCCACACACAGTATGGATCCTGCACAGTGCCCCCCACACACAGTATGGATCCTGCACAGTGCCCCCCACACACAGTATGGATCCTGCACAGTGCCCCCCCCACACACAGTATGGATCCTGCACAGTGCCCCCCCCCACACAGAGTATGGATCCTGCACAGTGCCCCCCACACACAGTATGGATCCTGCACAGTGCCCCCCCCACACACAGTATGGATCCTGCACAGTGCCCCCCCCCACACACAGTATGGATCCTGCACAGTGCCCCCCCCACACACAGTATGGATCCTGCACAGTGCCCCCCCACACACAGTATGGATCCTGCACAGTGCCCCCCACACACAGTATGGATCCTGCACAGTGCCCCCCACACACAGTATGGATCCTGCACAGTGCCCCCCACACACAGTATGGATCCTGCACAGTGCCCCCCACACACAGTATGGATCCTGCACAGTGCCCCCCACACACAGTATGGATCCTGCACAGTGCCCCCCACACACAGTATGGATCCTGCACAGTGCCCCCCACACACACAGTATGGATCCTGCACAGTGCCCCCCACACACAGTATGGATCCTGCACAGTGCCCCCCACACACAGTATGGATCCTGCACAGTGCCCCCCACACACAGTATGGTTCCTGCACAGTGCCCCCCACACACAGTATGGATCCTGCACAGTGCCCCTCACACACAGTATGGATCCTGCACAGTGCCCCCCACACACAGTATGGATCCTGCACAGTGCCCCCCCCCCCACACACAGTATGGATCCTGCACAGTGCCCCCCACACACAGTATGGATCCTGCACAGTGCCCCCCACACACAGTATGGTTCCTGCACAGTGCCCCCCACACACAGTATGGATCCTGCACAGTGCCCCCCACACACAGTATGGTTCCTGCACAGTGCCCCCCACACACAGTATGGATCCTGCACAGTGCCCCCCACACACAGTATGGATCCTGCACAGTGCCCCCCACACACAGTATGGATCCTGCACAGTGCCCCCCCACACACAGTATGGATCCTGCACAGTGCCCCCCCACACACAGTATGGTTCCTGCACAGTGCCCCCCACACACAGTATGGATCCTGCACAGTGCCCCCCCACACACAGTATGGATCCTGCACAGTGCCCCCCCCACACACAGTATGGATCCTGCACAGTGCCCCCCACACACAGTATGGTTCCTGCACAGTGCCCCCCACACACAGTATGGATCCTGCACAGTGCCCCTCACACACAGTATGGATCCTGCGCAGTGCCCCCCACACACAGTATGGTTCCTGCACAGTGCCCCCCACACACAGTATGGATCCTGCACAGTGCCCCCCACACACAGTATGGATCCTGCACAGTGCCCCCCACACACAGTATGGATCCTGCGCAGTGCCCCCCACACACAGTATGGATCCTGCGCAGTGCCCCCCCCCACACACAGTATGGTTCCTGCACAGTGCCCCCCTCACACAGTATGGTTCCTGCACAGTGCCCCCCACACACAGTATGGATCCTACACAGTGCCCCCCACACACAGTATGGTTCCTGCACAGTGCCCCCCACACACAGTATGAATCCTACACAGTGCCCCCCACACACAGTATGGATCCTGCACAGTGCCCCCCACACACAGTATGGATCCTGCACAGTGCCCCCCACACACAGTATGGATCCTGCACAGTGCCCCCCACACACAGTATGGATCCTGCACAGTGCCCCCCACACCCAGTATGGATCCTGCACAGTGCCCCACACACACAGTATGGATCCTGCACAGTGCCCCCCACACACAGTATGGTTCCTGCGCAGTGCCCCCCCCCCCCCACACACACACACACAGTAAGTATGGATCCTGCACAGTGCCCCCCACACACACACAGTAAGTATGGATCCTACACAGTGCCCCCCACACACGGTATGGATCCTGCACAGTGCCCCTCACACACAGTATGGATCCTGCACAGTGCCCCCCACACACACACAGTATGGATCCTGCACAATGCCCCCCATACACAGTATGGATCCTGCACAGTGCCCCCCACACACGGTACGATACCCCCATACAATCATGGCTGGTCCGTTCCTCCATTACCAAAAAATCTGTGTTTAAAGGAAACCTGTCACCCCCCAAAATGGAAGATGAGCTAAGCCCACCAGCATCAGGGGCTTATCTACAGCATTCTGTGATGCATTCTGTAATGCTGTAGATAAGCCCCCGATGTTACCTGAAAGATGAGAAAAACAGGTTAGATTATACTCACCCAGGGGCGGTCCGGTTCTGTTCGGGTCCGATGGGTGTCGCGGTCCGGTCCGGGGCCTCCCATCTTCATAGGATGACGTCCTCTTCTTGTCTTCCTGCCGCGGCTCTGGCGCAGGCGTACTTCGACTTCCCTGTTGAGGGCAGAGCAAAGTACTGCAGTGCGCAGGCACCGGGAAAGGTCAGAGAGGCCCAGCACCTGTGCACTGCAGAACTTTGCTCTGCCCTCAACAGGGAGATAAAGTACGCCTGCGCCGGAGCGTGAAGACAAGAAGAGGACGTCATCTGATGAAGATAGGAGGCGCCGGACCAGACCGCGACACCCATCGGACCGGATCGGGACCGCCCCCGGGTGAGTATAAGGCTGGTTTCACATTTGTGTTTTTTGCCGCAGCGTTTGTACCGCATATAAACGCTTGCGTCGTGTTTTTCTATATTTAACATTAAAAACACATGCGTTTTTTTTGTTCGCGTTTTGCCGCGTTTGACGACGCATGTGTCTTTTTGTCGCTTGCGGCTTGGCGTGGAAATGCAACATGTAGTAATTTTAGAGGCGTCTATTTGCCGCCAGGAAACGCATGCGTTCGATTACGCACGGTTTGCGTAAAAAAAACCATTGCTGTCTATGTAAACACATGCGTTTTTAAGCACATGCGTTTGGTTGCGTTTTTGAACGCATGCGTTTCAATAGAGAAAAACAAGTATAGAGACTGATAAGCCACCCCCCACCATCAAGGTGATAAAGGGATCCAAACCCTAGCCCTAACCATAAGCCACCATCAAGGTGATAAAGGGATCCAAACCCTAGCCCTAACCCTAGCCCTAACCCTAGCCCTAACCCTAACCCTAGCCCTAACCCTATCCCTAACCCTAATGGGAAAATGGAAATAAATACATTTTTTTAATTTTTCCCTAACTAATGGGGTGATGAAGGGGGTTTGATTTCTATTTATAAGGGGCTTTCTAGCGGATTTTTATGATTGGCAGCCGTCACACACTGAAAGACGCTTCTTATTCCCAAAAATATTTTTTGCGTTACCACATTTTGAGAGCTACAATTTTTCCATATTTTGGTCCACAGAGTCATGTGAGGTCTTGTTTTTTGCGGGACGAGTTGACGTTTTTATTGGTAACATTTTCAGGCACGTGACATTTTTGATCGCTTTTTATTCCGGTTTTTGTGAAGCAGAATGAACAAAAACCAGCTTGTGAAATTTCTCATCATGCGTACCAAAAGCGCAAATGCAGGAAAAAACGCATGTAAACGCGTACAAACGCAAAATTTTTTTAACCGCATGCGACAGTGCATGTGTCTAAAAAACGCAGCGTTTGTGCGTTTTTTTTCACCACTTGCGGATGCGGTTTAAACGCTGCGGATTTAAACGCAAATGTGAAACCAGCCTAATCTAACCTCTTTTTCTCATCTTTCAGGATACATCGGGGGCTTATCTACAGCATTACAGAATGCATTACAGAATGTTGTAGATAAGCCCCTGATGCTGGTGGGCTTAGCTCATCTTCCATTTGGGGGGTGACAGGTTCCCTTTAAAGTGATATGCAAATGAAGCTGAGAGCTATGGTAGATCTGAAGCCTCTGTCACGCCAGATCTATTCCCCGCCCAGCGCCACCTCCTCCTGCTTGGCTGACGGCTCCTTTGCTTGAAGTCACACCAGGGGAGGACATACCATTGGTGCAATCAGGGGCCCAAGATGTAAGGGGGCCACTACCACCGCCAAAGCAGGTGGAATTTTGCTTTCTGATAAATGATTGGGCTACAAAGGGCCGGTATATTGTTCCTGCACATGGGTCCTGGGCGGCGCTGGGTGGGAAATAGAGCTGGAGTGACGGAGGCATCAGATCTACCCTAGCACTTAAAGGGACACTGTCACCTGAATTTGGAGGGAACAATCTTCAGCCATGGAGGCAGGGTTTTGGAGTTTTTGATTCACCCTTTCCTTACCCGCTGGCTGCAGTATTGGATTGAAGTTCATTCTCTGTCCTCCGTAGTACATGCCTGCACCAGGCAATCTTGCCTTGCGCAGGCATGTACTATGGAGGACAGAGAATGAACTTCAATCCAATATTGCAGCCAGCATGCAGCCAGCGGGTAAGGAAAGGGTGAATCAAAAACCCCGCCTCCATGGCTGAAGATTGTTCCCTCCAAATTCAGGTGACAGTGTCCCTTTAAGCCTCATTTGCTTCAGTTCAGACGCTGATTTCTCAGTGGAGGAGGATCGGACCGGCCATGCAAATTGATTGCTGGACTCGTCTCTGAAAAAGCTACACGTGCATGTAAAGCGTTTGGGTGGAGAAATCCTGCTGACACATCCCCTTTAAATGTTATTTTTTATATTTAGGGTATGTGCACACCGTATTCTTGGCCACTGCGGATTTTTCCGCAGCGGATTTGATAAATCTGCAGGGCAAAAACGCTGCGTTTTTGCTGCAGATTTAACTGCGTTTTTTTTTGCGGATTTCACTGCGGTTTTACAACTGCGGTTTTCTATTGGAGCAGCTGTAAAACCGCTGAGGAATCGGCAGAAAGTGACATGCTGCGGAATGTAAACCTCTGCGTTTCCGCGCGTTTTTTTCTGCAGCATGTGCACAGCGTTTTTTGTTTCCCATAGGTTTACATTGTACTGTAAACCAGGGCCGCCATCAGGGCATTACAGCCGTGACTGGCGTAAGGGGCCCGGTGAGCAGAGGGGGCCCGCATCGGGCCCCCTCTTACCTGCTCACCGGGCCCCTACCGGCAGCCGCAGGCTGAACCGGGCCCTTAGCGGCGGCCGGCGCTGCAGCTGTACGCTATTGACATGCGGGCCCGCGCCCGCACGTCAATAGTTAACAGCCGCCAGCCGCAGCGTGCAGGTCGCCGGCGTCTGACGTCATTGTCAGTCGCCGGCGAGTGCACAGTGCAGCTGCGTGGAGAGATCAGGAGCGCGGCAGGTAAGTAGAACTTTTTTTTTTTCTATTAAGAGCGGAGAGCGGCGATCGGGGGGGGGGGGTTTGGGCAGAAGGCTGGACACAGAGGGGGCAGAAGGCAGCTGGACACAGAGGGGGCAGCTGGACACAGAGGGGGCAGAAGGCAGCTGGACACAGAGGGGGCAGAAGGCAGCTGGACACAGAGGGGGCAGCTGGACACAGAGGGGGCAGAAGGCAGCTGGACACAGAGGGGGCAGAAGGCAGCTGGACACAGAGGGGGCAGAAGGCAGCTGGACACAGAGGGGCAGAAGGCAGCTGGACACAGGGGGGCAGAAGGCAGCTGGACACAGAGGGGGCAGAAGGCAGCTGGACACAGAGGGGGCAGAAGGCAGCTGGACACAGGGGGGCAGTAAAGCTGGACACGGGGGCAGAAGGCAGCTGGACACAGAGGGGGCAGAAGGCAGCTGGACACAGAGGGGGCAGAAGGCAGCTGGACACAGAGGGGCAGAAGGCAGCTGGACACAGAGGGGGCAGAAGGCAGCTGGACACAGGGGGGCAGTAAAGCTGGACACAGGGGGGCAGAAGGCAGCTGGACACAGAGGGGGCAGAAGGCAGCTGGACACAGGGGGGCAGAAGGCAGCTGGACACAGAGGGGGCAGAAGGCAGCTGGACACAGAGGGGGCAGAAGGCAGCTGGACACAGAGGGGGCAGAAGGCAGCTGGACACAGGGGGGCAGAAGGCAGCTGGACACAGGGGGGCAGAAGGCAGCTGGACACAGGGGGGCAGAAGGCAGCTGGACACAGAGGGGGCAGAAGGCAGCTGGACACAGAGGGGGCAGAAGGCCTCTGGACACAGGGGGGCAGAAGGCCGCTGGACACAGGGGGGCAGTAAAGCTGGACACAGAGGGGGCAGAAGGCAGCTGGACACAGAGGGGGCACAAGGCAGCTGGACACGGGGGCAGAAGGCCGCTGGACACGGGGGGGGCAGTAAAGCTGGACACAGAGGGGGCAGAAGGCAGCTGGACACAGGGGGGCAGAAGGCAGCTGGACACAGAGGGGGCAGAAGGCAGCTGGACACAGGGGGGCAGAAGGCAGCTGGACACAGAGGGGGCAGAAGGCAGCTGGACACAGGGGGGCAGAAGGCAGCTGGACACAGAGGGGGCAGAAGGCAGCTGGACACAGAGGGGGCAGAAGGCAGCTGGACACGGGGGCAGAAGGCAGCTGGACACAGAGGGGGCAGAAGGCAGCTGGACACAGAAGGGGCAGAAGGCCGCTGGACACAGGGGGGCAGTAAAGCTGGACACGGGGGGGGGGGGGGGGCAGAAGGCCGCTGGACACAGAAGGGCAGTAAAGCTGGACACAGGGGGGCAGTAAAGCTGGACACGGGGGGCAGAAGGCTGGATACAGGGGGCAGTAAAGCTGGACACGGGGCAGTAAATCTGGACACAGAGGGGGCAGTAAATCTGGACACAGAGGGGGCAGTAAATCTGGACACAGAGGGGGCAGTAAATCTGGACACAGAGGGGGCAGTAAATCTGGACACAGAGGGGGCAGTAAAGCTGGACACAGAGGGGGCAGTAAAGCTGGACACGGGGGGGGGGGCAGTAAAGCTGGACACGGGGGGGGGCAGAAAGCTGGACACGGGGGGGCAGAAAGCTGGACACGGGGGGGGCAGAAAGCTGGACAGGGGGGGCGGGGCAGAAAGCTGGACACGGGGGGGGGCAGAAAGCTGGACACATGGGGGGCAGAAAGCTGGACACATGGGGGGCAGAAAGCTGGACACGGGGCAGAGTGCTGGACAGAGATGGGGCAGAGTGCTGGACAGAGATGGGGCAGAGTGCTGGACAGAGATGGGGCAGAGTGCTGGACAGAGATGGGGCAGAGTGCTGGACAGAGATGGGACAGAGTGCTGGGCAGAGATGGGACAGAGTGCTGGGCAGAGTGCTGGACAGAGATGGGGCAGAGTGCTGGACAGAGATGGGGCAGAGTGCTGGACCGAGATGGGGCAGAGTGCTGGGCAGAGTGCTGGACAGAGATGGGGCAGAGTGCTGGACAGAGATGGGGCAGAGTGCTGGACAGAGATGGGGCAGAGTGCTGGACAGAGATGGGGCAGAGTGCTGGACAGAGATGGGGCAGAGTGCTGGACAGAGATGGGGCAGGATTGGAAACAGATGGGGCAGGATGGATACGATGGAGACAGATGGGGCAGGATGGGGAGATCATATGGGGTAGAATGGATACTCATGAGGGCAGGATGAGAGAACATATGGCTGGAGCCTGAAATGAGACACACGGTGGCCAGGATGGCGAATATTACCATAGGGGCTAATTAAGGGATATTATTATTGCAGTGATGTATTTATTTTATTTTTTGAGTATACTGTTTTAAATGGGGGGGCGGTCCTGTTACTGTGTAGAGTGATACTATGTTGCCTTCTTCATGTGGTGTAATGTAGAAGTTGGGAAAATTAAGTAATGTGTTCTACAAGCGGAACTCGAGATAACTGTTTTATTTCCTGCAGAGACGAGTCCTGGCTGGATAAAGTGATGGCGGTCTGTGCTGGATGAAAGATGAAGGACTTCACCTAGAGACGTCACTGGTGAGTCAGTGTTACCTATACACTTACACTATACACTGTATACTATATACAGAGGTCCTGTGTACAATGTCACCAGTGATCACTGTATTATCTATACATTATATACAGAGCTCCTGTGTGTAATGTCACCAGTGATCACTGTATTACCTGTACACAGACACTGCTTACTAATTACAGATCTCCTGTGCATAATGGCACTGCTGGTGATAGTATTGTGGGTTTTTTTGTATTACTGATCAGTATTGTAGTATTCAGTAATTGTTGGTAATATGTGGTCTGGTCATGATGTGGAGGTAATATGCGGTCTGGTCATGGTGTAGCGGTATTTGTTCCTTGTATTTTATATTATTCGGTCACTGTGGTGGTAATATGTCATCTGGTCATGGTGTTGTGGTATTTGTTCCTTCTATGTGATATTATAGGTCATTTTAAAAATTGAAAAATAAATAAAAATATACCTAAATTGTATTGCATATTTTAACAAATATTTAGTAGGTTACAGTAGAGTAGGGCCCGGCCAAAAGTGTCTACCGTGTTCTGGTGGCGGCTTAAAAAATCTTTTGGCCAAAACAAAACCTGCCTGCTATATGTGTGATCTGGTGATGGGAACTATTAATGTGTGATAGGTGAGAAGTGGAGATTTTCCAAGAGATGGCGGTGGGACTGTGGACAGTTTGTGGGGTGGAGCCTGGAGGCGGGGCTGGGGTGGAGCCTGGGCGGAGTTTCAAGGGGGCCCCGAAAATTTTGCCAGTATGGGGCCCCGAAATTTCTAGTGGCAGCCCTGCTGTAAACTCATGGGAAACTGCTGCGGATCCGCAGCAAAATCCGCATCGTGTGCACAGAGCCTTATTAGGAATGTCTGGTGCGGATTCTGCCTCTCCTGGCAGAAAACGCACCTGCGGATTTGTCACTTTTTTTGTGCGGTTCCGCAGTGTTTTTTGTGCGTTTTTGCTGCGGTTTTCTTGCGGATTTGCTGCGGTTTTTACCCCTGCGGTTTTCTCTAATGGAATGGGTACAAAAACGCTGCAGATTCACAAAAAAGAAGTGACATGCTACTTCTTTTAAACCGCAGCGGATTTTCCGCAAAGTGTGCACAATTTTTTTTATTCTCATTGATTTTACATTGTACTGACACTCGGTGCTTTGGCTCAGGCCGTTGTATCCTGCAGGCCTCGTTGCTAAGGTCCGTTGAAGCCTATAGCAACGGAAGCGGAAGTTGCGGACTGTAATTGCAGATTGGCATTTCAATTTTCCAATCAGTGTGCGGAATCCAAGCCATAGCAACCAATCAGGACGCAGCATGTCGGTTCGGTGGGCGTTTCTTGCTGCGGCCTTGGTAACCGCATGGTAACCCGCTGTACGGGCACACGTTCCCGCGCACGCTGAGGAGCCGCACGCACCGACCCCAGCTCCGCCGTCCGCTCCTCCGTTACCGGCACCATGAAGATCGAGGAGGTGAAGAGCACCACGAAGACTCAGCGCATCGCCACCCACAGCCATGTCAAGGGCCTCGGCTTGGATGAGAGCGGGATGGCCAAGCAGGCGGCGGCCGGGCTGGTGGGGCAGGAGAACGCCCGGGAGGTGAGGCGCAGTGCGGGGCATGTATGGCTCTGGTGGGACTACAGGTGCCAGCATGCCCGGAGATCTGGGATGCCGCATCGTCTGCACTTGTTGTTCACCACTCTGCTTGCTGTCAGTGACTGGAGACCTGAATCTCCTCCAGCTGTAGCAGTCTGGCTGCTGACTGTTTGCTACAATGTGTCAGTGCAGGGAAAATGACCGCACTGGATGCAGTTGTAACGGAACCGCTGCTGTTTTCAGCTTCTGGATGTTTAAAAGGGAAATCAGTCTTCACTGACCGCAAGCGGAGGTCTGGACGGTAGAAAAGGCCTGCAGCCGACCGTGTATGAGCTGTCGCTCCACTATGATGAAAGGGGTCCTCACCCGTCCCCCCGACCTCGCTGCGTGTTACTCACTCTCCCCAGGTCCACCTCTGAGTTTCCGCCGCTGCTCTTATTGTGTACTATTGTCTGCAGCCAATCACTTAACTCCGTTTCTCGCCCAGAGTTGACGGCACGAGCCGCCGAGGTCACGGATTGGCTGCAGCGCTGTCGAAGTGACATCAGTGCTGCATGCAATAACAGCAGCAGCGGAGACTCAGCCCGGGACCTGGGAAGGTGGAGAAAAGCACAGTCTGTTTTTTTTTTTCCCGAAAGTGGAAAACCCCTTTAAGCATAAAACTTGTAAGGTAGGGAATTCTGAGCATGTCCAATCTGCCGGCAAGGGCACTCTGGGACTAGTAGTTCTGTGGAATTCCTAATGATTAGTTCTCACTCACCACCATTATATGACAATACATTGGATCGCACCTGGGCCAGTGTTGGTCTCGGTCTTTCACGTGTCTGATTTTGTTTTCTGAGTCCAAGGAGAACAAACGCTGCATGTCCGTGTTTGAGCCGCTATTCGGACTGCACTTGGTGTTACGTGTCAATCAGTGTCGGGGAAACCGTCGGACTGCGCTCGGATGACATCTGAGTGCAGTCCGATTTCCGCTCACTGACCAGATGGAGAAATCCTGCTCATGAGTGGGTTTTGTATAGTGAGTGTAAGGAGCGAAGGTGGTTCTACCAGTGATCAGTAAGGCAAGGTAAAGGGGATACTCCTATCATAAGGTTGTGACCGGTTACTAGTATGTACCGTCACCTCTGTCTGCTGGGGGTTGTGGTACCCCTGGGACGCTCACCCATCCTGATGATGAAGGAGCCACAATGCTCATTGGTGCTGGGGAATGCCGCTCACCTTATTCACTTCCATAGATCTCTGCTGCGGCTCCCCTGCACAGTGTGTGACCATAAAGGGGCTGCAGTGCTGAATCCCACCAGCATTGTTAACCCTTCATTCTCAGGATCCCAGCGTTTGCAGTCCGATCTCTGGAGCTGGGGTAGCTTCCCCATCTGTAGTTGGCTGCAGATACTTGGTGCTCACACTAAGCATCAGCGGGCACCCAATGGCCACTGCCAATAATTCATGTATGTGGGTTCCCTGCGCTGACATTTAGGATAGGGGTCCCGGGAGTCGGATCTGTGCCCCCCGTGATGGACATGAGTGAATCGATTGGTCCCGGCCCAGCGGCCACATCAGTGTTCCTGCGAGCCGCCAGCTAGCTATGATGTTACAGTTGTGACGCGACTCGCTCGGCTAATCAGGAGAATGTGCTGATGACAGAAGGTAGGTAGCGGCCACCCAATACTGACCCGGAGCCTCCCATTTTATTCGCTCCGCTCTACTGATGGTATAACACATCCCAACTACCATATATTTATTCATTTCTAGTTTATATAGTGCCAACATATTCTGTAGCGCTGTGCAGAGTCATCCCACACATTACACAAGCAATGGAAAAACCTCATTCCGCCCATTGCCTTTAATGGGTCAGTTTTCAGTCTAAGTGCTGTTCAATCCACACTGACAGTCCATGGAAATCATTGGTGAGAATAGGCCCTAAAGCGGCATTTACACTGAAGATAATGGAGTGAGTGCTGTTAAAAACGCTCATTTCACGATTATCTTCCCGTGTAAACAGGCGGCTGATCACACAGTGAACGAGCAAAACCTCATTGGGTGAACTGATCTTTTCTGCAGCATAAAATATCCTCATTCTCGGCGGAGCATCGTCCGGTGTAATCAGGACTCGCGATGCTGAGAACAATGGCGGCCGGTGTGCACGGAGCGGTGATCCAGTATAGATCTAGTAGAGCTCGCTCAGTGAGCAAAGTTTAGTGTGGTCTGCATTCAAACTGCCAGTGGTCAGTCCCTCTGATTTCCTTATCTCAGAGACATGTACACTGGGGCCAATTAACCTACTAATTTGTTTCTTGGGAGTGTGTGGGGGAAGGGAGGAATCGCACCGCACACGGGAGCATATGGGCTCCAAGCCGCTGCCGGATTCTACCCCAGGACCCCACTGCGTGTCATCTGGATGTCCGGGAAGCTTCTCTGTGCCGCCATTGCAGCGTCTCCGGAGTAACCCTTTAATTTTCTATGCCCTGCTGTCTGCCAAGGTTTTCATACATCTCCTCTGTAGACCCCCCGGTCTGGCTTCTGGCTGTTTTGAATCCTCTGCTCTTTTGCATTACGACTAATAGATGGGTAAAAGGTCCTAAATCTTCCGCCAAGTAAAACCTTGGCTGTAGCTCCCCGCGCACCTGCAGCGGAGATCACACGGCCCAGCGGCTCCCACCTGTCACTGCCGTCCTCCTGGATCGTGCATTGTAAACTCTGCAATCATTGACCGACTCGACTTGTTTGTGACGTTTTGCTCCGCACGGATCGGGTGGATTTTTCCTCTTCTCGCTGGCGGCCTGGTTTTCATTTCGTGTGCCGTTTTTCAGATGTGTGCGACCACTGGCAGTGAAGCAGCGCGCAACTTGGAAAGTCCTCTGAGGAGTCTGGTCCGTGGCGGCTGAGCGGGGAGGTTATCTGATGGCGGCAGAAAACGTGCCGCGAACCCGTGATTGCTGCTTTTATTTATAGACGCAGGATGAAAGCGGCACAGGCTCGTTCCAGGCGCACACAATTATACCGTAAATCTGCGGCCGGTCAGGCGGGGGGCACGGCGCACCATCGCTCCAAGGTTATCACTTCCAGTAAAGATTTACATTTTAGGTCGATTACAATATTGGAGTCTGGAAATAGGATTTAATGAGAATATTTCTGAATTCTTCTCCCTTTATGGATTCTTGTTGTGCAATTGCTGCAGAATTTTCCTTTTTCCAACTCGCTCTCTGATGTTTTTCTTGAGTTTTCTTCGGTTGATCCGCTTTTTTAGGCTATATTCACACTTTGCGGATTTTGCTGCGGATTCGCAGCAGATTTGACCGCTGCGGATCTGCAGCAGTTTCCCATGAGTTTACAGAACAATGTACACCAATGGGAAACAAAAAACACTGTGCACATGCTGCGGAACAAACCGCGCGGAAACGCTGCGGATTACATTCCGCAGCATGTCACTTCTTTTCTGCGGATTTTCACCTGCTCCAATAGAAAACTGCAGATGAAAATCCGCAGAAGAAACCGCAGTAAAAACCGCGATAAATCCGCAGTAAAAACCGCGACGGGTTTTCACTGCGAATTTTGGAAATCTGCGGAAAAATCCGCAGTGGAATCTGCAAAGTGTGAACATAGCCTTAAAGTTTGCACTAGCACCAGTCTTGCTGTGGGCGACGCATTCGTCTCTCTGCATTCTTCAGCCCTTGGCATCGGTGCTGGCGCATCCGCAGATTCAGACCACCGCTCAATGACGAGCCAAGATCTGTCTGCACATGCTCCGCTTCCAGTCCCATTTTGTTTAAGACCGCCGGTAGATGAATGTGCACAAGGATATCGCTATTGTGAACTTTAAAAAGGCTCCTACTAACATGGAGGGGCCGCAGCAGAGCTGAAAACCTCCCCCAGGGTGTATTGGCCATTCTCGGGTGCTGCATCTCCGCTCCTATTCTCCAAAATCCTATAGTAATAATGGACCTGGTTTGTATTGGGAATAGTCGGGGGCTGCCGCATCATCGGGTTTAGTAGGCGGGAAGATTCTGTGCCATTGATTTGCCAGACTGCTCCGAATGTTCCCATTTTTAGTCAACGTATTCCAGTCTGTCACTGTGTGTGTATAATAATATATATAATTTCATGTGTTTTTGTTTTTTTTTTCTCTGTAAATTGCAGGCATGTGGCGTTATAGTCGAGTTGATTAAAAGCAAGAAAATGGCTGGCAGAGCCGTGCTGCTGGCCGGACCTCCTGGGACTGGCAAGGTAACGTGGATTTCACCTGCTTCCTATTTAGCCGTGGAGAATGTGAAGCGTGAAAATCCGAATGTTCCCGACCCGTGCGGCAGCTGGCAGAGCCCCGCCGCGTCCCCCCGCCTGCCAGAACCTTCCTCTTATCACCCGTAGTGAAATAATTCAGTATTTAGGAATATAACGATACATACTCTATAAAATTGGATGCCCAAAAATGACCTTTTATCAGGCTTAGAGGGTACAGAACTGGCTCCTACGGCCACACTCCCATAGCACGGCCAATTGGTATGAGTTAAGGGTAGATTGCTTGTTTGCTGTAGTTCTAATCACTAGGACCCCCAGCCACATCACGAACTGGGGGGTCTGCAAGCCTTGCATTGCACATGCTCAGACTCTGCCTCATTCATTGACCATCGAGCATGTGCACCACTTCTCCATTCAGACGAGGTGTTGCAGACCCCCTGTTCTCGGGATGGCTGGGGGTCAGACCCTCTGTAGTAAGCTATCCCCTGCCCACTTTATGTCAAGTGACGGCCACTTTACTGTCTTCACAGACGGCTTTAGCTCTCGCCATCGCTCAGGAGTTGGGCAGCAAAGTTCCCTTCTGCCCCATGGTCGGGAGTGAGGTCTATTCCACTGAGATCAAGAAAACCGAAGTGTTGATGGAGAATTTCCGACGAGCGATTGGTAAGTGTCCAATGCTTATTCCTACCCAGAAGCATCAGACGTGCCCACTGTCCCTGCGGGGGGGCCGGTATCTGCACCTGAACACCCCCGCCCCCTGCCGTCGGCAAGTGATATTAACCCCTTGGTAAATAGACGTTTGCACTTGCTGGACTTTGTGCATTTCTCTATGGTCGATGGTCTTGCAGTGCTTGGGACCCCCATAGTCCTGCAAGCATTGGGATTTTGGTGCAGAGCGATAACTCCGGTCCGGGTGTTAACCCTTTATCTTCTAGATGCTGCAATCAATAGCGATCGTGGCATTTTAGAAGTTTGCGAGAAGGAGTTGTCTCCTTTTCTCACCCCTCCGGCAGCCCCCTGACGTGCTTCATCCCTCCCTATTACTGTACAGCCACATAATTGTGGGACAAATTTTGGTGCCATTTTTATCAGTCTAAAATCTGGGGCTAAAACAAAATGTGGCAAAAATAATTATTTTTCTTCACTGCTCAATGGTTTAGAAGTCTGTGACACATATGTCAATATGATCACTGCAACCATAGATGGATTCATCAAGAGGTGTAGTTTGTAAAATGGGGTCACATATGGGGGGAGTTCTACTGTTGTGGCACCTAAGGGGCTCTTTCAGTGAGTCATGGCACCCTCAAACCATAACCGTAAAATCTGCACTATAATATGGCGCTCCTTCCCTTCTGAACTGTGCCTGAAAAGCGTTTCCCGATTATATGTGGAGTATTTCCGCACTCAGGAGAAAATAACGGTCCAGTTTGTTACTCGATTTCTCCTATTATCCCTTTTGAAAATTAAAGACTTTGGGCCAAAGTAACATTTGAACGGAAAAAAATGGTAGTATTTCATTTATTCAGCCCCAAGTTATGCAACTCTGAATCTCTTGAGTGTTAAAAAAATACTCATTACTTCAATATGGGGGTCTGCTGTTTTCTCTCCCCCCTTTCAGGGGCTCTAATAATGTGACATGGTGTCTGAAACCTATTCCAACCAAAATGGTGTCCCTTCCGAGCCCTGCCGTGCACACAAACAGTAGTTTTCCCCCGCGTATTGGGTATCTGTGGTCCATTTTCTCCTGTTACCCTTGTGAACATGAAAAAATATGGGGCCAAGGAAACCCTTTCGTAGGAAAAAAAATTTTCATTTTTCACGGCTTCATTTTAGAAAATTCTCGGAAGCACCTGTGAGTTCACTGTGTTCACTACACATCTAGATGAGTTCCTTGAGGTATGTAGTTTTCAAATTAGTCACTTGTGGTGGGTTTCCACTGTTTAGGCACATCAGGGACTCGCCAAATGTGACATGGCGTTCACTATCGATTCCAGTAAATTGGCGCTCTATCTGTTCCAAGCTCTACCATTCACCCAAACAGTAGTTTTCCCCCACAAATGGAGTATCGGCGTAGTCAGGAGAAATTGCGCTGCAAATTATATGGCTCGTTTTTCTTCTGTTGCCCTTGTGAAAATGCAAAACTTGAGGGTAAAGTAATATTTTTGTCAGGGAAAAACTAAAATTTTTATATATTTTTTTTTCCTTCAACATTGTTTTAATTCTTGTTAGAATTACCGTATATACTCGAGTATAAGCTGAGATTTTCAGTCCCCCTCTCGGCTTATACTCGAGTCATACCCAGGGGTTCGGCTGGGGAGGGGGAGCAGGGGCTGTCTAATCATACTCACCTACTCCTGGCGTGATCCCTGCAGGTCCCTGCTTCCCCGGCGCCCCGGGGTCACATGGTACCGCTCATTACAGTAATGAATATGCGTCTCCACCTCCCATAGGAGTGGAGCCGCATGTTCATTACTGTAATGAGCGGTAACTGTGACCGCTAAGTACAGGAAGAAGCAGCAGCGCCGGAGAACCAGGGACTGCATAGCGTCAGGAGTAGGTGAGTATAACGGGGAGGGGAGCGCTGCGCGATATTCACCTCTCCTCGTTCCGGCGCCGCTCCATCTTCAGCGTCTTCAGCAGTGACGCTCAGGTCAGAGGGCCCGGTGACGTGGTTAGTGCGTGCCCTCTGCCTGAACGTCACTGCAGAAGACGCTGAAGATGGAGCGGCGCCGGAACGAGGAGCAGGTGAGTATTGAACGTGTCGGGGGCCTGAGCGACGGAGAGGTGAGTATGTGATTTTTTTTTTTTTTTTTTTTTTTGATTTTTTTTTTAATCGCAGCAACAGCAAATGGGGCAAGTGTCTGTATGGGGCCCATAATCAACGTTTGTGCAGCACTATATGGGGCAAGTGTCTGTATGGGGCCCATAATCAACGTTTGTGCAGCACTATATGGGGCAAGTGTCTGTATGGGGCCATAATCAACGTTTGTGCAGCACTATATGGGGCAAATATCTCTATGGAGCATCTTATGGGGCCATTATTAACCTTTATGCAGGATTATATGGGGCATATTTTAATATGGAGCATCTTATGGGGCCCATCATAAACTTTATGGAGCATTATATGGGGCTCCTGATTCAATATGGATATTCAAAAACACTTAACCTACTGATGTCTCAATTTTACTTTTATTGGTATCTATTTTTACTTTTGATATTTACCGGTAGCTGCTGCATTTCCCACCCTAGGCTTATACTCGAGTCATTAATTTTTCTCATTTTTTTTTATTGTAAAATTGGGGGGGTCGGCTTATACTTGAGTATATACGGTAATAAAGTTTTTGAATGTGATTTTGAGGGGTGCAGTTTTGAGAATGGTGTCACCGTTGGCTACTTTCTGACATATAGGCCCCATAAAGTCACTTCAAACTGGAGTTGGTCTAAAAAAAAAAAGAAAGTTGGTTTTGTAAATTTTGCTGGAAAAATGAGAAAATGCTGATTAACTTTTAACCTTTCTAACTTGTAGATTGTTTAAAAAAAATGATGCAAATGTAAAGTAGACATGTGGGAAATGTTAGTTATTAACTGTTTTGTGTGGCATATCTCTGGTTTAAGGGGATGAAAAAATGTAGGTTTGAAAAATTGAAACCTTTAAAAAAAAATGTTGTCCAAGATTGCGATATTAAAAAAAAACAAAAAAAAAAAAAATTTCGACCTAAAATTGCCACTAACATAAAGTACAACAAGTCCTGAAAAAACAATTTCAGATTGACTGGGATACGTTCCATGGCAGGGGTGTGACGCTACATCGTCCGCAGGGCAGGAACTTGGTTAGCAACTTTTTAAAGCTATCCAAAGTTTTTGTCTTGGGACCCAGAATAATCATCTGATCGCCTATGGGGGGTTGGACACATTCTGAGATGGATCCTCTGTTCTTTATCTCCTGTACAAAGAAGGGTAATGAGGTGCGAAAAAGGAGCTTTCACTTGGAGCAGATCCCTGACCGCCTCTACTGATGAGATCGCGGGTGATCGGGCACCGAGCAGCGGAGGAAACAAATCTCCTGCCTTTAATCCCAGAGCCAAATAAAGCTTGACCTTTTATTGATATATATATATATATATATATATATATATATATATATATATATATATATATATATATATATATATATATATATATATATATAAATTTTTTTTTTTTTTTTTTGCAAAGAAAAGGGCCAGTCAACATTATCTAGTCTTTAAATTCCTGTCAAGTCAGGGGCAATGAGGGAGGGAACGCGGGAGCCGGCTGAGGAGCCGAAATGAAAAGAGAAGAGTCTGCAATATTTCCTTGATGTGATGAAGTTGCCTGTCAGGGATTTGGAAATTTGAACCAACAGATGAAACCTGTGTCATCCCCGTTGTCATTCCCCCAGATAACCGTCTGAGAGGTAAATCATGGCTAACAGCCGCGGCTTTTGTTACCGGGGAACATTCTTTAAATGTCAGCACACGGGAAGCTTCTAAACAAATATTGGATTTAGTGAAAGAGCGAGGAGGGGGCCGCATTGTGCCATTTTCAATTTCATACATGGATTGGGATTAGGGGCGAGATCCTAATAGGATTCTTTCTCCCTGGGTAAATTAATGTGTAATTCGGCAGCTCCTTCACAACCTGGAACGTATTTAATTGCAGATGTTTCTACTGCTCGACTCCTCGCAAATCCAGCAAAGGCCCAGTGTAGACGTGGTGAGAAGAGCGTTGTCGTGGCCCCGGAATTGTACAGAGGTTTCCACTACTAATATCGGGATTACGGCGGATTACATGATACAAACAATGACACCAGGACGTAGCAAAACACTACAGTGCGCTCCGTTACACCGCCGCGCTCTCCGTTACACCGCCGCACACTCATTGTGTCCTGTACGTTAAATGAATGGCTCTTAGAGACTGTATCCGGTGTATACAGCCTGTAGAGAGAGGTACAGACACAAGTGTGACCAGTGCCGCCGTGATCATGAGGCCGTCTGTCTTATATCCATCTCTCATAACTATCTTTTTCATTCTTTCTATAATACTCATCCACCCTCTCTGGCTCGCACACTCTGTGGCTTGCCGCCTCTGGTCCGCGTTCTCTTTGGCTTGCAACCCCCCTCCCCTTTCATCTGGCTCGTGCACTCTTTGGCTCCCTCTGGCTTGCCCCCCCTTCCCCTCTGGCACGTGCCCTTATTGGCTAATTCCCCACCCCCCTGGCCCTCGCACTCTTTGGATCTCTCTGGCCCTCGCGCTCTTTGGATCTCTCTGGCCCTCGCGCTCTTTGACTTCCCCGCCCTTCCCACTGGCTAGTGCGCTCTTTGGATTCCTCTGGCCTGCGCGCTCTTTGGCTTCTCCCCCCTTCCCTCTGGCTAGTGCGCTCTTTGGCCCACGCGCTCTTTGGCTTGCCCCCCTTCCCTCTGGCTAGTGCGCTCTTTGGATCCCTCTGGCCTGCGCGCTCTTTGGCTTCTTCCCCCCCCCCTTCCATCTGGCTAGTGCGCTCTTTGGATCCCTCTGGCCCACGCGCTCTTTGGCTTGCCCCCCTTCCCTCTGGCTAGTGCGCTCTTTGGCTTCAGACCCCCCCCCCCCCCCTTTCATCTGGTTAGTGCGCTCTTTGGATCCCTCTGGCCTGCGCGCTCCTTGGCTTCTCCCCCCCCCCCCCCCCATTCCATCTGGCTAGTGCGCTCTTTGCCAAATAACAAACACACCCCCCCCCCCCCCTCTTTCCATCTGGCTAGTGCGCTCTTTGGATCCATCCGGCTCGCACACTCTTTGGCTTGCCACGCTTCCCTCTGGCTAGTGCGCTCTTTGGATCCCTCTGGCGCACACTCTTTGGCTCGGCCCTCCTCTCTGGCTTGCTCCCTCTTTGGCACAACCCCCCCTCTTTGGCTTGCCCCCTTCCCCGGCTTGTGCCCTCTTTGGCTTGCGCCCTTTCACTTTTCACTCACTCTTTCATTCACACGCCATCATTGATCTTTAGTGAGAGCTTAGTCATGATCTGTATGGAGAGCGATTGATTGCGAGCTGGAGCGGCCGAGTGTCAGATTGCTGTTTTCCTTGCATCTGTCGCTTTTCTCTAGTCTCCTTTTCCTCGCGGTTTCTCCATCTGTTTTCCTTTATGACCGGCCATTATTGCTGATTATTGGGGATTTTTCCTAATCTGATCTCTCTGGCGGTTTCCTCGTTGCACCGTCCCCGTGCAGGATGTATAATAACGGTGAATAACGCCGCGGTCCCTCCGATGTTTGGCCGGCGCGGTGGGGCGTTTGTCTTTCCTAATGTTGAACGAATCTGAATTTCTCTGCTTCATGCATGGATTATTACTTTCCCTGAAATAGGAGTGATATTTTCTTTTCTACAAGGGCAACAGAAAACCGTTCTTGCCGGTGATTTAGCCGGCGTTCACGTGCTGTCTGCTGGAGGGCGGCCACGATATTATTCAGCCTCAGACGTTTTACAGCCGTCGTAACTCAATGGTGTTCTGTGGAAGACTCGTTATCGGTTTTGTCTAAACTCGTCCAATAAACCAGCGCTCAGATTAAGGCGTAAAAATGGGGATATTTAACTCCATGAATGCCTGGAGTGTAAGCTTTGGGTCATCCGACACAGGATCTGATATGTGGCGGTGTAGTGGCCATTGTCTGATGGAGTCTAAGGTTGTCAGAAGCTGACCACCGGCACAGGCTATTGCATCATTTCCCCAATACTTTACATTGCAGCTTCACTCTATTTTTTTTCTCTTTTTCCTTTTCGGTAATTTAAAAGCCAATCATTTAATATTTCAATTTATTTATTTATTTTTACGCAGGTCTTAGAATCCGGGAAACGAAGGAAGTGTATGAAGGAGAAGTGACGGAGTTAACTCCGTGTGAGACCGAGAATCCAATGGGAGGCTACGGCAAAACGATCAGCCACGTTATTATAGGCCTAAAAACCGCCAAAGGCACCAAACAGTTAAAGGTGCGTTATCTTTTTCCTGACCGGGAGTTAAAGGTGCATTTCTGGCTGCAATGGAAACACCTGTCTATAAGGGACAAACTCACTGTGTCATGACTGTGGAAGATTCGTAAATGGCGCGCTCTTATATCCCTCTCTTAACTGTCTCCTTTTTTTTCCATTCTGATTTTCTTTTTATAATGCGCGCCGGGGCCTTCCCTGTCGCGCGCCGGGGCCTTCCCTGTCGCGCGCCGGGGCCTTCCCTGTCGCGCGCCGGGGCCTTCCCTGTCGCGCGCCGGGGCCTTCCCTGTCGCGCGCCGGGGCCTTCCCTGTCGCGCGCCCGCACTCTTCCCTCCGGTCCTATGGCCGCTGCATATAGACTGGTATTTCTGTCTCAGCCGGCAATGGTCATGTTGGGAGTGATACCCTTCTTATATGTCTATATTACATTTCTGCGCCTCGTCTCCTCTTCAGCTGGATCCCAGCATCTACGAGAGTTTACAGAAGGAGCGAGTGGAAGTCGGGGACGTCATCTATATCGAAGCAAACAGCGGCGCAGTAAAGGTGAGTCCTGCAGGTTGGAACGTCTCATTTATGAATCTCAATACATTCCTTTTAATGCTTTCAGCAGAAGTAGAATTGGGCAGCGAGCCCCCTTTGCTGTCAGCGGCCTGTCAGGCAGGGATTTGGCAGCCGCCCTCGCCGCACACCTGCTTCCCTTTCACTACCTCTGATTCTGTCCCCACCGTACAGAGACAGGGCAGGTGCGACACCTACGCCACGGAGTTTGACCTTGAAGCGGAGGAGTACGTGCCTTTGCCAAAAGGTGACGTCCACAAGAAGAAAGAAGTGATTCAGGACGTCACGTTGCACGATCTGGATGTCGCCAATGCAAGACCTCAGGTTGGTTAAGGATGCGAGAGATGGACGCTGCAGATGTTGAGTCATTGAAATATTTTTTCTTTGGACATTTCTTGGGGGATTATTTTGTAAATGTGATTGGACGGGGCTGCAGTAAAATTTAGGTTCATGGAAGAATAAATTGCATAATTGTTAATATCTCAAAGACCCAGAGGTGCAGGCAGAAAAAATACACCCTTAGTTTAAGGATTTTTTTTTCTTTTTTAATCTTTTCTTGCTGTGTGAGCTGTTGTTCACTGTTATCAGCCACTTCGGACTTACAACTGTAGTATTCTTCAATGCATTTACTAATAGTCAATTAACTCCTGGAGGTATTTTTGTTTTTGCCTTTTTGTTTTTTGCTCCCCTTCTTCCCAGAGCTATAACTTTTTTTTATTTCTCCGTCAATATGGCCGAGGGCTTTTGCGGGACGAGTTGTACTTTTAAACGACACCATTGATTTAACCATGTCGTGTACTAGAAAATGGGGAAAAATTTCCAAGTGCGGTGAAACTGCAAAAAAAAAAAAAAAGTGCAATCCCACACTTGGTTTTTGTTTGGCTTTTTTGCTAGGTTCACTAAATGCTAAAACTGACCTGCCATTATGATTCTCCAGGTCATTACGAGTTCAAAGACACCAAACATGTCTAGGTTCTTTTTTTTTTATCGAAGTGTTGAAAAAAAAATCCAAACTTTGTTTAAAAAAAATTGCACCATTTTCCGATACCCGTAGCGTCTCCATTTTTCATGATCTGGGGTTGGTTGACGGCTTATTTTTTCCGCGCTGAGCTGACATTTTTAATGACACCATCTTGGTGTAGATACGGTCTTTTGATCGCCTGTTATTGCATTTTAATGCGATGTCGCGGTGACCAAAAAAACGTAATTCTGGCGTTTTTTACAGGAAACGCATCCATTCCATTGCACTTTCTTAGTAAATTGTCATTAAATACAAAGTATGGATCTGTATCTACTGCCGATCAATCAGTAATCGGGTCACTGGATCTTTCTGCTCATATTCTCTATTATTCCTTTAAAGGGAGGACAGGACATTCTGTCCATGATGGGTCAACTGATGAAGCCGAAGAAAACTGAAATCACAGGTACGTCTCCTGAGAATTTGGGATGAACTTGTCGAGGTGCTTGTTCTTGGATCGATCTGTTTGGCAGCAGAAGCGTATACCTTTCTTTTTTTTTTTTTCTTTATACTTTTGTTTTCCCAGATAAACTGAGAGGTGAAATCAACAAAGTGGTGAATAAATACATTGACCAGGGCATCGCTGAGTTGGTGCCCGGAGTCCTGTTCATTGATGAAGTTCACATGCTGGACATCGAGTGTTTTACGTATCTCCACCGGGCGCTGGAATCGTCCCTCGCCCCCATCGTCATCTTCGCTACTAACCGAGGCAACTGCGTCATTAGGTACTGAAGGGCTCCTGGCGCTTGAAATCATCCTCTTTGCAGCGTAGAGACTTTAGTATGTCTAACACTATGATTGCAGGGGCACGGAAGACGTGGTCTCCCCTCATGGCATCCCCCTGGATCTGCTGGACAGAGTGATGATTATCCGCACCATGCTCTACACTCCTCAGGAAATGAAGCAGGTGAGACGGACGGGCACACATTGCTTGTAGGATGGGTTATATCCCCTTTAGGGTTTCTATAATAGGGCAGCTGCAGAAATTTGCATCAAGTCCATACACCTTTGTTCATCTGTATTATCTCTCCGGAAGCACCTGTAGGATATCGTCGAGGACAGTGAAGTCCTCTCCATCCTCGCAGGTTCCTGGATCACTTGTTTCCCTGGAGGATTTATGCAATTCTCCAGTGTAAAGCGGCTCCGCACAAGAACTTCACTTGGAGCCTTTTCAGTAAATGAATGCAGAAATGGCGAATAAATGTCAGGTCTCGTCCAGGTTTCCAGCGCGCTCGCGCTCCGTCTACTTGTTGTGCCTTCCCAATTGTAATTTCGGCAGGCGCCTCCTGCTATCTTGTGTACAGAGCTGCCAAAGTGAAAAATACCTGTATTATATGAGATTTGCTATCTCAGCAGTACGAGACACAATACCATTATCCCGAGTCTCCCCCTTATCACTCAGCCGGGAGGAGCGGCTCCTGGGCGCAGGGTGCCAGCGCCACGCTTATGTGCAGGGCCTCTGCACTGTCTACAACACCCCACATCTTTTTTTTTTTTTTTTTTTTTTTGTTTTTTTTTACTAAAATGTGTCATTCACCTTAAACGTAAAGTTTTTAATTAATATGTCACACTAGTGACATCATGAAGCGCGGCAGCGGAGGTAGGTAAAAACATCACACACTGGCTGAAAGTTTCTGCATGGCATAAATCAAAACTAAATCATGGATGCGGCAGAGTCTCTGTCCTGCTGCGTTTGAGATTGAGGGATCTCGTGCCCAGATTGTTCTATTCGCAGCCAGTGCGGGTTGTCATCCAAGCAGTGAAATGTGCATTTTTGCAGCAATTTTACTGGTGGTCCGCAGCAAAAAAAAAAATAAAAAAAAAATGCCATTTTGCCCTTCTCTGCTACATCCTCCATTGGGGTCAGTTTGTCACATCAGCCGTACATGACACAGTACATACTGCTTTGAGACAATCCAGCCAAAAAGCCGCTCCAAGTCCCTGTTCACACTTGGGGTCTCTGTTTAGCTTCTTTCCATAAAAAATACCTAAGTGGTGACGGAAATGAGTGGGGGTCCATCAATATCAGCGTGGACCCTTCAGAAGGTCTTTTCTCCATTGTAAATGATTGTGAAATATTGACATGTGTGAAAAGCCCCCGACATGGTGTCTAATTTGACCTCTTGTTACTTGATTCAGATTATAAAGATCCGCGCTCAGACTGAAGGGATTAACATCAGCGAGGAAGCCTTAAATCACCTGGGAGAGATCGGCACCAAGACGACATTAAGGTAAATGATGCGAAGGCTCCGACGCTCGTTCTTCTCACCTCCGAGAGGGCATGAAAGGACGGAGCAGCTGAGTAACGTCCACGCCGGACCTCACCGCTTAGGTAGATCGATGTCCGCTGTCGGGTATCTCTACAGCCCAGGTGCGTCACCCTCCACATCTGATGGCATTCAGGCCGCCAAGTCATTCCTTACTTTCAGGAACAGAAAGGCAACATCTTGGTTCTCTCCGAAATGCTGTTTTTTTCTTTCTCCGTTATCTTTTGTAAATCCAACATGTTTTCTCCAAATCAGGCCAAGTTTAAGAGATCGTGGATTAGGATTACGGAGCTGCTTGCTTCTAGCGCCACCCCTATCTACAGGTTCTGTCTGGTATTGCGGCTCGGCTCAATTGAAGTGAGTTAAGCCGAGCTGCAGTACCGCACACAACCTGTAGACAGGCGTGGCGCTGGGTTTTGTAAGAAAGCCAATAAGAATTTATTTAAAGCCTAAGATCACCATTCCGTGACATCTGTGTTGCCATTTGGGGGGTGTCTGACACCGTCAGCCATGATTGAAGGACACTCAGTAAAATGGTAACGCCCAGTTGTCAGTTTAGAGGACCGGCCTTCATGACTATCCCCTGCTCAGATCCCCCTCCATGTCTGTGCCCGGACAGGTACTCCGTGCAGCTGCTGACCCCCGCAAACCTCCTCGCCAAAATCAACGGCAAAGACAGCATCGAAAAAGAGCACGTGGAGGAAATCAACGAGCTGTTCTACGACGCGAAGTCCTCCGCTAAGATCCTGGCCGAGCAGCAGGAGAAGTACATGAAGTGAGCGCGCGCTGGAGACACAACCCATGTCATCTTCATTTTTATTTTCTCCCTCAATCTGTGACTTACTGAACTGAAAAGCTCCCAGCGATGAGGATGAACCTCGGGGGCGGCGCTGCCCCCCTGTGCCGGGGGCTGGAGAATGCACATATTTAATTTGTGATTTATGAATGTTTTATATTGAAACATAAAATGAAAAAAAAAAAAAAAACTTAACCCCTTCCCTCCTTGCTTTGTTGCTCGATGCGGAGACTAATAGACGGCACAGCACTTCTCAGAGTTTATTCCCCGACACCTGTGCAATTATCAAATCCATCTCCGCAGTGACGTTTTTACAACCAAACGGCCGAGGATGGTAAGAAGCTCCCGATTCATTATGTGCGGGAAGCCGGAAAAGGCCGTATTAGTTACATCTTATCAGGGTGACACCTAATCTAGCAACAATTACAGCAGACACATAGATTCTGAAATTTCAATTTCAGAGAAGTAAAAAAAAAAAATGTTAAGATGGTGGCGGAGGAGCGGGAGGGAGCAGCGGCGGCCGGTGGAGTTTTTGCATACGGTAAGTGACACCGCAGCTTATATAGGGGTATAAATATATACATTACTCTCCACTGGGGGGCGCAGCCACGGCCGGCTCTACATGAAGAAGCTGCGTCATTGGTGAATGGAGGAGAATATCTGCAGCTTCTCTTCATCCTAAACCCACCTGCTAGGAAAAAGCCCATAGACTAGAGGTCCATTCACACTACGTGATGCTTAGCGTTAAATGCCGTCCGGTAACCTACACGCTGCTCTATAGCCTGTTCACACTGGCTGAGGGTGCTGCAGGCTTGTGCTGAACTCTCAGGCTATGTGCACACGTTGCGGAGCTGCAGCTCTGCGGCGGATTCGCAGCTGTTTTCCATGCGGTGTACAGTACCATGTAAACCTATTGAAAGCAAAATCCGCTGTTCCCATGGTGCAGAAAATACATCGCAGAAACGCTGTGTTGTATTTTCCACAGCATGTCAATTCTTTGTGCAGATTCCGCAGCGGTTTACACCTGCTCTATATTAGGAATCCACACAAAACCCACAGTAATTCTGCGGTGAATCCGCAGGTTAAATGCAGTGCGTATTTTGAAAAATCCGCACACGATTCCGCAACCTGGGCACATAGCCTCATAGATCTGTAATGGGGCGCACCGGAAACCATGGTTCTCGGCAACACAGATTCTGGTTACAATTTATGCGCTGCCAAGAGCATTATTTTTGCGGACAAAATTATGTTTTGCTCTTTTGTCAGTGAGCGTCAGCCTCTTTCTACTTTACGATTATCATGAAACGCGTTAACGATAATTGTGCAGTGTAAATAATGGACCTTTAGTGGCAGCCTAAAGAGAGAAAAAAAATCTCATGGTAAGAATTAAGGTTCCTGGAGTATCGCCCATAACGGGCACGGCGCGTCTCGTCATCTAAGGCTGAATTCTGGTCTGGCCTATATGCATTGGTGTAGGATCTCCGAGCCGCGCCGAATGGGTCTGACCGCTGGAGACCTGGAAATGGGTGGTGGTCCGAGAAGTGGTGCTGGGACCATCGTCCGTGCGCTCTAATGGCAGGATGAGTTACTATCGGGGGTCCATGTAAATGATGGGTCTCTCCGGCTCTCCTGGTTTACAGCCTGATCACTGATGGCAGTCGCGCTTCGATCTGGCAGGTAAATGCACAGCGAGGCGAGTGACTGACAGCCGGGCTTATTATCGGGTCGGCTCATGGAAAACTCATCACAAATGAGTGCAAATAAATGAAAAAAAAAATCTTAGACTTAAGTGTGAATTGAACCCCAGTGCCCGGCATCCGTAATATCCAGAGTAATAGGAGAAAATGAGGCAATAAAATTCTGATAATCTGGCATCCAATAATCCACAATGTCTGATGTTTCCAGCATAGACCTGCAATATAATGTGGAAATTCACAGGAACAAAAATTAAAGGGAATGAAAACACTGCCCGTTCTTGTGAGGCCTCCTGCTCATCCAGAAAACCTGGTAATGCGGCATTTACACTCCAATGAAATAGAACCAAATTCTTCATCATTTACCTTCCCGCCGTTCATCACTAGCACTGAACCTGACGCCGACGCGAATACTAAACGCCAAAATTAAACTGTTACTTGTGACACCCCCCCACTGCGATCACAGTCGGGGGCCCGCGATAAAATGAACACATGAATAAGTATAATAAAGCGCCTTTCTGGAGCCGCCGCTGCGCCGGAGGAGACTGGGGGGGGAATCGCTGGTATTGATGGTACTGTCACTTGGCCGGTTTCAACTTTTTGATTAATGGTCTTCAAAAACTTTTCTCCGGTTCCCATCTGCTTCCTTATTACCTATGTATCTTTTCATCAGCACAAAGAATGGACTGTGGGGGGAGAGGAGGGAAAAAAAAAATGTCTGCGGAGGGGCCTGGATTCTAAAAGGTAATAATTCCAGGTGGCGGCTGGAGACGCTCTTTCTTCTTTTCTTAACGCCTTGATCACCGACGCGCGTTCGCGTCCTCTCTGGATGGATGGGCCGGGGCTTTGTGCTCGGCTCCCGATGGGGTTAATCATATCTGCCTTGACTTGAACTTGAAGCCCCGAGTGGGTACAATTTCTCACGGCTAGACAGCACGATTAATTCCTGTTGCCCTCGGAGGGTCCTGGCGGAGCAGGAAACGTCCAGCTGGCCCGCGGCTGATAAGATGTACCTTTTTGATTCAGTCCTCCTTTGATTGGTCTTGTGTCACCCACAATAGCTTTCAGCGTTTGGGACCTCTCGCCTGACTGACTGATCTATCTATCCGCAGCCTTCTGTTCTCCATTACCGCCGGCTACCCCACCTCCATCCCTGTCTGCCGGCCCTTGGCATTCTACCTTCACCGCCGGCGCGCACCTTGTCCATTTAAAATCCCGCAACCCTCGTCGATCCATCCAAATCTCCACCCCCCACCCTTTCCTTATTTTCCCCTCCGCCACCACATCTAATGGAAATCCACTTTAATAAAATCCATCTGCCAGCGCTTCTTCTCCCGGCAGATAAAGGCCTGTCACTGTTACTCTGCAATCCTTGGGCAGTTTGATTAATGGTGAAAAGCTAAAGCAAGATCGACTACTGTTTTCTTCTTTTTTTTTTTTTTTTTTTTTTTTTAACAAGGGCTGTCAGCGTGGACGAGGCTTCACAAAACACCCAACAATACAAGCGTGAGGGAAAGGTTGGTGGGGGGCAGAGAGGAGGGAGGGCGGAGGCCCCCGAATCATATTAGCCTCATGACTAAATATAAATGACTCCTGGGGGCTATCGAGCCACTGTCAGGGGGAGCGGGGAAGGCGAGCGCCCGCATTGTAATAACTAAATGCTAATAATAAATCATTGTTGAAGGGGACAAGGCTGATAATATTTTTGTTGCACTGGTCGGCTGCCGAGAAGGGTGCATGGTCAGGTGGAAGAAATGCATTGGAAGCAAGTTATTAATCTGTCAGTCACCTCCCCGGCTCTGTCTCTCCCGTATTATACCCCTGGCTGCGTCCTGTCCATTACGTGACTGCTGGCTCCTAGGTATTAATCCTGGGTCCCTCTATTCTGTACCAGGGGCCCTAGGTACCCCCTATACCCCAAGGTAGCCCCTAAAGTGGTAATCTTCCCATTTGTCCTGATACGTCATCAATATCCCTTTGACCGACCTTTTCTTTGCAGCTTCCACCTGCTGGGAATATTTTGCAGTGGTGACGGCTTTATACCACTCCATCCGACGCTCGGCACTGTGCTTGGTGATGTACGGCTGAATTCAGCCTCTCGGCCATGAAACTGGCGTCAAATACATTAAACCGTTCTGTATCCGTCTACTCCAGACTCACTCATTACGATTCTATAAAAAAAAAGCAATATTTCAAGTCAAGAAGGGATTTTTAAACCGATCAGGAATTGATACGGAATTTATTGATATTTACATTATACGGCGATAGCGCTGTAGTTACATAACACTAGAAACCCCCTTTTATGTTAATTTCAGGGTCCCCCTTAAACCGCCGTTCGTCGCTTTTTCACCGCAGTTTTCTGAGCAAAAACAATTGTGAGCAATTCTAGAAAAGTCGTCTTCTGTGTCCTCCATTCATCACCCGCGGGTGGCCCATAACGTCCAACACAACAACCTCTCGCTGGACGATAACATTAAAGATGATTTAGCGGCCGGCGAGATGAGATCGCCTGTCACCGGCCGAGTATTCATCCCCGGCTGTAAATATAGTCTGTAATAGAAAACTTCACCGCAAACCGTGGAGGTCACCGGCAGCCGGAGCGACGGGCGCGGTATATCACCACAGACGGTTTATGAGAGCTCCCAATACACCAGCAATGCCCGACCATCAGCTGGTGACACTCCAAAAGGGACAACATACCACCGCTATACTCCGTCAGTTATTGTAAGACCGGACCGTCCTCCGAGAGGAACGGCACTGATATAAGAAGCCAAGATGCTTCGATACTGAACTGTGAACTACTTATATTCCTATACATAGGGGCAGTATTATAGTAGTTATATTCTTGTACATATAGGCAGCATTATAGCAGTTATATTCTTGTACATGGGGCAGTATTATAGTAGTTATATTCTTGTACATAGAGGCAGCATTATAGCAGTTATATTCTTGTACATAGGGGCAGTATTATAGTAGTTATATTCTTGTACATAGGGGCAGTATTATACTAGTTATATTCTTGTACATAGGGGCAGTATTATACTAGTTATATTCCTGTACATAGGGGCAGTATTATAGTAATATTCTTGTACATAGGGGCAGTATTATACTAGTTATATTCCTGTACATAGGGGCAGTGTTATAGTAGTTATATTCTTATACGTAGAGGCAGCATTATAGTAGTTTTATTCTTGTACATAGAAATATTTTAGTAGTTATATTCTTGTACATAGGGGGCAGTATTATAGTAGTTATATTGTACATAGGGGCAGTATTATAGTAGTTATATTGTACATAGGGGCAGTATTATAGTAGTTATATTGTTGTACATAGGAGAAGTATTATAGGAGTTATATTTTTGTACAAAGGGGCAGTATTATAGTAGTTATATTCTTGTACAAAGGGGCAGTATTATAGTAGTTATATTCTTGTACATAGGGGCAGTATTATAGTAGTTATAGTCTTGTACATAGGAGCAGTATTATAGTAGTTATAGTCTTGTACATAGGAGCAGTATTATAGTAGTTATATTCCTGTACATAGGAGCAGTATTAAAGTAGTTATATTCTTGTACATAGGGGAAGTATTATAGTAGTTATGGTCTTGTACATAGGGGCAGTATTATAGTAGTTATATTGTACATAGGGGCAGTATTATAGTAGTTATAGTCCTGTACATAGGGGCAGTATTATAGTAGTTATATTCTTGTACACAGGGGCAGTATTATAGTAGTTATATTCTTGTACATAGGGAGCAGTATTATAGTAGCTATATTCTTGTACATAGGGGTAGTATTATAGTAGTTATATTCCTGTACAAAGGAGCAGTATTATAGTAGTTTTATTCTTGTACATAGAAGTATTTTAGTAGTTATATTCTTGTACATAGGGGGCAGTATTATAGTAGTTATATTGTACATAGGGGCAGTATTATAGTAGGTATATTGTACATAGGGGCAGTATTATAGTAGTTATATTGTTGTACATAGGAGAAGTATTATAGGAGTTATATTTTTGTACAAAGGGGCAGTATTATAGTAGTTATATTCTTGTACAAAGGGGCAGTATTATAGTAGTTATATTCTTGTACATAGGGGCAGTATTATAGTAGTTATAGTCTTGTACATAGGAGCAGTATTATAGTAGTTATAGTCTTGTACATAGGAGCAGTATTATAGTAGTTATATTCTTGTACATAGGGGCAGTATTCTAGTATTCTTGTACATAGGAGCAGTATTATAGTAGTTATATTCTTGTACACAGGGGCAGTATTATAGTAGTTATATTCTTGTACACAGGGGCAGTATTATATCTATATATATAATTGCCTAATGGTTTTTCCGTCTGTCTGTCCTGGAAATCCTGCGTCTCTGGTCGAGGCCGAAAGGCCTCGACCAATCAGCGACCGGCACAGCGACGATGATGTCATAAAGGACGTAGAAATCCCACGTTTCTGATTCTGCGACGGGCACAGTATCGACGTAGATGTCATAATAGTTGCCATGGCGACGATGATGTCATAAAGGTTGCCTCGACCAATCAGCGACGGGCACAGTCTGCCGCGAATTCTGGAATCATCATTGTCCATATACTACGGGGACATGTATATTCTAGAATTCCCGATGCGTTAGAATCGGGCCACAATCTAGTATAATATAACGCTGGTAGCGTCACTCTGTCCGGAGCCTTTATAGACTGCGCAAGCGCGACGCGCCTGCGCAGTCTGGACCCCACAGAGTGACACATCTGGGGATGAGGATTGTGGCCCATACCACGTTCTCCGATGAAGAAGCAGAGACGTGCCAGGAGGGGGTGAATATAACGGGGGAGGATGAGCCATGCGATATTCACCTGTCCCCCTTCCACCACCGGGCTCTGTCTTCCGCAGCCTCTGGCTGGCTGTGATGTTCAGGTCAGTGGGTGCAATGATGTGGTTAGTGCTTACCCCCTGCCTGAACAGTCACAGCCAGAGGACCCGGAAGACACGCCAGGGGCCTGAGCCCCCTATACTTCGCCGATGTTCCCGCCTGCTCAGGCACTCCGCTCCCAGCGACGAGAGGTGAATGTCTTTTTTTTATCGCAGCAGCATACGGGGCATATTATGCTATGGAACATCTTATGGGGCCCATCATGAACTGTATGGAGCAGCATATGTGGCATATTATTCTATGGAGCATCTTATGGGGCCATCATTAACCTTTGTGCAGCATTATATGGGACATATTTTAATATGGAGCATCTTATGGGGCCATCATGAACTGTATGGAGCATTATATGGGGCTCCTGATTAAATATGGATATTCAAAAACACTTAACCTACTGATGTCTCAAATAATTTTACTTTTATTGGTATCTATTTTTACTTTTGAAATTTACCAGTAGCTGCTGCTGCATTTCCCACCCTAGGCTTATACTCGAGTCATTAAGTTTTCCCAGTTTTTTGTGGCAAAACTAGGAGTCTCGGCTTATAGTCGAGTATATACGGTACCTATCCGGTATTTCCGCAGGGTCTCTTCAGGCCGGAGGCCAGGACATGAATCCTCCGTCGGAAATGGTGCATGCGTATAGTGCACTTCAGGCGCCATTTTGGAAGTTACGCATCCGGGTTGAGGATTGTGGCCCAGGAGGGTTGTGGCGCCAGGGCCGGCGTAGCCTGCGCTTTCTGGCTCCATTTTTATACTGAATTTATATAGAAAATATGTTGGTGCAGCAAGCCAGTGACTTTTCACTGCACATGACAGGATGGGGGCGCAGAATGAGAGCAGCACATGACAGGATGGATGACAATGAAGGGGCGCAGGATTGGGGCAGCACATGACAGAATGGGGACGCAGGATGGGAGCAGCACATGACAGGATGGATGACAATGAAGGGGCGCAGGATTGGGGCAGCACATGACAATGGGGACGCAGGATGGGAGCAGCACATGACAAAATGGAGGGGCGCAGGATAGGAGCAGCACATGACAGAATGGGGAGTGCAGGATGGGGGCAGCACATGACAGAATGGGGGCGCAGAATGGGGGCGCAGGATGGGAGCAGCACAAGACAGAATGGGGACACAGGATGGGAGCAGCACATGACAAAATGGAGGGGCGCAGGATAGGAGCAGCACATGACAGAATGGGGGGGTGCAGGATGGGGGCAGCACATGACAGAATGGGGGGTGCAGGATGGGGGCAGCACATGACAGAATGGGGGCGCAGGATGGGAGCAGCACAAGACAGAATGGGGACACAGAATGGGAGCAGCACATGACAAAATGGAGGGGCGCAGGATAGGAGCAGCACATGACAGAATGGGGGGGTGCAGGATTGTGGCCCAGGAGGGTTGTGGCGCCAGGGCCTGCGTAGCCTGCGCTTTCTGGCTCCATTTTTATACTGAATTTATGTAGAAAATATGTTGGTGCAGCAAGCCAGTGACTTTTCACTGCACATGACAGGATGGGGGCGCAGAATGAGAGCAGCACATGACAGGATGGGAGCAGCACATGACAATGAAGGGGCGCAGGATTGGGGCAGCACATGACAGAATGGGGACGCAGGATGGGAGCAGCACATGACAAAATGGAGGGGCGCAGGATAGGAGCAGCACATGACAGAATGGGGGGTGCAGGATGGGGGCAGCACATGACAGAATGGGGGCGCAGGATGGGAGCAGCACAAGACAGAATGGGGACACAGGATGGGAGCAGCACATGACAAAATGGAGGGGCGCAGGATAGGAGCAGCACATGACAGAATGGGGGGGTGCAGGATGGGGGCAGCACATGACAGAATGGGGGGTGCAGGATGGGGGCAGCACATGACAGAATGGGGGCGCAGGATGGGAGCAGCACAAGACAGAATGGGGACACAGAATGGGAGCAGCACATGACAAAATGGAGGGGCGCAGGATAGGAGCAGCACATGACAGAATGGGGGGTGCAGGATAGGGGCAGCACATGACAGAATGGGGACGCAGGATGAGAGCAGCACATGACAGAATGGGGGCGCAGGATGGGAGCAGCATATGGCAGAATGGGGGCGCAGGATGGGAGCAACAAATGGCAGGATGGGAGCAGCACATGACAGAATGGGGGCGCAGGATGAGAGCAACACATGACAGAATGGGGGCGCAAGATGGGAGCAACACGACAGAATGGTGGCGCAGGATGAGAGCAGCACATGACAGAATGGGGCGCAGGATGGGAGCAACACATGACAGAAGGGGGGCGCAGGATGGGAGCAGCACATGACAGAATGGGGGCGCAGGATGGGAGCAACACATGACAGAATGGGGCGCAGGATGGGAGCAACATGACAGAATGGGGGTGCAGGATGAGAGCAGCACATGACAGAATAGGGACGCAGGATGGGAGCAACACATGACAGACGGGGTGCAGTATGGGAGCAACACATGATAGAATGGGGGTGCAGGATGAGAGTAGCACATGACAGATTGGGGGCGCAGGATGGGAGCAACACATGACAGAATGGGGTGCTGGATGGGAGCAGCACATGACAGAATGGGGGCACAGGATGGGAGCAGCACATGACAAAAACGGTGTGCAGGATGGGAGCAGCACATGATAGAATGGGGGCGCAGGATGAGAGCAGCACATAACAGAATGGGGGCACAGGTTGGGAGGAACACATGATAGAATAAGGGCGCAGGATGGGAGCAGCACATGACAGAATGGGGGCTCAAGATGGGAGCGGCACATGACAGAATGGGGGCGCAGGATGGGAGCAGCACACGACAGAATGGAGGCGCAAAATGAGAGCAGCACACGACAGAATGGGGGCGCAAGATGAGAGCAGCACACGACAATAGGGGCGCAGGATGTGAGCAGCACACGACAAAATGGGGGCGCCGGATGAGAGCAGCACATGACAGAATGGGGGCTCAGGATGAGAGCAGCACATGACAGAATGGGGGCGCAGGATGGGAGCAGCACATGACAGAATGGGGGCGCAGGATGAGAGCAGCACATGACAATGGGGGCACAGGATGAGAGCAGCACATGACAGAATGGGGGCTCAGGATGAGAGCAGCACATGACAGAATGGGGACGCAGGATGAGCGCAGCACATGACAGAATGGGGCGCAGGATGGGAGCAACACATGACAGAATGGGGGCGCAGGATGGGAGCAGCACATGACAGAATAGGGGCGCAGGATGGGAGCAGCACATGACAGGATGGGGGGCGCAGGATGGGAGCAGCACATGACAGAATAGGGACGCAGGATGGGAGCAACACATGACAGACGGGGTGCAGTATGGGAGCACCACATGACAGAATGGGGGCGCAGGATGAGAGCAGCACATGACAGAATTGGGGTGCAGAATGAGAGCAGCACATGACAGAATGGGGGAGCAGGATGGGAGCAACACATGACAGAATGGGGTGCTGGATGGGAGCAGTACATGGCAGAATGGGGGCACAGGATAGGAGCAGCACATGACAGAAAGGGCGCAGGATGGGAGCAGCACATGACAGAATGGGGGCGCAGGATAAGAGCAGCACATGACAGAATGGGGGCGCAGGTTGGGAGCAACACATGACAGAATGGGGGCGCAGGATGGGAGCAGCACATGACAGAATGGGGGCGCAGGATGGGAGCAGCACATGACAGAATGGGGGCTCAGGATGGGAGCAGCACATGACAAAAAGGGGGCTCAGGATGAGAGCAGCACATGACAGAATGGGGGCTCAGGATAAGAGCAGCACATGACAGAATGGAGGCGCAGGATGGGAGCAGCACACAACAGAATGTGGGCGCAAGATGAGAGCAGCACACGACAGATGGGGGCTCAGGATGAGAGCAGCACATGAGAGAATGGGGGCGCAGGATGGGAGCAGCACATGACAGAATGGGGGGGCGCAGCATGAGAGCAGCACATGACAGAATGGGGGCTCAGGATGAGAGCAGCACATGACAGAATGGGGGCTCAGGATGGGAGCAGCACATGACAGAATGGGGGCGCAGGATGAGAGCAGCACATGACAGAATGGGGGCGCAGGATGGGAGCAGCACATGACAGAATGGGGGCGCAGGATGGGAGCAGCACATGACAGAATGGGGGCTCAGGATGAGAGCAGCACATGACAATGGGGGCGCAGGATAGGAGCAGCACATGACAGAATGGGGGTGCAGGATGAGAGTAGCACATGACAGAATGGGGGCGCTGGTTGGGAGCAACACATGACAGAATGGGGACGCAGGATGGGAGCAGCACATGACAGAATGGGGGCTCAGGATGGGAGCAGCACATGACAGAAAGGAGGCTCAAGATGAGAGCAGGACATGAGAGAATGGGGGCTCAGGATAAGAGTAGCACATGACAGAATGGAGGCGCAGGATGGGAGCAGCACACGACCGAATGGGGGCGCAAGATGAGAGCAGCACATGACAGAATGGGGGCTCAGGATGAGAGCAGCACATGACAGAATGGGGGCGCAGGATGGGAGCAGCACATGACAGAATTGGGACGCAGGATGAGAGCAGCACATGACAGAATGGGGGCGCAGGATGAGAGCAGCAAATGACAGAATGGGGGCTCAGGATGAGAGCAGCACATGGCAGAATGGGGGCGCAGGATGGGAGCAGCACATGCCAGGATGGGAGCAGCACATGACAGAATGGGGGCGCAGGATGGGAGCAGCACATGACAGAATGGGGGCGCAGGATGGGAGCAGCACATGACAGAATGGGGGCTCAGGATGGGAGCAGCACATGACAGAAAGGAGGCTCAAGATGAGAGCAGCACATGAGAGAATGGGGGCTCAGGATAAGAGTAGCACATGACAGAATGGGGGCGCAGGATGGGAGCTGCACACGACCGAATGGAGGTGCAAGATGAGAGCAGCACATGACAGAATGGGGGCTCAGGATGAAAGCAGCACATGACAGAATGGCGGCGCAGGATGGGAGCAGCACATGACAGAATTGGGGCGCAGGATGAGAGCAGCACATGACAGAATGGCGCAGGATGAGAGCAGCAAATGACAGAATGGGGGCTCAGGATGAGAGCAGCACATGACAGAATGGGGGCGCAGGATGGGAGCAGCACATGAGAGAATGGGGGCGCAGGATGGGAGCAGCACATGACAGAATGGGGGCGCAGGATGGGAGCAGCACATGACAGAATGGGGGCGCAGGATGAGAGCAGCACATGACAGGATGGGAGCAGCACATGACAGAATGGGGGCGCAGGATGGGAGCAGCACATGACAGAATGGGGGCGCAGGATGGGAGCAGCACATGACAGAATGGGGGCGCAGGATGAGAGCAGCACATGACAGAATGGTGACACAGGATGAGAGCAGCACATGACAGAATGGGGGCGCAGGATGGGAGCAGCATATGACAGAATAGGGGTGCAGGATGGGAGCAGCACATGACAGAATAGGGACGCAGGATGGGAGCAACACATGACAGACGGGGTGCTGGATGGGAGCAGCACATGACAGAATGGGGGCGCAGGATGGGAGCAGCACATGACAGAATGGGGGCGCAGGATGGGAGCAACACATGACAGAATGGGGGCGCAGGATGGGAGCAGCACATGACAGAATGGGGGCGCAGGATGAGAGCAGCACATGACAGAATGGGGGGTGCAGGATGGGGGCAGCACATGACAGAATGGGGGCGCAGGATGGGAGCAGCACATGACAATGGGGGCGCAGGATGGGAGCAGCACAAGACAGAATGGGGACACAGGATGGGAGCAGCACATGACAAAATGGAGGGGCGCAGGATAGGAGCAGCACATGACAGAATGGGGGGGTGCAGGATGGGGGCAGCACATGACAGAATGGGAGCGCAGGATGGGAGCAGCACAAGACAGAATGGGGACACAGGATGGGAGCAGCACATGACAAAATGGAGGGGCGCAGGATAGGAGCAGCACATGACAGAATGGGGGGGTGCAGGATGGGGGCAGCACATGACAGAATGGGGGCGCAGGATGAGAGCAGCACATGACAGAATGGGGGCGCAGGATGGGAGCAGTACATGGCAGAATGGGGGCGCAGGATGGGAGCAACAAATGGCAGGATGGAAGCAACACATGACAGAAGGGGGGGCGCAGGATGGGAGCAGCACATGACAGAATAGGGACGCAGGATGGGAGCAACACATGACAGACGGGGTGCAGTATGGGAGCACCACATGACAGAATGGGGGCGCAGGATGAGAGCAGCACATGACAGAATTGGGGTGCAGAATGAGAGCAGCACATGACAGAATGGGGGAGCAGGATGGGAGCAACACATGACAGAATGGGGTGCTGGATGGGAGCAGTACATGACAGAATGGGGGCACAGGATAGGAGCAGCACATGACAGAAAGGGCGCAGGATGGGAGCAGCACATGACAGAATGGGGGCGCAGGATAAGAGCAGCACATGACAGAATGGGGGCGCAGGTTGGGAGCAACACATGACAGAATGGGGGCGCAGGATGGGAGCAGCACATGACAGAATGGGGGCGCAGGATGGGAGCAGCACATGACAGAATGGGGGCTCAGGATGGGAGCAGCACATGACAGAAAGGGGGCTCAGGATGAGAGCAGCACATGACAGAATGGGGGCTCAGGATAAGAGCAGCACATGACAGAATGGAGGCGCAGGATGGGAGCAGCACACAACAGAATGTGGGCGCAAGATGAGAGCAGCACACGACAGATGGGGGCTCAGGATGAGAGCAGCACATGAGAGAATGGGGGCGCAGGATGGGAGCAGCACATGACAGAATGGGGGCGCACGATGAGAGCAGCACATGACAGAATGGGGGGGCGCAGCATGAGAGCAGCACATGACAGAATGGGCGCTCAGGATGAGAGCAGCACATGACAGAATGGGGGCTCAGGATGGGAGCAGCACATGACAGAATGGGGGCGCAGGATGAGAGCAGCACATGACAGAATGGGGGCGCAGGATGGGAGCAGCACATGACAGAATGGGGGCGCAGGATGGGAGCAGCACATGACAGAATGGGGGCTCAGGATGAGAGCAGCACATGACAGAATGGGGGCGCAGGATAGGAGCAGCACATGACAGAATGGGGGTGCAGGATGAGAGTAGCACATGACAGAATGGGGGCGCTGGTTGGGAGCAACACATGACAGAATGGGGGCGCAGGATGGGAGCAGCACATGACAGAATGGGGGCTCAGGATGGGAGCAGCACATGACAGAAAGGAGGCTCGATGAGAGCAGCACATGAGAGAATGGGGGCTCAGGATAAGAGTAGCACATGACAGAATGGAGGCGCAGGATGGGAGCAGCACACGACCGAATGGGGGCGCAAGATGAGAGCAGAACATGACAGAATGGGGGCTCAGGATGAGAGCAGCACATGACAGAATGGGGGCGCAGGATGGGAGCAGCACATGACAGAATTGGGGCGCAGGATGAGAGCAGCACATGACAGAATGGGGGCGCAGGATGAGAGCAGCAAATGACAGAATGGGGGCTCAGGATGAGAGCAGCACATGACAGAATGGGGGCGCAGGATGGGAGCAGCACATGCCAGGATGGGAGCAGCACATGACAGAATGGGGGCGCAGGATGGGAGCAGCACATGACAGAATGGGGGCGCAGGATGGGAGCAGCACATGACAGAATGGGGGCTCAGGATGGGAGCAGCACATGACAGAAAGGAGGCTCAAGATGAGAGCAGCACATGAGAGAATGGGGGCTCAGGATAAGAGTAGCACATGACAGAATGGGGGCGCAGGATGGGAGCTGCACACGACCGAATGGAGGTGCAAGATGAGAGCAGCACATGACAGAATGGGGGCTCAGGATGAAAGCAGCACATGACAGAATGGCGGCGCAGGATGGGAGCAGCACATGACAGAATTGGGGCGCAGGATGAGAGCAGCACATGACAGAATGGGGGCTTGGGATGAGAGCAGCAAATGACAGAATGGGAGCTCAGGATGAGAGCAGCACATGACAGAATGGGGGCGCAGGATGGGAGCAACACATGACAGAATGGGGGCGCAGGATGGGAGCAGCACATGACAGAATGGGGGCGCAGGATGGGAGCAGCACATGACAGAATGGGGGCGCAGGATGAGAGCAGCACATGACAGAATGGTGACACAGGATGAGAGCAGCACATGACAGAATGGGGGCGCAGGATGGGAGCAGCATATGACAGAATAGGGGTGCAGGATGGGAGCAGCACATGACAGAATAGGGACGCAGGATGGGAGCAACACATGACAGACGGGGTGCTGGATGGGAGCAGCACATGACAGAATGGGGGCGCAGGATCGGAGCAGCACATGACAGAATGGGGGCGCAGGATGGGAGCAACACATGACAGAATGGGGGCGCAGGATGGGAGCAGCACATGACAGAATGGGGGCACAGGATGAGAGCAGCACATCACAGAATGGGGGGTGCAGGATGGGGGCAGCACATGACAGAATGGGGGCGCAGGATGGGAGCAGCACATGACAGAATGGGGGCGCAGGATGGGAGCAGCACATGACAGAATTGGGGCGCAGGATGAGAGCAGCACATGACAGAATGGGGGCGCAGGATGAGAGCAGCAAATGACAGAATGGGGGCTCAGGATGAGAGCAGCACATGGCAGAATGGGGGCGCAGGATGGGAGCAGCACATGCGAGGATGGGAGCAGCACATGACAGAATGGGGGCGCAGGATGGGAGCAGAACATGACAGAATGGGGGCGCAGGATGGGAGCAGCACATGACAGAATGGGGGCTCAGGATGGGAGCAGCACATGACAGAAAGGAGGCTCAAGATGAGAGCAGCACATGAGAGAATGGGGGCTCAGGATAAGAGTAGCACATGACAGAATGGGGGCGCAGGATGGGAGCTGCACACGACCGAATGGAGGTGAAAGATGAGAGCAGCACATGACAGAATGGGGGCTCAGGATGAAAGCAGCACATGACAGAATGGCGGCGCAGGATGGGAGCAGCACATGACAGAATTGGGGCGCAGGATGAGAGCAGCACATGACAGAATGGCGCAGGATGAGAGCAGCAAATGACAGAATGGGGGCTCAGGATGAGAGCAGCACATGACAGAATGGGGGCGCAGGATGGGAGCAGCACATGAGAGAATGGGGGCGCAGGATGGGAGCAGCACATGACAGAATGGGGGCGCAGGATGGGAGCAGCACATGACAGAATGGGGGCGCAGGATGAGAGCAGCACATGACAGGATGGGAGCAGCACATGACAGAATGGGGGCGCAGGATGGGAGCAGCACATGACAGAATGGGGGCGCAGGATGGGAACAGCACATGACAGAATGGGGGCGCAGGATGAGAGCAGCACATGACAGAATGGTGACACAGGATGAGAGCAGCACATGACAGAATGGGGGCGCAGGATGGGAGCAGCATATGACAGAATAGGGGTGCAGGATGGGAGCAGCACATGACAGAATAGGGACGCAGGATGGGAGCAACACATGACAGACGGGGTGCTGGATGGGAGCAGCACATGACAGAATGGGGGCGCAGGATGGGAGCAGCACATGACAGAATGGGGGCGCAGGATGGGAGCAACACATGACAGAATGGGGGCGCAGGATGGGAGCAGCACATGACAGAATGGGGGCGCAGGATGAGAGCAGCACATGACAGAATGGGGGGTGCAGGATGGGGGCAGCACATGACAGAATGGGGGCGCAGGATGGGAGCAGCACATGACAGAATGGGGGCGCAGGATGGGAGCAGCACAAGACAGAATGGGGACACAGGATGGGAGCAGCACATGACAAAATGGAGGGGCGCAGGATAGGAGCAGCACATGACAGAATGGGGGGGTGCAGGATGGGGGCAGCACATGACAGAATGGGAGCGCAGGATGGGAGCAGCACAAGACAGAATGGGGACACAGGATGGGAGCAGCACATGACAAAATGGAGGGGCGCAGGATAGGAGCAGCACATGACAGAATGGGGGGGTGCAGGATGGGGGCAGCACATGACAGAATCGGGGCGCAGGATGAGAGCAGCACATGACAGAATGGGGGCGCAGGATGGGAGCAGCACATGGCAGAATCGGGGCGCAGGATGGGAGCAACAAATGGCAGGATGGAAGCAACACATGACAGAAGGGGGGGCGCAGGATGGGAGCAGCACATGACAGAATAGGGACGCAGGATGGGAGCAACACATGACAGACAGGGTGCAGTATGGGAGCACCACATGACAGAATGGGGGCGCAGGATGAGAGCAGCACATGACAGAATTGGGGTGCAGAATGAGAGCAGCACATGACAGAATGGGGGAGCAGGATGGGAGCAACACATGACAGAATGGGGTGCTGGATGGGAGCAGTACATGACAGAATGGGGGCACAGGATAGGAGCAGCACATGACAGAAAGGGCGCAGGATGGGAGCAGCACATGACAGAATGGGGGCGCAGGATAAGAGCAGCACATGACAGAATGGGGGCGCAGGTTGGGAGCAACACATGACAGAATGGGGGCGCAGGATGGGAGCAGCACATGACAGAATGGGGGCGCAGGATGGGAGCAGCACATGACAGAATGGGGGCTCAGGATGGGAGCAGCACATGACAGAAAGGGGGCTCATGATGAGAGCAGCACATGACAGAATGGGGGCTCAGGATAAGAGCAGCACATGACAGAATGGAGGCGCAGGATGGGAGCAGCACACAACAGAATGTGGGCGCAAGATGAGAGCAGCACACGACAGATGGGGGCTCAGGATGAGAGCAGCACATGAGAGAATGGGGGCGCAGGATGGGAGCAGCACATGACAGAATGGGGGCGCACGATGAGAGCAGCACATGACAGAATGGGGGGGCGCAGCATGAGAGCAGCACATGACAGAATGGGGGCTCAGGATGAGAGCAGCACATGACAGAATGGGGGCTCAGGATGGGAGCAGCACATGACAGAATGGGGGCGCAGGATGAGAGCAGCACATGACAGAATGGGGGCGCAGGATGGGAGCAGCACATGGCAGGATGGGAGCAGCACATGACAGAATGGGGGCTCAGGATGAGAGCAGCACATGACAGAATGGGGGCGCAGGATAGGAGCAGCACATGACAGAATGGGGGTGCAGGATGAGAGTAGCACATGACAGAATGGGGGCGCTGGTTGGGAGCAACACATGACAGAATGGGGGCGCAGGATGGGAGCAGCACATGACAGAATGGGGGCTCAGGATGGGAGCAGCACATGACAGAAAGGAGGCTCAAGATGAGAGCAGCACATGAGAGAATGGGGGCTCAGGATAAGAGTAGCACATGACAGAATGGAGGCGCAGGATGGGAGCAGCACACGACCGAATGGGGGCGTAAGATGACAGCAGAACATGACAGAATGGGGGCTCAGGATGAGAGCAGCACATGACAGAATGGGGGCGCAGGATGGGAGCAGCACATGACAGAATTGGGGCGCAGGATGAGAGCAGCACATGACAGAATGGGGGCGCAGGATGAGAGCAGCAAATGACAGAATGGGGGCTCAGGATGAGAGCAGCACATGACAGAATGGGGGCGCAGGATGGGAGCAGCACATGCCAGGATGGGAGCAGCACATGACAGAATGGGGGCGCAGGATGGGAGCAGCACATGACAGAATGGGGGCGCAGGATGGGAGCAGCACATGACAGAATGGGGGCACAGGTTGGGAGGAACACATGATAGAATAAGGGCGCAGGATGGGAGCAGCACATGACAGAATGGGGGCTCAAGATGGGAGCGGCACATGACAGAATGGGGGCGCAGGATGGGAGCAGCACACGACAGAATGGAGGCGCAAAATGAGAGCAGCACACGACAGAATGGGGGCGCAAGATGAGAGCAGCACACGACAATAGGGGCGCAGGATGTGAGCAGCACACGACAGAATGGGGGCGCCGGATGAGAGCAGCACATGACAGAATGGGGGCGCCGGATGAGAGCAGCACATGACAGAATGGGGGCGCAGGATGGGAGCAGCACATGACAGAATGGGGCGCAGGATGAGAGCAGCACATGACAATGGGGGCGCAGGATGAGAGCAGCACATGACAGAATGGGGGCTCAGGATGAGAGCAGCACATGACAGAATGGGGACGCAGGATGAGCGCAGCACATGACAGAATGGGGCGCAGGATGGGAGCAACACATGACAGAATGGGGGCGCAGGATGGGAGCAGCACATGACAGAATAGGGGCGCAGGATGGGAGCAGCACATGACAGAATAGGGACGCAGGATGGGAGCAACACATGACAGACGGGGTGCAGTATAGGAGCACCACATGACAGAATGGGGGCGCAGGATGAGAGCAGCACATGACAGAATTGGGGTGCAGAATGAGAGCAGCACATGACAGAATGGGGGAGCAGGATGGGAGCAACACATGACAGAATGGGGTGCTGGATGGGAGCAGTACATGGCAGAATGGGGGCACAGGATAGGAGCAGCACATGACAGAAAGGGCGCAGGATGGGAGCAGCACATGACAGAATGGGGGCGCAGGATAAGAGCAGCACATGACAGAATGGGGGCGCAGGTTGGGAGCAACACATGACAGAATGGGGGCGCAGGATGGGAGCAGCACATGACAGAATGGGGGCGCAGGATGGGAGCAGCACATGACAGAATGGGGGCTCAGGATGGGAGCAGCACATGACAAAAAGGGGGCTCAGGATGAGAGCAGCACATGACAGAATGGGGGCTCAGGATAAGAGCAGCACATGACAGAATGGAGGCGCAGGATGGGAGCAGCACACAACAGAATGTGGGCGCAAGATGAGAGCAGCACACGACAGATGGGGGCTCAGGATGAGAGCAGCACATGAGAGAATGGGGGCGCAGGATGGGAGCAGCACATGACAGAATGGGGGGGCGCAGCATGAGAGCAGCACATGACAGAATGGGGGCTCAGGATGAGAGCAGCACATGACAGAATGGGGGCTCAGGATGGGAGCAGCACATGACAGACGGGGTGCAGTATGGGACCACCACATGACAGAATAGGGACGCAGGATGGGAGCAACACATGACAGACGGGGTGCAGTATGGGAGCACCACATGACAGAATGGGGGCGCAGGATGAGAGCAGCACATGACAGAATTGGGGTGCAGAATGAGAGCAGCACATGACAGAATGGGGGAGCAGGATGGGAGCAACACATGACAGAATGGGGGCGCAGGATGAGAGCAGCACATGACAGAATGGGGGCGCAGGATGTGAGCAGCACATGGCAGGATGGGAGCAGCACATGACAGAATGGGGGCTCAGGATGAGAGCAGCACATGACAGAATGGGGGCTCAGGATGGGAGCAGCACATGACAGAATGGGGGCGCAGGATGAGAGCAGCACATGACAGAATGGGGGCGCAGGATGGGAGCAGCACATGGCAGGATGGGAGCAGCACATGACAGAATGGGGGCTCAGGATGAGAGCAGCACATGACAGAATGGGGGCACAGGATAGGAGCAGCACATGACAGAATGGGGGTGCAGGATGAGAGTAGCACATGACAGAATGGGGGCGCTGGTTGGGAGCAACACATGACAGAATGGGGGCGCAGGATGGGAGCAGCACATGACAGAATGGGGGCTCAGGATGGGAGCAGCACATGACAGAAAGGAGGCTCAAGATGAGAGCAGCACATGAGAGAATGGGGGCTCAGGATAAGAGTAGCACATGACAGAATGGAGGCGCAGGATGGGAGCAGCACACGACCGAATGGGGGCGTAAGATGAGAGCAGAACATGACAGAATGGGGGCTCAGGATGAGAGCAGCACATGACAGAATGGGGGCGCAGGATGGGAGCAGCACATGACAGAATTGGGGCGCAGGATGAGAGCAGCACATGACAGAATGGGGGCGCAGGATGAGAGCAGCAAATGACAGAATGGGGGCTCAGGATGAGAGCAGCACATGACAGAATGGGGGCGCAGGATGGGAGCAGCACATGCCAGGATGGGAGCAGCACATGACAGAATGGGGGCGCAGGATGGGAGCAGCACATGACAGAATGGGGGCGCAGGATGGGAGCAGCACATGACAGAATGGGGGCACAGGTTGGGAGGAACACATGATAGAATAAGGGCGCAGGATGGGAGCAGCACATGACAGAATGGGGGCTCAAGATGGGAGCGGCACATGACAGAATGGGGGCGCAGGATGGGAGCAGCACACGACAGAATGGAGGCGCAAAATGAGAGCAGCACACGACAGAATGGGGGCGCAAGATGAGAGCAGCACACGACAATAGGGGCGCAGGATGTGAGCAGCACACGACAGAATGGGGGCGCCGGATGAGAGCAGCACATGACAGAATGGGGGCGCCGGATGAGAGCAGCACATGACAGAATGGGGGCGCAGGATGGGAGCAGCACATGACAGAATGGGGCGCAGGATGAGAGCAGCACATGACAATGGGGGCGCAGGATGAGAGCAGCACATGACAGAATGGGGGCTCAGGATGAGAGCAGCACATGACAGAATGGGGACGCAGGATGAGCGCAGCACATGACAGAATGGGGCGCAGGATGGGAGCAACACATGACAGAATGGGGGCGCAGGATGGGAGCAGCACATGACAGAATAGGGGCGCAGGATGGGAGCAGCACATGACAGGATGGGGGGCGCAGGATGGGAGCAGCACATGACAGAATAGGGACGCAGGATGGGAGCAACACATGACAGACGGGGTGCAGTATGGGAGCACCACATGACAGAATGGGGGCGCAGGATGAGAGCAGCACATGACAGAATTGGGGTGCAGAATGAGAGCAGCACATGACAGAATGGGGGAGCAGGATGGGAGCAACACATGACAGAATGGGGTGCTGGATGGGAGCAGTACATGGCAGAATGGGGGCACAGGATAGGAGCAGCACATGACAGAAAGGGCGCAGGATGGGAGCAGCACATGACAGAATGGGGGCGCAGGATAAGAGCAGCACATGACAGAATGGGGGCGCAGGTTGGGAGCAACACATGACAGAATGGGGGCGCAGGATGGGAGCAGCACATGACAGAATGGGGGCGCAGGATGTGAGCAGCACATGACAGAATCGGGGCTCAGGATGGGAGCAGCACATGACAAAAAGGGGGCTCAGGATGAGAGCAGCACATGACAGAATGGGGGCTCAGGATAAGAGCAGCACATGACAGAATGGAGGCGCAGGATGGGAGCAGCACACAACAGAATGTGGGCGCAAGATGAGAGCAGCACACGACAGATGGGGGCTCAGGATGAGAGCAGCACATGAGAGAATGGGGGCACAGGATGGGAGCAGCACATGACAGAATGGGGGGGCGCAGCATGAGAGCAGCACATGACAGAATGGGGGCTCAGGATGAGAGCAGCACATGACAGAATGGGGGCTCAGGATGGGAGCAGCACATGACAGACGGGGTGCAGTATGGGAGCACCACATGACAGAATAGGGACGCAGGATGGGAGCAACACATGACAGACGGGGTGCAGTATGGGAGCACCACATGACAGAATGGGGGCGCAGGATGAGAGCAGCACATGACAGAATTGGGGTGCAGAATGAGAGCAGCACATGACAGAATGGGGGAGCAGGATGGGAGCAACACATGACAGAATGGGGTGCTGGATGGGAGCAGTACATGGCAGAATGGGGGCACAGGATAGGAGCAGCACATGACAGAAAGGGCGCAGGATGGGAGCAGCACATGACAGAATGGGGGCGCAGGATAAGAGCAGCACATGACAGAATGGGGGCGCAGGTTGGGAGCAACACATGACAGAATGGGGGCGCAGGATGGGAGCAGCACATGACAGAATGGGGGCGCAGGATGGGAGCAGCACATGACAGAATGGGGGCTCAGGATGGGAGCAGCACATGACAAAAAGGGGGCTCAGGATGAGAGCAGCACATGACAGAATGGGGGCTCAGGATAAGAGCAGCACATGACAGAATGGAGGCGCAGGATGGGAGCAGCACACAACAGAATGTGGGCGCAAGATGAGAGCAGCACACGACAGATGGGGGCTCAGGATGAGAGCAGCACATGAGAGAATGGGGGCGCAGGATGGGAGCAGCACATGACAGAATGGGGGGGCGCAGCATGAGAGCAGCACATGACAGAATGGGGGCTCAGGATGAGAGCAGCACATGACAGAATGGGGGCTCAGGATGGGAGCAGCACATGACAGAATGGGGGCGCAGGATGAGAGCAGCACATGACAGAATGGGGGCGCAGGATGGGAGCAGCACATGAGAGAATGGGGGCGCAGGATGGGAGCAGCACATGACAGAATGGGGGCGCACGATGAGAGCAGCACATGACAGAATGGGGGGGCGCAGCATGAGAGCAGCACATGACAGAATGGGGGCTCAGGATGAGAGCAGCACATGACAGAATGGGGGCTCAGGATGGGAGCAGCACATGACAGAATGGGGGCGCAGGATGAGAGCAGCACATGACAGAATGGGGGCGCAGGATGGTAGCAGCACATGGCAGGATGGGAGCAGCACATGACAGAATGGGGGCTCAGGATGAGAGCAGCACATGACAGAATGGGGGCGCAGGATAGGAGCAGCACATGACAGAATGGGGGTGCAGGATGAGAGTAGCACATGACAGAATGGGGGCGCTGGTTGGGAGCAACACATGACAGAATGGGGGCGCAGGATGGGAGCAGCACATGACAGAATGGGGGCTCAGGATGGGAGCAGCACATGACAGAAAGGAGGCTCAAGATGAGAGCAGCACATGAGAGAATGGGGGCTCAGGATAAGAGTAGCACATGACAGAATGGAGGCGCAGGATGGGAGCAGCACACGACCGAATGGGGGCGTAAGATGAGAGCAGAACATGACAGAATGGGGGCTCAGGATGAGAGCAGCACATGACAGAATGGGGGCGCAGGATGGGAGCAGCACATGACAGAATTGGGGCGCAGGATGAGAGCAGCACATGACAGAATGGGGGCGCAGGATGAGAGCAGCAAATGACAGAATGGGGGCTCAGGATGAGAGCAGCACATGACAGAATGGGGGCGCAGGATGGGAGCAGCACATGACAGAATGGGGGCGCAGGATGGGAGCAGCACATGACAGAATGGGGGCGCAGGATGGGAGCAGCACATGACAGAATGGGGGCACAGGTTGGGAGGAACACATGATAGAATAAGGGCGCAGGATGGGAGCAGCACATGACAGAATGGGGGCTCAAGATGGGAGCGGCACATGACAGAATGGGGGCGCAGGATGGGAGCAGCACACGACAGAATGGAGGCGCAAAATGAGAGCAGCACACGACAGAATGGGGGCGCAAGATGAGAGCAGCACACGACAATAGGGGCGCAGGATGTGAGCAGCACACGACAGAATGGGGGCGCCGGATGAGAGCAGCACATGACAGAATGGGGGCGCCGGATGAGAGCAGCACATGACAGAATGGGGGCGCAGGATGGGAGCAGCACATGACAGAATGGGGCGCAGGATGAGAGCAGCACATGACAATGGGGGCGCAGGATGAGAGCAGCACATGACAGAATGGGGGCTCAGGATGAGAGCAGCACATGACAGAATGGGGACGCAGGATGAGCGCAGCACATGACAGAATGGGGCGCAGGATGGGAGCAACACATGACAGAATGGGGGCGCAGGATGGGAGCAGCACATGACAGAATAGGGGCGCAGGATGGGAGCAGCACATGACAGGATGGGGGGCGCAGGATGGGAGCAGCACATGACAGAATAGGGACGCAGGATGGGAGCAACACATGACAGACGGGGTGCAGTATGGGAGCACCACATGACAGAATGGGGGCGCAGGATGAGAGCAGCACATGACAGAATTGGGGTGCAGAATGAGAGCAGCACATGACAGAATGGGGGAGCAGGATGGGAGCAACACATGACAGAATGGGGTGCTGGATGGGAGCAGTACATGGCAGAATGGGGGCACAGGATAGGAGCAGCACATGACAGAAAGGGCGCAGGATGGGAGCAGCACATGACAGAATGGGGGCGCAGGATAAGAGCAGCACATGACAGAATGGGGGCGCAGGTTGGGAGCAACACATGACAGAATGGGGGCGCAGGATGGGAGCAGCACATGACAGAATGGGGGCGCAGGATGGGAGCAGCACATGACAGAATGGGGGCTCAGGATGGGAGCAGCACATGACAAAAAGGGGGCTCAGGATGAGAGCAGCACATGACAGAATGGGGGCTCAGGATAAGAGCAGCACATGACAGAATGGAGGCGCAGGATGGGAGCAGCACACAACAGAATGTGGGCGCAAGATGAGAGCAGCACACGACAGATGGGGGCTCAGGATGAGAGCAGCACATGAGAGAATGGGGGCGCAGGATGGGAGCAGCACATGACAGAATGGGGGGGCGCAGCATGAGAGCAGCACATGACAGAATGGGGGCTCAGGATGAGAGCAGCACATGACAGAATGGGGGCTCAGGATGGGAGCAGCACATGACAGAATGGGGGCGCAGGATGAGAGCAGCACATGACAGAATGGGGGCGCAGGATGGGAGCAGCACATGACAGAATGGGGGCGCAGGATGGGAGCAGCACATGACAGAATGGGGGCTCAGGATGAGAGCAGCACATGACAGAATGGGGGCGCAGGATAGGAGCAGCACATGACAGAATGGGGGTGCAGGATGAGAGTAGCACATGACAGAATGGGGGCGCTGGTTGGGAGCAACACATGACAGAATGGGGGCGCAGGATGGGAGCAGCACATGACAGAATGGGGGCTCAGGATGGGAGCAGCACATAACAGAAAGGAGGCTCAAGATGAGAGCAGCACATGAGAGAATGGGGGCTCAGGATAAGAGTAGCACATGACAGAATGGAGGCGCAGGATGGGAGCAGCACACGACCGAATGGGGGCGCAAGATGAGAGCAGCACATGACAGAATGGGGGCTCAGGATGAGAGCAGCACATGACAGAATGGGGGCGCAGGATGGGAGCAGCACATGACAGAATTAGGACGCAGGATGAGAGCAGCACATGACAGAATGGGGGCGCAGGATGAGAGCAGCAAATGACAGAATGGGGGCTCAGGATGAGAGCAGCACATGGCAGAATGGGGGCGCAGGATGGGAGCAGCACATGCCAGGATGGGAGCAGCACATGACAGAATGGGGGCGCAGGATGGGAGCAGCACATGACAGAATGGGGGCGCAGGATGGGAGCAGCACATGACAGAATGGGGGCTCAGGATGGGAGCAGCACATGACAGAAAGGAGGCTCAAGATGAGAGCAGCACATGAGAGAATGGGGGCTCAGGATAAGAGTAGCACATGACAGAATGGGGGCGCAGGATGGGAGCTGCACACGACCGAATGGAGGTGCAAGATGAGAGCAGCACATGACAGAATGGGGGCTCAGGATGAAAGCAGCACATGACAGAATGGCGGCGCAGGATGGGAGCAGCACATGACAGAATTGGGGCGCAGGATGAGAGCAGCACATGACAGAATGGCGCAGGATGAGAGCAGCAAATGACAGAATGGGGGCTCAGGATGAGAGCAGCACATGACAGAATGGGGGCGCAGGATGGGAGCAGCACATGAGAGAATGGGGGCGCAGGATGGGAGCAGCACATGACAGAATGGGGGCGCAGGATGGGAGCAGCACATGACAGAATGGGGGCGCAGGATGAGAGCAGCACATGACAGGATGGGAGCAGCACATGACAGAATGGGGGCGCAGGATGGGAGCAGCACATGACAGAATGGGGGCGCAGGATGGGAGCAGCACATGACAGAATGGGGGCGCAGGATGAGAGCAGCACATGACAGAATGGTGACACAGGATGAGAGCAGCACATGACAGAATGGGGGCGCAGGATGGGAGCAGCATATGACAGAATAGGGGTGCAGGATGGGAGCAGCACATGACAGAATAGGGACGCAGGATGGGAGCAACACATGACAGACGGGGTGCTGGATGGGAGCAGCACATGACAGAATGGGGGCGCAGGATGGGAGCAGCACATGACAGAATGGGGGCGCAGGATGGGAGCAACACATGACAGAATGGGGGCGCAGGATGGGAGCAGCACATGACAGAATGGGGGCGCAGGATGAGAGCAGCACATGACAGAATGGGGGGTGCAGGATGGGGGCAGCACATGACAGAATGGGGGCGCAGGATGGGAGCAGCACATGACAGAATGGGGGCGCAGGATGGGAGCAGCACAAGACAGAATGGGGACACAGGATGGGAGCAGCACATGACAAAATGGAGGGGCGCAGGATAGGAGCAGCACATGACAGAATGGGGGGGTGCAGGATGGGGGCAGCACATGACAGAATGGGAGCGCAGGATGGGAGCAGCACAAGACAGAATGGGGACACAGGATGGGAGCAGCACATGACAAAATGGAGGGGCGCAGGATAGGAGCAGAACATGACAGAATGGGGGGGTGCAGGATGGGGGCAGCACATGACAGAATGGGGGCGCAGGATGAGAGCAGCACATGACAGAATGGGGGCGCAGGATGGGAGCAGTACATGGCAGAATGGGGGCGCAGGATGGGAGCAACAAATGGCAGGATGGAAGCAACACATGACAGAAGGGGGGGCGCAGGATGGGAGCAGCACATGACAGAATAGGGACGCAGGATGGGAGCAACACATGACAGACGGGGTGCAGTATGGGAGCACCACATGACAGAATGGGGGCGCAGGATGAGAGCAGCACATGACAGAATTGGGGTGCAGAATGAGAGCAGCACATGACAGAATGGGGGAGCAGGATGGGAGCAACACATGACAGAATGGGGTGCTGGATGGGAGCAGTACATGACAGAATGGGGGCACAGGATAGGAGCAGCACATGACAGAAAGGGCGCAGGATGGGAGCAGCACATGACAGAATGGGGGCGCAGGATAAGAGCAGCACATGACAGAATGGGGGCGCAGGTTGGGAGCAACACATGACAGAATGGGGGCGCAGGATGGGAGCAGCACATGACAGAATGGGGGCGCAGGATGGGAGCAGCACATGACAGAATGGGGGCTCAGGATGGGAGCAGCACATGACAGAAAGGGGGCTCAGGATGAGAGCAGCACATGACAGAATGGGGGCTCAGGATAAGAGCAGCACATGACAGAATGGAGGCGCAGGATGGGAGCAGCACACAACAGAATGTGGGCGCAAGATGAGAGCAGCACACGACAGATGGGGGCTCAGGATGAGAGCAGCACATGAGAGAATGGGGGCGCAGGATGGGAGCATCACATGACAGAATGGGGGCGCACGATGAGAGCAGCACATGACAGAATGGGGGGGCGCAGCATGAGAGCAGCACATGACAGAATGGGGGCTCAGGATGAGAGCAGCACATGACAGAATGGGGGCTCAGGATGGGAGCAGCACATGACAGAATGGGGGCGCAGGATGAGAGCAGCACATGACAGAATGGGGGCGCAGGATGGGAGCAGCACATGACAGAATGGGGGCGCAGGATGGGAGCAGCACATGACAGAATGGGGGCTCAGGATGAGAGCAGCACATGACAGAATGGGGGCGCAGGATAGGAGCAGCACATGACAGAATGGGGGTGCAGGATGAGAGTAGCACATGACAGAATGGGGGCGCTGGTTGGGAGCAACACATGACAGAATGGGGGCGCAGGATGGGAGCAGCACATGACTGAATGGGGGCTCAGGATGGGAGCAGCACATGACAGAAAGGAGGCTCGATGAGAGCAGCACATGAGAGAATGGGGGCTCAGGATAAGAGTAGCACATGACAGAATGGAGGCGCAGGATGGGAGCAGCACACGACCGAATGGGGGCGCAAGATGAGAGCAGAACATGACAGAATGGGGGCTCAGGATGAGAGCAGCACATGACAGAATGGGGGCGCAGGATGGGAGCAGCACATGACAGAATTGGGGCGCAGGATGAGAGCAGCACATGACAGAATGGGGGCGCAGGATGAGAGCAGCAAATGACAGAATGGGGGCTCAGGATGAGAGCAGCACATGACAGAATGGGGGCGCAGGATGGGAGCAGCACATGCCAGGATGGGAGCAGCACATGACAGAATGGGGGCGCAGGATGGGAGCAGCACATGACAGAATGGGGGCGCAGGATGGGAGCAGCACATGACAGAATGGGGGCTCAGGATGGGAGCAGCACATGACAGAAAGGAGGCTCAAGATGATAGCAGCACATGAGAGAATGGGGGCTCAGGATAAGAGTAGCACATGACAGAATGGGGGCGCAGGATGGGAGCTGCACACGACCGAATGGAGGTGCAAGATGAGAGCAGCACATGACAGAATGGGGGCTCAGGATGAAAGCAGCACATGACAGAATGGCGGCGCAGGATGGGAGCAGCACATGACAGAATTGGGGCGCAGGATGAGAGCAGCACATGACAGAATGGGGGCTCGGGATGAGAGCAGCAAATGACAGAATGGGGGCTCAGGATGAGAGCAGCACATGACAGAATGGGGGCGCAGGATGGGAGCAACACATGACAGAATGGGGGCGCAGGATGGGAGCAGCACATGACAGAATGGGGGCGCAGGATGGGAGCAGCACATGACAGAATGGGGGCGCAGGATGAGAGCAGCACATGACAGAATGGTGACACAGGATGAGAGCAGCACATGACAGAATGGGGGCGCAGGATGGGAGCAGCATATGACAGAATAGGGGTGCAGGATGGGAGCAGCACATGACAGAATAGGGACGCAGGATGGGAGCAACACATGACAGACGGGGTGCTGGATGGGAGCAGCACATGACAGAATGGGGGCGCAGGATCGGAGCAGCACATGACAGAATGGGGGCGCAGGATGGGAGCAACACATGACAGAATGGGGGCGCAGGATGGGAGCAGCACATGACAGAATGGGGGTGCAGGATGAGAGCAGCACATCACAGAATGGGGGGTGCAGGATGGGGGCAGCACATGACAGAATGGGGGCGCAGGATGGGAGCAGCACATGACAGAATGGGGGCGCAGGATGGGAGCAGCACATGACAGAATTGGGGCGCAGGATGAGAGCAGCACATGACAGAATGGGGGCGCAGGATGAGAGCAGCAAATGACAGAATGGGGGCTCAGGATGAGAGCAGCACATGGCAGAATGGGGGCGCAGGATGGGAGCAGCACATGCCAGGATGGGAGCAGCACATGACAGAATGGGGGCGCAGGATGGGAGCAGAACATGACAGAATAGGGGCGCAGGATGGGAGCAGCACATGACAGAATGGGGGCTCAGGATGGGAGCAGCACATCACAGAAAGGAGGCTCAAGATGAGAGCAGCACATGAGAGAATGGGGGCTCAGGATAAGAGTAGCACATGACAGAATGGGGGCGCAGGATGGGAGCTGCACACGACCGAATGGAGGTGCAAGATGAGAGCAGCACATGACAGAATGGGGGCTCAGGATGAAAGCAGCACATGACAGAATGGCGGCGCAGGATGGGAGCAGCACATGACAGAATTGGGGCGCAGGATGAGAGCAGCACATGACAGAATGGCGCAGGATGAGAGCAGCAAATGACAGAATGGGGGCTCAGGATGAGAGCAGCACATGACAGAATGGGGGCGCAGGATGGGAGCAGCACATGAGAGAATGGGGGCGCAGGATGGGAGCAGCACATGACAGAATGGGGGCGCAGGATGGGAGCAGCACATGACAGAATGGGGGCGCAGGATGGGAGCAGCACATGACAGAATGGGGGCGCAGGATGGGAGCAGCACATGACAGAATGGGGGCGCAGGATGAGAGCAGCACATGACAGAATGGTGACACAGGATGAGAGCAGCACATGACAGAATGGGGGCGCAGGATGGGAGCAGCATATGACAGAATAGGGGTGCAGGATGGGAGCAGCACATGACAGAATAGGGACGCAGGATGGGAGCAACACATGACAGACGGGGTGCTGGATGGGAGCAGCACATGACAGAATGGGGGCGCAGGATGGGAGCAGCACATGACAGAATGGGGGCGCAGGATGGGAGCAACACATGACAGAATGGGGGCGCAGGATGGGAGCAGCACATGACAGAATGGGGGCGCAGGATGAGAGCAGCACATGACAGAATGGGGGGTGCAGGATGGGGGCAGCACATGACAGAATGGGGGCGCAGGATGGGAGCAGCACATGACAGAATGGGGGCGCAGGATGGGAGCAGCACAAGACAGAATGGGGACACAGGATGGGAGCAGCACATGACAAAATGGAGGGGCGCAGGATAGGAGCAGCACATGACAGAATGGGGGGGTGCAGGATGGGGGCAGCACATGACAGAATGGGAGCGCAGGATGGGAGCAGCACAAGACAGAATGGGGACACAGGATGGGAGCAGCACATGACAAAATGGAGGGGCGCAGGATAGGAGCAGCACATGACAGAATGGGGGGGTGCAGGATGGGGACAGCACATGACAGAATGGGGGCGCAGGATGAGAGCAGCACATGACAGAATGGGGGCGCAGGATGGGAGCAGCACATGGCAGAATGGGGGCGCAGGATGGGAGCAACAAATGGCAGGATGGAAGCAACACATGACAGAAGGGGGGGCGCAGGATGGGAGCAGCACATGACAGAATAGGGACGCAGGATGGGAGCAACACATGACAGACGGGGTGCAGTATGGGAGCACCACATGACAGAATGGGGGCGCAGGATGAGAGCAGCACATGACAGAATTGGGGTGCAGAATGAGAGCAGCACATGACAGAATGGGGGAGCAGGATGGGAGCAACACATGACAGAATGGGGTGCTGGATGGGAGCAGTACATGACAGAATGGGGGCACAGGATAGGAGCAGCACATGACAGAAAGGGCGCAGGATGGGAGCAGCACATGACAGAATGGGGGCGCAGGATAAGAGCAGCACATGACAGAATGGGGGCGCAGGTTGGGAGCAACACATGACAGAATGGGGGCGCAGGATGGGAGCAGCACATGACAGAATGGGGGCGCAGGATGGGAGCAGCACATGACAGAATGGGGGCTCAGGATGGGAGCAGCACATGACAGAAAGGGGGCTCATGATGAGAGCAGCACATGACAGAATGGGGGCTCAGGATAAGAGCAGCACATGACAGAATGGAGGCGCAGGATGGGAGCAGCACACAACAGAATGTGGGCGCAAGATGAGAGCAGCACACGACAGATGGGGGCTCAGGATGAGAGCAGCACATGAGAGAATGGGGGCGCAGGATGGGAGCAGCACATGACAGAATGGGGGCGCACGATGAGAGCAGCACATGACAGAATGGGGGGGCGCAGCATGAGAGCAGCACATGACAGAATGGGGGCTCAGGATGAGAGCAGCACATGACAGAATGGGGGCTCAGGATGGGAGCAGCACATGACAGAATGGGGGCGCAGGATGAGAGCAGCACATGACAGAATGGGGGCGCAGGATGGGAGCAGCACATGGCAGGATGGGAGCAGCACATGACAGAATGGGGGCTCAGGATGAGAGCAGCACATGACAGAATGGGGGCGCAGGATAGGAGCAGCACATGACAGAATGGGGGTGCAGGATGAGAGTAGCACATGACAGAATGGGGGCGCTGGTTGGGAGCAACACATGACAGAATGGGGGCGCAGGATGGGAGCAGCACATGACAGAATGGGGGCTCAGGATGGGAGCAGCACATGACAGAAAGGAGGCTCAAGATGAGAGCAGCACATGAGAGAATGGGGGCTCAGGATAAGAGTAGCACATGACAGAATGGAGGCGCAGGATGGGAGCAGCACACGACCGAATGGGGGCGTAAGATGAGAGCAGAACATGACAGAATGGGGGCTCAGGATGAGAGCAGCACATGACAGAATGGGGGCGCAGGATGGGAGCAGCACATGACAGAATTGGGGCGCAGGATGAGAGCAGCACATGACAGAATGGGGGCGCAGGATGAGAGCAGCAAATGACAGAATGGGGGCTCAGGATGAGAGCAGCACATGACAGAATGGGGGCGCAGGATGGGAGCAGCACATGCCAGGATGGGAGCAGCACATGACAGAATGGGGGCGCAGGATGGGAGCAGCACATGACAGAATGGGGGCGCAGGATGGGAGCAGCACATGACAGAATGGGGGCTCAGGATGGGAGCAGCACATGACAGAAAGGAGGCTCAAGATGAGAGCAGCACATGAGAGAATGGGGGCTCAGGATAAGAGTAGCACATGACAGAATGGGGGCGCAGGATGGGAGCTGCACACAACCGAATGGAGGTGCAAGATGAGAGCAGCACATGACAGAATGGGGGCGCAGGATGAGAGCAGCACATGACAGAATGGGGGCGCAGGATGAGAGCAGCACATGACAGAATTGGGGCGCAGGATGAGAGCAGCACATGACAGAATGGGGGCGCAGGATGAGAGCAGCAAATGACAGAATGGGGGCTCAGGATGAGAGCAGCACATGACAGAATGGGGGCGCAGGATGGGAGCAGCACATGAGAGAATGGGGGCGCAGGATGGGAGCAGCACATGACAGAATGGGGGCGCAGGATGGGAGCAGCACATGACAGAATGGGGGCGCAGGATGGGAGCAGCACATGACAGAATGGGGGCTCAGGATGGGAGCAGCACATGACAGAAAGGAGGCTCAAGATGAGAGCAGCACATGAGAGAATGGGGGCTCAGGATAAGAGTAGCACATGACAGAATGGGGGCGCAGGATGGGAGCTGCACACGACCGAATGGAGGTGCAAGATGAGAGCAGCACATGACAGAATGGGGGCTCAGGATGAAAGCAGCACATGACAGAATGGCGGCGCAGGATGGGAGCAGCACATGACAGAATTGGGGCGCAGGATGAGAGCAGCACATGACAGAATGGCGCAGGATGAGAGCAGCAAATGACAGAATGGGGGCTCAGGATGAGAGCAGCACATGACAGAATGGGGGCGCAGGATGGGAGCAGCACATGAGAGAATGGGGGCGCAGGATGGGAGCAGCACATGACAGAATGGGGGCGCAGGATGGGAGCAGCACATGACAGAATGGGGGCGCAGGATGAGAGCAGCACATGACAGGATGGGAGCAGCACATGACAGAATGGGGGCGCAGGATGGGAGCAGCACATGACAGAATGGGGGCGCAGGATGGGAGCAGCACATGACAGAATGGGGGCGCAGGATGAGAGCAGCACATGACAGAATGGTGACACAGGATGAGAGCAGCACATGACAGAATGGGGGCGCAGGATGGGAGCAGCATATGACAGAATAGGGGTGCAGGATGGGAGCAGCACATGACAGAATGGGGGCGCAGGATGGGAGCGGCACATGACAGAATGGGGGCGCAGGATGGGAGCAACACATGACAGAATGGGGGCGCAGGATGGGAGCAGCACATGACAGAATGGGGGCGCAGGATGAGAGCAGCACATGACAGAATGGGGGGTGCAGGATGGGGGCAGCACATGACAGAATGGGGGCGCAGGATGGGAGCAGCACATGACAGAATGGGGGCGCAGGATGGGAGCAGCACATGACAGAAAGGAGGCTCAAGATGAGAGCAGCACATGAGAGAATGGGGGCTCAGGATAAGAGTAGCACATGACAGAATGGGGGCGCAGGATGGGAGCAGCACATGACAAAATGGAGGGGCGCAGGATAGGAGCAGCACATGACAGAATGGGGGGGTGCAGGATGGGGGCAGCACATGACAGAATGGGAGCGCAGGATGGGAGCAGCACAAGACAGAATGGGGACACAGGATGGGAGCAGCACATGACAAAATGGAGGGGCGCAGGATAGGAGCAGAACATGACAGAATGGGGGGGTGCAGGATGGGGGCAGCACATGACAGAATGGGGGCGCAGGATGAGAGCAGCACATGACAGAATGGGGGCGCAGGATGGGAGCAGTACATGGCAGAATGGGGGCGCAGGATGGGAGCAACAAATGGCAGGATGGAAGCAACACATGACAGAAGGGGGGGCGCAGGATGGGAGCAGCACATGACAGAATAGGGACGCAGGATGGGAGCAACACATGACAGACGGGGTGCAGTATGGGAGCACCACATGACAGAATGGGGGCGCAGGATGAGAGCAGCACATGACAGAATTGGGGTGCAGAATGAGAGCAGCACATGACAGAATGGGGGAGCAGGATGGGAGCAACACATGACAGAATGGGGTGCTGGATGGGAGCAGTACATGACAGAATGGGGGCACAGGATAGGAGCAGCACATGACAGAAAGGGCGCAGGATGGGAGCAGCACATGACAGAATGGGGGCGCAGGATAAGAGCAGCACATGACAGAATGGGGGCGCAGGTTGGGAGCAACACATGACAGAATGGGGGCGCAGGATGGGAGCAGCACATGACAGAATGGGGGCGCAGGATGGGAGCAGCACATGACAGAATGGGGGCTCAGGATGGGAGCAGCACATGACAGAAAGGGGGCTCAGGATGAGAGCAGCACATGACAGAATGGGGGCTCAGGATAAGAGCAGCACATGACAGAATGGAGGCGCAGGATGGGAGCAGCACACAACAGAATGTGGGCGCAAGATGAGAGCAGCGCACGACAGATGGGGGCTCAGGATGAGAGCAGCACATGAGAGAATGGGGGCGCAGGATGGGAGCATCACATGACAGAATGGGGGCGCACGATGAGAGCAGCACATGACAGAATGGGGGGGCGCAGCATGAGAGCAGCACATGACAGAATGGGGGCTCAGGATGAGAGCAGCACATGACAGAATGGGGGCTCAGGATGGGAGCAGCACATGACAGAATGGGGGCGCAGGATGAGAGCAGCACATGACAGAATGGGGGCGCAGGATGGGAGCAGCACATGACAGAATGGGGGCGCAGGATGGGAGCAGCACATGACAGAATGGGGGCTCAGGATGAGAGCAGCACATGACAGAATGGGGGCGCAGGATAGGAGCAGCACATGACAGAATGGGGGTGCAGGATGAGAGTAGCACATGACAGAATGGGGGCGCTGGTTGGGAGCAACACATGACAGAATGGGGGCGCAGGATGGGAGCAGCACATGACAGAATGGGGGCTCAGGATGGGAGCAGCACATGACAGAAAGGAGGCTCGATGAGAGCAGCACATGAGAGAATGGGGGCTCAGGATAAGAGTAGCACATGACAGAATAGAGGCGCAGGATGGGAGCAGCACACGACCGAATGGGGGCGCAAGATGAGAGCAGAACATGACAGAATGGGGGCTCAGGATGAGAGCAGCACATGACAGAATGGGGGCGCAGGATGGGAGCAGCACATGACAGAATTGGGGCGCAGGATGAGAGCAGCACATGACAGAATGGGGGCGCAGGATGAGAGCAGCAAATGACAGAATGGGGGCTCAGGATGAGAGCAGCACATGACAGAATGGGGGCGCAGGATGGGAGCAGCACATGCTAGGATGGAAGCAGCACATGACAGAATGGGGGCGCAGGATGAGAGCAGCACATGACAGAATGGGGGCGCAGGATGGGAGCAGCACATGACAGAATGGGGGCTCAGGATGGGAGCAGCACATGACAGAAAGGAGGCTCAAGATGAGAGCAGCACATGAGAGAATGGGGGCTCAGGATAAGAGTAGCACATGACAGAATGGGGGCGCAGGATGGGAGCTGCACACGACCGAATGGAGGTGCAAGATGAGAGCAGCACATGACAGAATGGGGGCTCAGGATGAAAGCAGCACATGACAGAATGGCGGCGCAGGATGGGAGCAGCACATGACAGAATTGGGGCGCAGGATGAGAGCAGCACATGACAGAATGGGGGCTCGGGATGAGAGCAGCAAATGACAGAATGGGGGCTCAGGATGAGAGCAGCACATGACAGAATGGGGGCGCAGGATGGGAGCAACACATGACAGAATGGGGGCGCAGGATGGGAGCAGCACATGACAGAATGGGGGCGCAGGATGGGAGCAGCACATGACAGAATGGGGGCGCAGGATGAGAGCAGCACATGACAGAATGGTGACACAGGATGAGAGCAGCACATGACAGAATGGGGGCGCAGGATGGGAGCAGCATATGACAGAATAGGGGTGCAGGATGGGACCAGCATATGACAGAATAGGGACGCAGGATGGGAGCAACACATGACAGACGGGGTGCTGGATGGGAGCAGCACATGACAGAATGGGGGCGCAGGATCGGAGCAGCACATGACAGAATGGGGGCGCAGGATGGGAGCAACACATGACAGAATGGGGGCGCAGGATGGGAGCAGCACATGACAGAATGGGGGCGCAGGATGAAAGCAGCACATCACAGAATGGGGGGTGCAGGATGGGGGCAGCACATGACAGAATGGGGGCGCAGGATGGGAGCAGCACATGACAGAATGGGGGCGCAGGATGGGAGCAGCACATGACAGAATTGGGGCGCAGGATGAGAGCAGCACATGACAGAATGGGGGCGCAGGATGAGAGCAGCAAATGACAGAATGGGGGCTCAGGATGAGAGCAGCACATGGCAGAATGGGGGCGCAGGATGGGAGCAGCACATGCCAGGATGGGAGCAGCACATGACAGAATGGGGGCGCAGGATGGGAGCAGAACATGACAGAATAGGGGCGCAGGATGGGAGCAGCACATGACAGAATGGGGGCTCAGGATGGGAGCAGCACATGACAGAAAGGAGGCTCAAGATGAGAGCAGCACATGAGAGAATGGGGGCTCAGGATAAGAGTAGCACATGACAGAATGGGGGCGCAGGATGGGAGCTGCACACGACCGAATGGAGGTGCAAGATGAGAGCAGCACATGACAGAATGGGGGCTCAGGATGAAAGCAGCACATGACAGAATGGCGGCGCAGGATGGGAGCAGCACATGACAGAATTGGGGCGCAGGATGAGAGCAGCACATGACAGAATGGCGCAGGATGAGAGCAGCAAATGACAGAATGGGGGCTCAGGATGAGAGCAGCACATGACAGAATGGGGGCGCAGGATGGGAGCAGCACATGAGAGAATGGGGGCGCAGGATGGGAGCAGCACACGACCGAATGGGGGCGCAAGATGAGAGCAGAACATGACAGAATGGGGGCTCAGGATGAGAGCAGCACATGACAGAATGGGGGCGCAGGATGGGAGCAGCACATGACAGAATTGGGGCGCAGGATGAGAGCAGCACATGACAGAATGGGGGCGCAGGATGAGAGCAGCAAATGACAGAATGGGGGCTCAGGATGAGAGCAGCACATGACAGAATGGGGGCGCAGGATGGGAGCAGCACATGCCAGGATGGAAGCAGCACATGACAGAATGGGGGCGCAGGATGGGAGCAGCACATGACAGAATGGGGGCGCAGGATGGGAGCAGCACATGACAGAATGGGGGCTCAGGATGGGAGCAGCACATGACAGAAAGGAGGCTCAAGATGAGAGCAGCACATGAGAGAATGGGGGCTCAGGATAAGAGTAGCACATGACAGAATGGGGGCGCAGGATGGGAGCTGCACACGACCGAATGGAGGTGCAAGATGAGAGCAGCACATGACAGAATGGGGGCTCAGGATGAAAGCAGCACATGACAGAATGGCAGCGCAGGATGGGAGCAGCACATGACAGAATTGGGGCGCAGGATGAGAGCAGCACATGACAGAATGGGGGCTCGGGATGAGAGCAGCAAATGACAGAATGGGGGCTCAGGATGAGAGCAGCACATGACAGAATGGGGGCGCAGGATGGGAGCAACACATGACAGAATGGGGGCGCAGGATGGGAGCAGCACATGACAGAATGGGGGCGCAGGATGGGAGCAGCACATGACAGAATGGGGGCGCAGGATGAGAGCAGCACATGACAGAATGGTGACACAGGATGAGAGCAGCACATGACAGAATGGGGGCGCAGGATGGGAGCAGCATATGACAGAATAGGGGTGCAGGATGGGAGCAGCATATGACAGAATAGGGACGCAGGATGGGAGCAACACATGACAGACGGGGTGCTGGATGGGAGCAGCACATGACAGAATGGGGGCGCAGGATCGGAGCAGCACATGACAGAATGGGGGCGCAGGATGGGAGCAACACATGACAGAATGGGGGCGCAGGATGGGAGCAGCACATGACAGAATGGGGGCGCAGGATGAGAGCAGCACATCACAGAATGGGGGGTGCAGGATGGGGGCAGCACATGACAGAATGGGGGCGCAGGATGGGAGCAGCACATGACAGAATGGGGGCGCAGGATGGGAGCAGCACATGACAGAATTGGGGCGCAGGATGAGAGCAGCACATGACAGAATGGGGGCGCAGGATGAGAGCAGCAAATGACAGAATGGGGGCTCAGGATGAGAGCAGCACATGGCAGAATGGGGGCGCAGGATGGGAGCAGCACATGCCAGGATGGGAGCAGCACATGACAGAATGGGGGCGCAGGATGGGAGCAGAACATGACAGAATAGGGGCGCAGGATGGGAGCAGCACATGACAGAATGGGGGCTCAGGATGGGAGCAGCACATGACAGAAAGGAGGCTCAAGATGAGAGCAGCACATGAGAGAATGGGGGCTCAGGATAAGAGTAGCACATGACAGAATGGGGGCGCAGGATGGGAGCTGCACACGACCGAATGGAGGTGCAAGATGAGAGCAGCACATGACAGAATGGGGGCTCAGGATGAAAGCAGCACATGACAGAATGGCGGCGCAGGATGGGAGCAGCACATGACAGAATTGGGGCGCAGGATGAGAGCAGCACATGACAGAATGGCGCAGGATGAGAGCAGCAAATGACAGAATGGGGGCTCAGGATGAGAGCAGCACATGACAGAATGGGGGCGCAGGATGGGAGCAGCACATGAGAGAATGGGGGCGCAGGATGGGAGCAGCACATGACAGAATGGGGGCGCAGGATGGGAGCAGCACATGACAGAATGGGGGCGCAGGATGGGAGCAGCACATGACAGAATGGGGGCGCAGGATGGGAGCAGCACATGACAGAATGGGGGCGCAGGATGAGAGCAGCACATGACAGAATGGTGACACAGGATGAGAGCAGCACATGACAGAATGGGGGCGCAGGATGGGAGCAGCATATGACAGAATAGGGGTGCAGGATGGGAGCAGCACATGACAGAATACGGACGCAGGATGGGAGCAACACATGACAGACGGGGTGCTGGATGGGAGCAGCACATGACAGAATGGGGGCGCAGGATGGGAGCAGCACATGACAGAATGGGGGCGCAGGATGGGAGCAACACATGACAGAATGGGGGCGCAGGATGGGAGCAGCACATGACAGAATGGGGGCGCAGGATGAGAGCAGCACATGACAGAATGGGGGGTGCAGGATGGGGGCAGCACATGACAGAATGGGGGCGCAGGATGGGAGCAGCACATGACAGAATGGGGGCGCAGGATGGGAGCAGCACAAGACAGAATGGGGACACAGGATGGGAGCAGCACATGACAAAATGGAGGGGCGCAGGATAGGAGCAGCACATGACAGAATGGGGGGGTGCAGGATGGGGGCAGCACATGACAGAATGGGAGCGCAGGATGGGAGCAGCACAAGACAGAATGGGGACACAGGATGGGAGCAGCACATGACAAAATGGAGGGGCGCAGGATAGGAGCAGCACATGACAGAATGGGGGGGTGCAGGATGGGGGCAGCACATGACAGAATGGGGGCGCAGGATGAGAGCAGCACATGACAGAATGGGGGCGCAGGATGGGAGCAGCACATGGCAGAATGGGGGCGCAGGATGGGAGCAACAAATGGCAGGATGGAAGCAACACATGACAGAAGGGGGGGCGCAGGATGGGAGCAGCACATGACAGAATAGGGACGCAGGATGGGAGCAACACATGACAGACGGGGTGCAGTATGGGAGCACCACATGACAGAATGGGGGCGCAGGATGAGAGCAGCACATGACAGAATTGGGGTGCAGAATGAGAGCAGCACATGACAGAATGGGGGAGCAGGATGGGAGCAACACATGACAGAATGGGGTGCTGGATGGGAGCAGTACATGACAGAATGGGGGCACAGGATAGGAGCAGCACATGACAGAAAGGGCGCAGGATGGGAGCAGCACATGACAGAATGGGGGCGCAGGATAAGAGCAGCACATGACAGAATGGGGGCGCAGGTTGGGAGCAACACATGACAGAATGGGGGCGCAGGATGGGAGCAGCACATGACAGAATGGGGGCGCAGGATGGGAGCAGCACATGACAGAATGGGGGCTCAGGATGGGAGCAGCATATGACAGAAAGGGGGCTCATGATGAGAGCAGCACATGACAGAATGGGGGCTCAGGATAAGAGCAGCACATGACAGAATGGAGGCGCAGGATGGGAGCAGCACACAACAGAATGTGGGCGCAAGATGAGAGCAGCACACGACAGATGGGGGCTCAGGATGAGAGCAGCACATGAGAGAATGGGGGCGCAGGATGGGAGCAGCACATGACAGAATGGGGGCGCACGATGAGAGCAGCACATGACAGAATGGGGGGCGCAGCATGAGAGCAGCACATGACAGAATGGGGGCTCAGGATGAGAGCAGCACATGACAGAATGGGGGCTCAGGATGGGAGCAGCACATGACAGAATGGGGGCGCAGGATGAGAGCAACACATGACAGAATGGGGGCGCAGGATGGGAGCAGCACATGGCAGGATGGGAGCAGCACATGACAGAATGGGGGCTCAGGATGAGAGCAGCACATGACAGAATGGGGGCGCAGGATAGGAGCAGCACATGACAGAATGGGGGTGCAGGATGAGAGTAGCACATGACAGAATGGGGGCGCTGGTTGGGAGCAACACATGACAGAATGGGGGCGCAGGATGGGAGCAGCACATGACAGAATGGGGGCTCAGGATGGGAGCAGCACATGACAGAAAGGAGGCTCAAGATGAGAGCAGCACATGAGAGAATGGGGGCTCAGGATAAGAGTAGCACATGACAGAATGGAGGCGCAGGATGGGAGCAGCACACGACCGAATGGGGGCGTAAGATGAGAGCAGAACATGACAGAATGGGGGCTCAGGATGAGAGCAGCACATGACAGAATGGGGGCGCAGGATGGGAGCAGCACATGACAGAATTGGGGCGCAGGATGAGAGCAGCACATGACAGAATGGGGGCGCAGGATGAGAGCAGCAAATGACAGAATGGGGGCTCAGGATGAGAGCAGCACATGACAGAATGGGGGCGCAGGATGGGAGCAGCACATGCCAGGATGGGAGCAGCACATGACAGAATGGGGGCGCAGGATGGGAGCAGCACATGACAGAATGGGGGCGCAGGATGGGAGCAGAACATGACAGAATGGGGGCTCAGGATGGGAGCAGCACATGACAGAAAGGAGGCTCAAGATGAGAGCAGCACATGAGAGAATGGGGGCTCAGGATAAGAGTAGCACATGACAGAATGGGGGCGCAGGATGGGAGCTGCACACAACCGAATGGAGGTGCAAGATGAGAGCAGCACATGACAGAATGGGGGCGCAGGATGAGAGCAGCACATGACAGAATGGGGGCGCAGGATGAGAGCAGCACATGACAGAATTGGGGCGCAGGATGAGAGCAGCACATGACAGAATGGGGGCGCAGGATGAGAGCAGCAAATGACAGAATGGGGGCTCAGGATGAGAGCAGCACATGACAGAATGGGGGCGCAGGATGGGAGCAGCACATGAGAGAATGGGGGCGCAGGATGGGAGCAGCACATGACAGAATGGGGGCGCAGGATGGGAGCAGCACATGACAGAATGGGGGCGCAGGATGAGAGCAGCACATGACAGGATGGGAGCAGCACATGACAGAATGGGGGCGCAGGATGGGAGCAGCACATGACAGAATGGGGGCGCAGGATGGGAGCAGCACATGACAGAATGGGGGCGCAGGATGAGAGCAGCACATGACAGAATGGTGACACAGGATGAGAGCAGCACATGACAGAATGGGGGCGCAGGATGGGAGCAGCATATGACAGAATAGGGGTGCAAGATGGGAGCAGCACATGACAGAATAGGGACGCAGGATGGGAGCAACACATGACAGACGGGGTGCTGGATGGGAGCAGCACATGACAGAATGGGGGCGCAGGATCGGAGCAGCACATGACAGAATGGGGGCGCAGGATGGGAGCAACACATGACAGAATGGGGGCGCAGGATGGGAGCAGCACATGACAGAATGGGGGCGCAGGATGAGAGCAGCACATGACAGAATGGGGGGTGCAGGATGGGGGCAGCACATGACAGAATGGGGGCACAGGATGGGAGCAGCACATGACAGAATGGGGGCGCAGGATGGGAGCAGCACAAGACAGAATGGGGACACAGGATGGGAGCAGCACATGACAAAATGGAGGGGCGCAGGATAGTAGCAGCACATGACAGAATGGGGGGGTGCAGGATGGGGGCAGCACATGACAGAATGGGAGCGCAGGATGGGAGCAGCACAAGACAGAATGGGGACACAGGATGGGAGCAGCACATGACAAAATGGAGGGGCGCAGGATAGGAGCAGCACATGACAGAATGGGGGGTGCAGGATGGGGGCAGCACATGACAGAATGGGGGCGCAGGATGAGAGCAGCACATGACAGAATGGGGGCGCAGGATGGGAGCAGCACATGGCAGAATGGGGGCGCAGGATGGGAGCAACAAATGGCAGGATGGGAGCAACACATGACAGAAGGGGGGGTGCAGGATGGGAGCAGCACATGACAGAATGGGGGCGCAGGATGGGAGCAACACATGACAGAATGGGGGCGCAAGATGGAAGCAACACGACAGAATGGTGGCGCAGGATGAGACCAGCACATGACAGAATGGGGGCGCAGGATGGGAGCAACACATGACAGAAGGGGGGCGCAGGATGGGAGCAGCACATGACAGAATGGGGGCGCAGGATGGGAGCAACACGACAGAATGGGGCGCAGGATGGGAGCAACATGACAGAATGGGGGCGCAGGATGGGAGCAGCACAAGACAGAATGGGGACACAGGATGGGAGCAGCACATGACAAAATGGAGGGGCGCAGGATAGGAGCAGCACATGACAGAATGGGGGGGTGCAGGATGGGGGCAGCACATGACAGAATGGGGGCGCAGGATGAGAGCAGCACATGACAGAATGGGGGCGCAGGATGGGAGCAGCACATGGCAGAATGGGGGCGCAGGATGGGAGCAACAAATGGCAGGATGGGAGCAACACATGACAGAAAGGGGGGCGCAGGATGGGAGCAGCACATGACAGAATGGGGGCGCAGGATGGGAGCAACACATGACAGAATGGGGGCGCAAGATGGGAGCAACACGACAGAATGGTGGCGCAGGATGAGAGCAGCACATGACAGAATGGGGGCGCAGGATGGGAGCAACACATGACAGAAGGGGGGCGCAGGATGGGAGCAGCACATGACAGAATGGGGCGCAGGATGGGAGCAACATGACAGAATGGGGGTGCAGGATGAGAGCAGCACATGACAGAATAGGGACGCAGGATGGGAGCAACACATGACAGACGCGGTGCAGTATGGGAGCAACACATGATAGAATGGGGGTGCAGGATGAGAGTAGCACATGAAAGATTGGGGGCGCAAGATGGGAGCAACACATGACAGAATGGGGTGCTGGATGGGAGCAGCACATGACAGAATGGGGGCACAGGATGGGAGCAGCACATGACAAAAACGGTGTGCAGGATGGGAGCAGCACATGATAGAATGGGGGCGCAGGATGAGAGCAGCACATAACAGAATGGAGGCACAGGTTGGGAGGAACACATGATAGAATAAGGGCGCAGGATGGGAGCAGCACACGACAGAATGGAGGCGCAAAATTAGAGCAGCACACGACAGAATGGGGGCGCAAGATGAGAGCAGCACACGACAATAGGGGCGCAGGATGAGAGCAGCACACGACAGAATGGGGGCGCCGGATGAGAGCAGCACATGACAGAATGGGGGCTCAGGATGAGAGCAGCACATGACAGAATGGGGGCGCAGGACGGGAGCAGCACATGACAGAATGGGGGCGCAGGATGAGAGCAGCACATGACAATGGGGGCGCAGGATGAGAGCAGCACATGACAGAATGGGGGCTCAGGATGAGAGCAGCACATGACAGAATGGGGGCGCAGGATGGGAGCAGCACATGACACAATGGGGGCGCAGGATGAGAGCAGCACATGACAGAATGGGGACGCAGGATGAGCGCAGCACATGACAGAATGGGGTGCAGGATGGGAGCAACACATGACAGAATGGGGGCGCAGGATGGGAGCAGCACATGACAGAATAGGGGCGCAGGATGGGAGCAGCACATGACAGGATGGGGGGCGCAGGATGGGAGCAGCACATGACAGAATAGGGACGCAGGATGGGAGCAACACATGACAGACGGGGTGCAGTATGGGAGCACCACATGACAGAATGGGGGCGCAGGATGAGAGCAGCACATGACAGAATTGGGGTGCAGAATGAGAGCAGCACATGACAGAATGGGGGAGCAGGATGGGAGCAACACATGACAGAATGGGGTGCTGGATGGGAGCAGTACATGACAGAATGGGGGCACAGGATAGGAGCAGCACATGACAGAAAGGGCGCAGGATAGGAGCAGCACATGACAGAATGGGGGCGCAGGATAAGAGCAGCACATGACAGAATGGGGGCGCAGGTTGGGAGCAACACATGACAGAATGGGGGCGCAGGATGGGAGCAGCACATGACAGAATGGGGGCTCAGGATGGGAGCAGCACATGACAGAAAGGGGGCTCAGGATGAGAGCAGCACATGACAGAATGGGGGCTCAGGATAAGAGCAGCACATGACAGAATGGAGGTGCAGGATGGGAGCAGCACACAACAGAATGTGGGCGCAAGATGAGAGCAGCACATGACAGAATGGGGGCGCAGGATGAGAGCAGCACATGACAGAATGGGGGAGCAGGATAGGAGCAGCACATGACAGAATGGGGGTGCAGGATGAGAGTAGCACATGACAGAATGGGGGCGCTGGTTGGGAGCAACACATGACAGAATGGGGGCGCAGGATGGGAGCAGCACATGACAGAATGGGGGCTCAGGATGGGAGCAGCACATGACAGAAAGGAGGCTCAAGATGAGAGCAGCACATGAGAGAATGGGGGCTCAGGATAAGAGTAGCACATGACAGAATGGAGGCGCAGGATGGGAGCAGCACACGACCGAATGGGGGCGCAAGATGAGAGCAGCACATGACAGAATGGGGGCTCAGGATGAGAGCAGCACATGACAGAATGGGGGCGCAGGATGGAAGCAGCACATGACAGAATTGGGGCGCAGGATGAGAGCAGCACATGACAGAATGGGGCGCAGGATGAGAGCAGCAAATGACAGAATGGGGGCTCAGGATGAGAGCAGCACATGACAGAATGGGGGCGCAGGATGGGAGCAGCACATGCCAGGATGGGAGCAGCACATGACAGAATGGGGGCGCAGGATGGGAGCAGCACATGACAGAATAGGGGCGCAGGATGGGAGCAGCACATGACAGAATGGGGGTGCAGGATGAGAGTAGCACATGACAGAATTGGGGCGCTGGTTGGGAGCAACACATAACAGAATGGGGGCGCAGGATGGGAGCAGCACATGACAGAATGGGGGCTCAGGATGGGAGCAGCACATGACAGAAAGGAGGCTCAAGATGAGAGCAGCACATGAGAGAATGGGGGCTCAGGATAAGAGTAGCACATGACAGAATGGGGGCGCAGGATGGGAGCTGCACACGACCGAATGGAGGTGCAAGATGAGAGCAGCACATGACAGAAGGGGGGCTCAGGATGAAAGCAGCACATGACAGAATGGCGGCGCAGGATGGGAGCAGCACATGACAGAATTGGGGCGCAGGATGGGAGCAACACATGACAGAATGGGGGCGCAGGATGGGAGCAGCACATGACAGAATGGGGGCGCAGGATGAGAGCAGCACATGACAGAATGGGGGGTGCAGGATGGGGGCAGCACATGACAGAATGGGGGCACAGGATGGGAGCAGCACATGACAGAATGGGGGCGCAGGATGGGAGCAGCACAAGACAGAATGGGGACACAGGATGGGAGCAGCACATGACAAAATGGAGGGGCGCAGGATAGTAGCAGCACATGACAGAATGGGGGGGTGCAGGATGGGGGCAGCACATGACAGAATGGGAGCGCAGGATGGGAGCAGCACAAGACAGAATGGGGACACAGGATGGGAGCAGCACATGACAAAATGGAGGGGCGCAGGATAGGAGCAGCACATGACAGAATGGGGGGTGCAGGATGGGGGCAGCACATGACAGAATGGGGGCGCAGGATGAGAGCAGCACATGACAGAATGGGGGCGCAGGATGGGAGCAGCACATGGCAGAATGGGGGCGCAGGATGGGAGCAACAAATGGCAGGATGGGAGCAACACATGACAGAAGGGGGGGTGCAGGATGGGAGCAGCACATGACAGAATGGGGGCGCAGGATGGGAGCAACACGTGACAGAATGGGGGCGCAAGATGGAAGCAACACGACAGAATGGTGGCGCAGGATGAGACCAGCACATGACAGAATGGGGGCGCAGGATGGGAGCAACACATGACAGAAGGGGGGCGCAGGATGGGAGCAGCACATGACAGAATGGGGGCGCAGGATGGGAGCAACACGACAGAATGGGGCGCAGGATGGGAGCAACATGACAGAATGGGGGCGCAGGATGGGAGCAGCACAAGACAGAATGGGGACACAGGATGGGAGCAGCACATGACAAAATGGAGGGGCGCAGGATAGGAGCAGCACATGACAGAATGGGGGGGTGCAGGATGGGGGCAGCACATGACAGAATGGGGGCGCAGGATGAGAGCAGCACATGACAGAATGGGGGCGCAGGATGGGAGCAGCACATGGCAGAATGGGGGCGCAGGATGGGAGCAACAAATGGCAGGATGGGAGCAACACATGACAGAAAGGGGGGCGCAGGATGGGAGCAGCACATTACAGAATGGGGGCGCAGGATGGGAGCAACACATGACAGAATGGGGGCGCAAGATGGGAGCAACACGACAGAATGGTGGCGCAGGATGAGAGCAGCACATGACAGAATGGGGGCGCAGGATGGGAGCAACACATGACAGAAGGGGGGCGCAGGATGGGAGCAGCACATGACAGAATGGGGCGCAGGATGGGAGCAACATGACAGAATGGGGGTGCAGGATGAGAGCAGCACATGACAGAATAGGGACGCAGGATGGGAGCAACACATGACAGACGCGGTGCAGTATGGGAGCAACACATGATAGAATGGGGGTGCAGGATGAGAGTAGCACATGAAAGATTGGGGGCGCAAGATGGGAGCAACACATGACAGAATGGGGTGCTGGATGGGAGCAGCACATGACAGAATGGGGGCACAGGATGGGAGCAGCACATGACAAAAACGGTGTGCAGGATGGGAGCAGCACATGATAGAATGGGGGCGCAGGATGAGAGCAGCACACGACAGAATGGAGGCACAGGTTGGGAGGAACACATGATAGAATAAGGGCGCAGGATGGGAGCAGCACACGACAGAATGGAGGCGCAAAATTAGAGCAGCACACGACAGAATGGGGGCGCAGGATGAGAGCAGCACATAACAGAATGGAGGCACAGGTTGGGAGGAACACATGATAGAATAAGGGCGCAGGATGGGAGCAGCACACGACAGAATGGAGGCGCAAAATTAGAGCAGCACACGACAGAATGGGGGCGCAAGATGAGAGCAGCACACGACAATAGGGGCGCAGGATGAGAGCAGCACACGACAGAATGGGGGCGCCGGATGAGAGCAGCACATGACAGAATGGGGGCTCAGGATGAGAGCAGCACATGACAGAATGGGGGCGCAGGACGGGAGCAGCACATGACAGAATGGGGGCGCAGGATGAGAGCAGCACATGACAATGGGGGCGCAGGATGAGAGCAGCACATGACAGAATGGGGGCTCAGGATGAGAGCAGCACATGACAGAATGGGGGCGCAGGATGGGAGCAGCACATGACACAATGGGGGCGCAGGATGAGAGCAGCACATGACAGAATGGGGACGCAGGATGAGCGCAGCACATGACAGAATGGGGTGCAGGATGGGAGCAACACATGACAGAATGGGGGCGCAGGATGGGAGCAGCACATGACAGAATAGGGGCGCAGGATGGGAGCAGCACATGACAGGATGGGGGGCGCAGGATGGGAGCAGCACATGACAGAATAGGGACGCAGGATGGGAGCAACACATGACAGACGGGGTGCAGTATGGGAGCACCACATGACAGAATGGGGGCGCAGGATGAGAGCAGCACATGACAGAATTGGGGTGCAGAATGAGAGCAGCACATGACAGAATGGGGGAGCAGGATGGGAGCAACACATGACAGAATGGGGTGCTGGATGGGAGCAGTACATGACAGAATGGGGGCACAGGATAGGAGCAGTACATGACAGAAAGGGCGCAGGATAGGAGCAGCACATGACAGAATGGGGGCGCAGGATAAGAGCAGCACATGACAGAATGGGGGCGCAGGTTGGGAGCAACACATGACAGAATGGGGGCGCAGGATGGGAGCAGCACATGACAGAATGGGGGCTCAGGATGGGAGCAGCACATGACAGAAAGGGGGCTCAGGATGAGAGCAGCACATGACAGAATGGGGGCTCAGGATAAGAGCAGCACATGACAGAATGGAGGTGCAGGATGGGAGCAGCACACAACAGAATGTGGGCGCAAGATGAGAGCAGCACACGACAGATGGGGGCTCAGGATGAGAGCAGCACATGAGAGAATGGGGGCGCAGGATGGGAGCAGCACATGACAGAATGGGGGCGCACGATGAGAGCAGCACATGACAGAATGGGGGGGCGCAGCATGAGAGCAGCACATGACAGAATGGGGGCTCAGGATGAGAGCAGCACATGACAGAATGGGGGCTCAGGATGGGAGCAGCACATGACAGAATGGGGGCGCAGGATGAGAGCAGCACATGACAGAATGGGGGCGCAGGATGGGAGCAGCACATGACAGAATGGGGGCGCGGGATGGGAGCAGCACATAACAGAATGGGGGCTCAGGATGAGAGCAGCACATGACAGAATGGGGGAGCAGGATAGGAGCAGCACATGACAGAATGGGGGTGCAGGATGAGAGTAGCACATGACAGAATGGGGGCGCTGGTTGGGAGCAACACATGACAGAATGGGGGCGCAGGATGGGAGCAGCACATGACAGAATGGGGGCTCAGGATGGGAGCAGCACATGACAGAAAGGAGGCTCAAGATGAGAGCAGCACATGAGAGAATGGGGGCTCAGGATAAGAGTAGCACATGACAGAATGGAGGCGCAGGATGGGAGCAGCACACGACCGAATGGGGGCGCAAGATGAGAGCAGCACATGACAGAATGGGGGCTCAGGATGAGAGCAGCACATGACAGAATGGGGGCGCAGGATGGAAGCAGCACATGACAGAATTGGGGCGCAGGATGAGAGCAGCACATGACAGAATGGGGCGCAGGATGAGAGCAGCAAATGACAGAATGGGGGCTCAGGATGAGAGCAGCACATGACAGAATGGGGGCGCAGGATGGGAGCAGCACATGCCAGGATGGGAGCAGCACATGACAGAATGGGGGCGCAGGATGGGAGCAGCACATGACAGAATAGGGGCGCAGGATGGGAGCAGCACATGACAGAATGGGGGTGCAGGATGAGAGTAGCACATGACAGAATTGGGGCGCTGGTTGGGAGCAACACATAACAGAATGGGGGCGCAGGATGGGAGCAGCACATGACAGAATGGGGGCTCAGGATGGGAGCAGCACATGACAGAAAGGAGGCTCAAGATGAGAGCAGCACATGAGAGAATGGGGGCTCAGGATAAGAGTAGCACATGACAGAATGGGGGCGCAGGATGGGAGCTGCACACGACCGAATGGAGGTGCAAGATGAGAGCAGCACATGACAGAAGGGGGGCTCAGGATGAAAGCAGCACATGACAGAATGGCGGCGCAGGATGGGAGCAGCACATGACAGAATTGGGGCGCAGGATGAGAGCAGCACATGACAGAATGGGGGAGCAGGATGAGAGCAGCAAATGACAGAATGGGGGCTCAGGATGAGAGCAGCACATGACAGAATGGGGGCGCAGGATGGGAGCAGCACATGAGAGAATGGGGGCGCAGGATGGGAGCAGCACATGACAGAATGGGGGCGCAGGATGGGAGCAGCACATGACAGAATGGGGGCGCAGGATGAGAGCAGCACATGACAGGATGGGAGCAGCACATGACAGAATGGGGGCGCAGGATGGGAGCAGCACATGACAGAATGGGGGCGCAGGATGGGAGCAGCACATGACAGAATGGGGGCGCAGGATGAAAGCAGCACATGACAGAATGGTGACACAGGATGAGAGCAGCACATGACAGAATGGGGGCGCAGGATGGGAGCAGCATATGACAGAATAGGGGTGCAGGATGGGAGCAGCACATGACAGAATAGGGACGCAGGATGGGAGCAACACATGACAAACGGGGTGCTGGATGGGAGCAGCACATGACAGAATGGGGGCGCAGGATGGGAGCAGCACATGACAGAATGGGGGCGCAGGATGGGAGCAACACATGACAGAATGGGGGCGCAGGATGGGAGCAGCACATGACAGAATGGGGGCTCAGGATGGGAGCAGCACATGACAGAGAGGGGGCTCAGGATGAGAGCAGTACATGACAGAATGGGGGCTCAGGATAAGAGCAGCACATGACAGAATGGGGGCGCAGGATGGGAGCAGCACACAACAGAATGGGGGCACAAGATAAGAGTAGCAAATGACAGAATGGGGGCTCAGGATGAGAGCAGCATGACAGAATGGTGGTGCAGGATGGGAGCAGCACATGACAGAATGGGGGCACAGGATGAGAGCAGCACATGACAGAATGGGGGCTGAGGATGAGAGCACCACATGACAAAATGGGGGCGCAGGATGGGAACAGCACATACCAGGATGGAGAATGTATACCAATATAAATGCTCACCACCCGGGCGTAGAATCAATAGCTAGTAGTAGTTATATTCTTGTACATAGGAGCAGATTTTTCCAAAGCGTTTGATACCGTGCCGCACAAGAGGTTGGTACACAAAATGAGAATGCTTGGTCTGGGGGAAAATGTGTGTAAATGGGTTAGTAACTGGCTTAGTGATAGAAAGCAGAGGGTGGTTATAAATGGTATAGTCTCTAACTGGGTCGCTGTGACCAGTGGGGTACCGCAGGGGTCGGTATTGGGACCTGTTCTCTTCAACATATTCATTAATGATCTGGTAGAAGGTTTACACAGTAAAATATCGATATTTGCAGATGATACAAAACTATGTAAAGCAGTTAATACAAGAGAAGATAGTATTCTGCTACAGATGGATCTGGATAAGTTGGAAACTTGGGCTGAAAGGTGGCAGATGAGGTTTAACAATGATAAATGTAAGGTTATACACATGGGAAGAGGGAATCAATATCACCATTACACACTGAATGGGAAACCACTGGGTAAATCTGACAGGGAGAAGGACTTGGGGATCCTAGTTAATGATAAACTTACCTGGAGCAGCCAGTGCCAGGCAGCAGCTGCCAAGGCAAACAGGATCATGGGGTGCATTAAAAGAGGTCTGGATACACATGATGAGAGCATTATACTGCCTCTGTACAAATCCCTAGTTAGACCGCACATGGAGTACTGTGTCCAGTTTTGGGCACCGGTGCTCAGGAAGGATATAATGGAACTAGAGAGAGTACAAAGGAGGGCAACAAAATTAATAAAGGGGATGGGAGAACTACAATACCCAGATAGATTAGCGAAATTAGCATTATTTAGTCTAGAAAAAAGACGACTGAGGGGCGATCTAATAACCATGTATAAGTATATAAGGGGACAATACAAATATCTCGCTGAGGATCTGTTTATACCAAGGAAGGTGACGGGCACAAGGGGGCATTCTTTGCGTCTGGAGGAGAGAAGGTTTTTCCACCAACATAGAAGAGGATTCTTTACTGTTAGGGCAGTGAGAATCTGGAATTGCTTGCCTGAGGAGGTGGTGATGGCGAACTCAGTCGAGGGGTTCAAGAGAGGCCTGGATGTCTTCCTGGAGCAGAACAATATTGTATCATACAATTATTAGGTTCTGTAGAAGGACGTAGATCTGGGTATTTATTATGATGGAATATAGGCTGAACTGGATGGACAAATGTCTTTTTTCGGCCTTACTAACTATGTTACTATGTTACTATGTTACTATGTATTATAGTAGTTATATTCTTGTACATAGGGGCAGTATTATAGTAGTTATATTCTTGTACATAGGAGCAGTATTATAGTAGCTATATTCTTGTACCTAGGGGGCAGTATTATAGTAGTTATACTCATGTACATAGGAGCAGTATTATAGTAGTTATATTCTTGTACATAGGGGCAGTATTATAGTAGTTATATTCTTGTACATTGAGGCAGTATTATACTAGTTATATTCTTGAACATTGGGGCAGTATTATAGTATATTCTTGTACATAGGGGCAGTATTATAGTATAGTCTTGTACATGGGGCAGTATTATAGTAGTTATATTCTTGTGCATACGGGCAGCATTATAGTAGTTATATTCTTGCACATAGGCACAGTATTATAGTAGTTATATTCCTGTACATAGGAGCAGTGTTATAGTAGTTATATTCTTGTACATAGACCGGTCACCCGACCGTTCATGTGACCGCGACGTCATCGAAGGTCCTTCACTCACCGCATTCTAAGGAACAGAGTGAGACACTAGCAGCGGTGACAGCCAGGGCCCGTCCGAGGGTGAGTATATCCATGTTTTTTATTTTTATTCTTTATTTTTAACATGAATATGGATCCCAGGGCCTGAAGGAGAGTCTCCTCTCCTCCAGACCCTGGGAACCACACGCCGAAACGCAGGATCGCTCCCTGCACACGCCGTACCCGGCGTATAAGACGATCCCCGACTTTTGGGACAGTTTTTAGGGGTCAAAAAGTCGTCTTATACGTCGGGAAATATGGTAGTTATATTCTTGTACATAGGGGCAGTATTATATTAATTATATTCTTGTACATAGGGGGCAGTATTATAGTAGTTATATTCTTGTATATAGGAGCAGTATTATAGTAGTTATATTCTTGTACATAGGAGCAGTATTATAGGAGTTATATTCTTGTACATAGGGGCAGTATTATAGTAGTTATATTCTTGTACATTGGAGCAGTATTATTGTAGTTATATTCTTGTACATAGGGGGCAGTATTATAGTAGTTATATTCTTGTACATAGGAGCAGTATTATTGTAGTTATATTCTTGTACATAGGGGGCAGTATTATAGGAGTTATATTCTTGTACATAGGCATAGGGGGCAGTATTATAGGAGTTATAGGGTCTGTGCCACCTACTAATACCAGCAGGTTATCGTCCCCAGTTCATTACATCTTTTAGAACACAAAATTAGCATAAATAAATAATTGGATATTGTATTTCCCAGGGGATTGTGGCAAGGTTGAGAAGTTTTACTGTGCTAACTTTACTTTCTAGAGAAACTTTGCTACTTACACCCCCTTAACTATTTAGATCCTGCTTTGCTCTGAGGGTGAGACACCCTGAAACACATTTCTGCAACAGGAGTTTTTGGTTTGGCTTTTCATCCTATGAATGTGGTAAAGCTTTTATTACCTTCAGGATTGTCTCCTACAGGTGGCGCTAGAGCTCCTGTCTGCTTCTTGTATAGATTGTTCCATTCCTCAGCAGTGACTTCCAACCTTTTACTGAATGTTCACAAGAGGCTTTTTTCCTCTACCAGTGTAATTGCCCCCTCGTGTGGTCACAGAGTGACATTACTGATGATTCTTGGTAATTGTATCACTAGTGGACAATCCATAATTTGGCTCTGAATAAATATTATTTGAAAAATATTTCCTGATTTTCTTTTTTTGTGCATACAAAACAGGAAAAATGGTTGTTTTATTCCAGTAACTAAGAAATATTACTTTCTTTGACAATTTTTGATCACTTACTATAGATATTTGCATGCTCACTGTGCAGAAGCTCATAACGACAGGAATTATAGCCATAACCGTGGATGCTGCCATGAATCAGTCATATGTACACAGTGACTGTACCAGCAGAATAGTGAGTGCAGCTCTGGGGTATAATACAGGAGGTAACTCAGGATCAGTAATGTAATGTATGTACACAGTGACTGCACCAGCAGAATAGTGAGTGCAGCTCTGGGGTATAATACAGGAGGTAACTCAGGATCAGTAATGTAATGTATGTACAGTGACTGCACCAGCAGAATAGTGAGTGCAGCTCTGGGGTATAATACAGGATGTAACTCAGGATCAGTAATGTAATGTATGTACACAGTGACTGCACCAGCAGAATAGTGAGTGCAGCTCTGGAGTATAATACATGATGTAACTCAGGATCAGTAATGTAATGTATGTACACAGTGACTGCACCAGCAGAATAGTGAGTACAGCTCTGGAGTATAATACAGGATGTAACTCAGGATCAGTAATGTAATGTATGTACACAGTGACTGCACCAGCAGAATAGTGAGTGCAGCTCTGGAGTATAATGCAGGATGTAACTCAGGATCAGTAATGTAATGTATGTGCACAGTGACTGCACCAGCAGAATAGTGAGTGCAGCTCTGGAGTATAATACATGATGTAACTCAGGATCAGTAATGTAATGTATGTACACAGTGACTGCACCAGCAGAATAGTGAGTGCAGCTCTGGAGTATAATACATGATGTAACTCAGGATCAGTAATGTAATGTATGTACACAGTGACTGCACCAGCAGAATAGTGAGTGCAGCTCTGGGGTATAATACAGGATGTAACTCAGGATCAGTAATGTAATGTATGTACACAGTGACTGCACCAGCAGAATAGTGAGTGCAGCTCTGGGGTATAATACAGGAGGTAACTCAGGATCAGTAATGTAATGTATGTACACAGTGACTGCACCAGCAGAATAGTGAGTGCAGCTCTGGAGTATAATACAGGAGGTAACTCAGGATCAGTAATGTAATGTATGTACACAGTGACTGCACCAGCAGAATGGTGAGTACAGCTCTGGAGTATAATGCAGGATGTAACTCAGGATCAGTAATGTAATGTATGTACAGTGACTGCACTAGCAGAATAGTGAGTGCAGCTCTGGAGTATAATACAGGATGTAACTCAGGATCAGTAATGTATGTACACAGCTAGAGGCGCTCCCTTACCAAAATCCACCAATACACTGTGCCAGAGCAATATCCGTTCAGCTCCTCGCTTTCTTGAAATATTCAGCATCTTATTGGGGCAAACATTTTTAGTCTTGTCCAGCTGCCAATCAGGGGGGCACATAATTGCTCATTAGTAGACTTATGACTGGTACTGGACCGGAGGGGATAAGGGGCTTTGCTCATTGCCTCCCCATCTATTGCACCACGTCCTCTCGGTCTGCTGTGACGCCATCACTACGGCAGCTTGTAATTAGGGGATAAAGGCCCCGTCACACATAGCGAGATCGCTAGCGAGATCGCTGCTGAGTCACAAGTTTTGTGACGCAACAGCGATCTCAGTAGCGATCTCGCCATGTGTGACACGTACCAGCGATCAGGCCCCTGCTGTGAGATCGCTGGTCGTGTCGGAATGGCCTGGGCCATTTTTTGATAGTTGAGGTCCCGCTGACATCGCTGAATCGGCGTGTGTGACGCCGATTCAGCGATGTCTTCGCTGGTAACCAGGGTAAACATCGGGTAACTAAGCGCAGGGCCGCGCTTAGTAACCCGATGTTTACCCTGGTTACCATCGTTAAAGTAAAAAAAACCAAAACGCTACATACTTACCTACCGCTGTCTGTCCCCGGCGCTCTGCTTCTCTGGTCTGGCTGTGAGCGCCGGGCAGCCGGAAAGCAGAGCGGTGACGTCACCGCTCTGCTTTCCGGCCGCTGTGCTCACAGCCAGACCAGAGAAGCAGAGCGCCGGGGACAGACAGCGGTAGGTAAGTATGTAGCGTTTTGGTTTTTTTTACTTTAACGATGGTAACCAGGGTAAACATCGGGTTACTAAGCGCGGCCCTGTGCTTAGTTACCCGATGTTTACCCTGGTTACCGGGGACCTCGGGATCGTTGGTCGCTGGAGAGCGGTCTGTGTGACAGCTCTCCAGCGATCAAACAGCGACGCTGCAGCGATCCGGATCGTTGTCGGTATCGCTGCAGCGTCGCTATGTGTGACGGGGCCTTTAGAGGAGCGCTGTGCAGGACTCTAGGATGAGCCGAACACGTCACTGCAGATCTCAGGACCTCACAGGGAAAGTTTTCCAATAAGTCTAGTTCCGATTTATGGCACAGAAATTACACACCCGAGTCCTATAAGCTGAGGGCCGAATGAAATAAGATCCAACATCTTGTTGATTAATAAATCTTGGAATGGTTTTCAAAGATTTTATTGAAAAAAAAAAAAAATAATAATGACTGATAATACCAATAACCGATACGCTCGGCTCCAAACTCTGTACAGATGCGATAACCGACTGGATGACGCGAGCCCTAAGGAAAGACTTTAGATTGATGTCGTGTTTGGATTCATGCTCATGACTTGAAAATTAAAAATGTGTTTTTTTGGGGGAAAAAAAAAAAAAGAAGTTCTTACACATTGTCCACACCTTTATAAAAATGGGCCAAAACTGGTAAAAAGAAAAAAACATAGCCGGGTGTCTGAGGACGTCACTGAACGGCCAGCGACTCGGTGATGTGTCTGACCCACTTGAGTCTCAGGAACACACGTAGAACGGAGTTTTCAGAGTCGCATGATCAGCTCACGTCTTGGGTCTTTAAAATGACCTCGTAAAAAGAAAAAAAAATATATATTTCTTGATGGTGTTAGAAGAGAAGGGCGCCCATGCTTCCGACCTCGCTCTGCTCCTTGACGAAGATCTCGAAGTACTGATAGATGATGGTGACGGCCAACAGGATACCAGTTCCAGAACCGATGGCACCGAGGAAGTCTGCGAGGACCGAGAGCGCGCCGATGCAAAGACCACCAAAGGCAGCAGCTGTGGGGATGTACCTAGGCGGAAGGAGGGAGAAAAATGTCAGATGAATCCAATGCCGGTCATTAAAGGAAAAGACAAAGCCCAGAATTGTATCGCACTAGTGTGATGTCTCCCACATTAAATCATGATGATATGGACGGCGACGTCCTGTACATCCATGACACAACTGAAGATTGGAGTAAACTTAAATGACCAACCAAAAATAAAATATGTTTAAACATAAATGCTGTATTGTTAATATTTTATTGCAAAAATGTTAATCGTGCATCAATAAATCATTTCTATTTTAACATTTTATTTACTTTCGGTCGTTTCCGTTTACTTCAATCTTCTTCAGTTGTGTAATTATCAATGCACTGTAGGAGATGGCAGAAGACCCTCAGTCACTTACGGGACCTCCGCTCCTCCCGTGTACAGATGACAAGGGCAGGTTGTATATAGTAAAGATATAAAGGGCCGAAGTTGTGACATCCATTACTGGCATCACTGCTGCAGTCATTTCTGGAGAGCACGGACCACCAAATAGGGGGCAATTTGTCAGTTTTATCTGTTGATCAGACATCAGCAAGTCTCACACATGGAACATGTTCACCATTACCGAGGCCCGTGCATGCGCAGTTGTCTCCCCAGTACATTGTGCTGGCACCACCCTCCATGATCGTACATGCTGTCTCACCTGTTTAGCTCGTGCACCATGGACGTCTCTCTGTGTCCTCTCATTACCATCTGTTGCTCTTTCAGCTGCTTTGCAACCTGCAGACAATATGGTGATCAATTAAACTGAGCATAAGAGGTGCTGCAGCAGCGCGTGGAGCTGCCAGGGCCAACACTTACGTCCTTTGCTGAGGAGCCAGATACTTCAATCCAGGTTTTTGAGAAAAAGGCGCAGGAACCAAGCATGAAGACGATGTAAACGACAGCATGAACCGGATCGTCCAGCACCGAACCAAACGACTCCGGCGGAGAGAGGTAATAACACAGTCCCCCGACGGGATAGGCTCGGGCAGGTCCTCCCGTGGAGGTGTCCTAAACACAAAGAGGAGACATTAGGACACTTGTATCCCCCACCTCTGATCTGTTCTCAGTCTGGCAGGGTGGGATAACTCATGTGCTTCGGATAGTCAGGTGTACGGATACTCACAGACCACGTCCCCAGGAGGTTGACAAGTAGGTTACCGCTGAAGCGAGCCGACAACATCTGGGAGATGACGTACAGGTTGGAGACCAAGGCCGACTGCAGGATGATGGGAATGTTGGAGGTGTAGAACAGCTTTATGGGGTACGTGTTGTACTGTCCACGGTACCGAGCGGACTTGATGGGGAGGTCCACTCTAAAGCCCTGACATAATGGAAGAATGGCGACGTGTATTAACAGGGTCATAAGGGTAACGTATCGATGAGTGCCCCCCACACTACAGGATCATCTTTTATATCTGCGCACCTGGAAGTATATAACCACAGCGAAGACAAAGATGGTGGCAATCAGATTCATGAGGTTGGGCAGATTTTGACGGTAAAAGGCTTCCCGGAGAGCGCGGACCTTATCGGTACGAGTGGCGAGCAGGTGGAACAAGGCGATGATGGCTCCCTCGAACTCTGTGCCTGCAATGCAGAAGAGACAGATTCACGTATCTGTGAATTTACTGTCAGTGATGCTCATCGCACGTATGCGGCCGCTGCGCTCATTTAGGCTCCTACCTCGCCCGGTGTTCACTGTGGTGGGGCTGAACGCTTTCCAGACGATGGTCTCGCAGATGTTCGTAGCAATGAAGAGAGAGATACCAGATCCCAGACCGTAGCCCTTCTGTAGCAGCTCATCCAAGAGTAAGACTATGAGACCGGCGACGAAGAGCTGGAGGCGAGGAATGAAATCTGGTCACTCCGAGGTAAGAGGGAACATACAGCAAATGTGTGCCGGGTCCTATACACTAAATTACCTGGATAGTGATGAGCAGACAGATGCCAGCACCCATCTCAGAGGGATCTCCGTACATGCCGGTCATGACGTATACGATGGCCTGACCGATGGTGATGATCATCCCAAACACTGGAAAAAGGAGAGGAACACTGGCAATTATTGCCCAGAAGGTGGCGGATTTATTCTACGTACTATGAATGTATACATCTCTCTGTTATGGGGAACTAAAAACACCACACGATACTAATCTGGGTCTATCAGTGGCCAATTCTAGAAGGGCCCATCAATCAATCTGGTGCCCGTCAGCTATTAGAAGGGACAGCATCTCTCACGCGGGCGGTGTGACCTCGTCGCTGCTATGTACCGCCACGGATCTAGAATAATGGCATAGGCCATAAAATGAATGAATCGGGGCAAACATTTTAAGAGACGGCTTTTTAGGGGTCTTACGTTTCTGTGCTCCGTTGAACAGGGCTCGATCTTTTGGTGTGTCTCCAACCTCAATGATCTTGGCACCGGCCAGGAGCTGCATAATGAGACCAGAGGTGACGATGGGGGAGATACCCAACTCCATCAAGGTTCCTGTAAATAAAATAACCTCAGAATCAGTGCAGGCCTCCTGTACATGCAGCACCAGTCATTCAGCACTTATGTGGGGGCAGAAATGCCATCAGTGAGGATTAGTTGCCGCACGGGACGCTGCGCTCTCATCTTACCTCTGTTGGAAGCCAGGATAACTCTCATCCAGTAGAAGGGATCTGCAGAGTCTGAAGACATGATACCAAAGAGGGGAATCTGAAAGGGAAAAGTGCAAAATTATTAAAAACAAAGGCCGCCATGTCCAGCAGAGATTACTGGAGCGCCAGAGCCCCTTCACTGAAGCCACACTGCAACTCAAGCAAATGCGCCCAGACTGCAGTACCAGACCCCACCAGAAGGGGACGGTCCGCCACAAGTCATGTCATAGCAGTGCCCTGCGGTGCTTACCTGGCAGCATACTAAGAAGATGAACAGGGTGATCGCCGTCCATAATACTTTCTCTTTAAATTGAATCTAGAGAAAAAAATAAATAAATAAATATATATATATATATATATATATATATATATATATATATATATATATATATATATATATATATATATATATATATATATATATATACATTTGTAGTAAATCTCGTGCGACGTGGCGCCTTGTTCTCGGCGTGGGACCCTCGATCCAGGTCTCTCCATCCCTAGGATGCGCATGCATAGGGGGGTCGACAAGCTGCACTGGTAATGATGGGTCTTGGAGCCCCCATTATATGCACATGTCGAACAGAATTCACACTGATTGTTTCGCTTACCTTTCTTTCTGGCTTTTGGATTTCTGGCAATATCGCACAGAACGGCTTAATTACTTCAAGAAATTTGACTGTTGAGAAAGACGAAAAAAATAAATAAATAAAAGTTATCACTGTGCAATAATTATTTCATTTTCTAATGCAATATCTGCTTTGGTTTCAAGATTAATTCCTCAGATACAAAGAGAAGATCTCGCACACTACTTCCTCTGTAGGGGCATAGGCCGCCGCGCATCCCCCTCCTCTCCGGCACAGGCCGCGTACCCCCTTCCCCTCCGGCACAGGCCGCGTACCCCCTTCCCCTCCGGCACAGGCCGCGTACCCCCTTCCCCTCCGGCACAGGCCGCGTACCCCCTTCCCCTCCGGCACAGGCCGCGTACCCCCTTCCCCTCCGGCACAGGCCGCGCATCCCCCTCCTCTCCGGCACAGGCCGCGCACTGACATGTTGACGTCACACTTCTGGTTTGGAATGATCCAACATTGGCAGACATGCCGCCTAAGGACTGACGGGCAACTCATGATATCAGGTTAAACCAGAGGATGAACATTGGCTGAAAACGCCACGCCGACTGTGGGGGGACCCATCAAATAGTTAAGAAGAGTGTCTCAACTTTCTTCTGACGGCAAATGCCGGGGGGAAAGAAGGATTGGGCATGATCAATTTCAATATGCCTGATCCTTAGTTTTCATGAGACACAAGCCATCTCGAGGGGTGTCAGCCGCAGCTTATTCCCGTGGAGCTGAGCTCGGCTGAACCTGGAGCAGCGCATATGACGAGGCTGAGAGTAGACGTCAGTCAGTGCAGGAGTTTGATGCTAAGTATTGTATAACCACCAGCACTGGGTGACGGCACATATTTCTGCATCGCCCTTACACGCAGGAAGGATCTGAGATCAGTGCACAGCGGCCTCTTCGACTGCGGGTCACACAGGCTGCTGATGTTTTCTACCCCATTCTGACCTTACTCTGTTGCTGGAATTGGCTCATAAGAAAAGCACCCTCCGGCCATGGTGTCTAGAAGAACTACTGGGGCATATGGACAACCCCTTTAAATTGGCCATAGATGAATCACTAGCAGACGGATGTTTCTTGCATCAGTCTGGACCTACAGAACCAGCGTGATGGATCATGTCCAGGAATACATGAGTGGCAGAGCACAAGGAATGATTGAGAAATGGACAATAACCCCTTCATTTTATAATGGCCGACATTCTGATGTAAAAATATAAAAATATAAATATATATATATATATATATATATATATATATATATATATATATATATATATATATATATATTCAGAATTTTTTTTTACATTTTGGGTGGAACCAAAAGATCTCCCAGTACTGCTTTTACTCCGTAGGCTAAAATAAGGGAACAGGCTCATATTACAACCTGCGAAGTGCGACCACAAGCTGTAAAAAGTCAGAACCAGAAGGAAGTTTGTGACTTACTTGTCACAGAACATTCCCGCCCCATTTACCTGCATCACACTGCGATGTACTGCGGAGAACTACAGCCGAGGCCATAAAGTAATGAACGACCGTCCAGTCTAAGTGTCTGCAGTCTCCCTACGTGATGGCGCATAATGCGCACACCATCATGATACCCGGTGCAGGTGGGCGGCCACGTGACCTCATCTTTGTGACTTGCAGCCTTGTGGTCACACGTTGTCCATTAACATTAAGAAATGAAGATGAATCTATACAGCAGGTGACTGCAAGTAAGCAAATCCCAAACATGCGCCCACCCGGGGAACTGCGACAGTGATTGATAAGCGCAGAGTTACTGAAGACTTTTCTTCTAGATCAGACGACTGATCGTACATGGCAACGGCTGCAATGAAAAGACGGGCGATAACCCCAAGAACGGGAAGGACCAACATTGGGGAAACCGGAGACTCTTCTCATGAACGCTGCAAAACATTGCAATATCCGTCTTCAGATTTACAATAAGGAGGAACCTGGGAGGGAGATTATACAGCGACCTGCGGGAGGCGAAGAAAGACTACACAGAAAAGGGCACAAAAGTGACTATCAGACAGTGTATAATATAGTCTACAGCTGCCACTAATAAATACACACCCATGTATATATAGCATTAATACTAGAAGTCAGGGAGTTGGTTCAAAACCAGTAACATAGTAACATAGTTAGTAAGGCTGAAAAAAGACATTTGTCCATCCAGTTCAGCCTATATTCCATCATAATAAATACCCAGATCTACGTCCTTCTACAGCAGTGTTCCCCAACTCCAGTCCTCAAGGCCCACCAACAGGTCATGTTTTCAGGATTTCCTTAGTATTGCACAGGTGATGGAATTATCGCCTGTGCTGGTGATGCAATTATCACCTGGCAATACTAAGGAAATCCTGAAAACATGACCTGTTGGTGGGCCTTGAGGACTGGAGTTGGGGAACACTGTTCTACAGAACCTAATAATTGTATGATACAATATTGTTCTGCTCCAGGAAGACATCCAGGCCTCTCTTGAACCCCTCGACTGAGTTCGCCATCACCACCTCCTCAGGCAAGCAATTCCAGATTCTCACTGCCCTAACAGTAAAGAATCCTCTTCTATGTTGGTGGAAAAACCTTCTCTCCTCCAGACGCAAAGAATGCCCCCTTATGCCCGTCACCTTCCTTGGTATAAACAGATCCTCAGCGAGATATTTGTATTGTCCCCTTATATACTTATACATGGTTATTAGATCGCCCCTCAGTCGTCTTTTTTCTAGACTAAATAATCCTAATTTCGCTAATCTATCTGGGTATTGTAGTTCTCCCATCCCCTTTATTAATTTTGTTGCCCTCCTTTGTACTCTCTCTAGTTCCATTATATCCTTCCTGAGCACCGGTGCCCAAAACTGGACACAGTACTCCATGTGCGGTCTAACTAGGGATTTGTACAGAGGCAGTATAATGCTCTCATCATGTGTATCCAGACCTCTTTTAATGCACCCCATGATCCTGTTTGCCTTGGCAGCTGCTGCCTGGCACTGGCTGCTCCAGGTAAGTTTATCATTAACTAGGATCCCCAAGTCCTTCTCCCTGTCAGATTTACCCAGTGGTTTCCCATTCAGTGTGTAATGGTGATATTGATTCCTTCTTCCCATGTGTATAACCTTACATTTATCATTGTTAAACCTCATCTGCCACCTTTCAGCCCAAGTTTCCAACTTATCCAGATCCATCTGTAGCAGAATACTATCTTCTCTTGTATTAACTGCTTTACATAGTTTTGTATCATCTGCAAATATCGATATTTTACTGTGTAAACCTTCTACCAGATCATTAATGAATATGTTGAAGAGAACAGGTCCCAATACTGACCCCTGCGGTACCCCACTGGTCACAGCGACCCAGTTAGAGACTATACCATTTATAACCACCCTCTGCTTTCTATCACTAAGCCAGTTACTAACCCATTTACACACATTTTCCCCCAGACCAAGCATTCTCATTTAGTAATAACTCCCACGTCCTATTCACCGCTCCTCATCTTTTTTTGGAATATTAACTGATGAAAAGGTTTATAACAATATTGGAATGATCATTTATTGTAATCAATTCATGTATATAACTACACACATCTATATAATAGCACACACACACGTATAGTATATAACAGACCTGGGCAAATTATGGCCCGCGGGACTCATCCGGCCCTCTGTGTATGGGGCAGTATAGTATACATGGAGCATCTTGGGCTTCTGACTGTGATTATGTGTCATATTATACAGCAGTATTCACAGTATGGAGCTTCCTGTATATATATATATATATATATATATATATATATACACATATACATACACATATATATGTGGCACACCAATACATGGTATACAGAATATATACATATATATTACATATACACACACGTATAATAGTGCATCTCCTGTGTGCGTCTATATATATTTTTTTATACAAATACATGTCACACAACAGATACTATATATATATATATATATATATATATATATATATATACACACAGTATATGGGGCAGTGTAATATCTCATTCTGGGCGTGTGAGTGTGAAATATAGGTCATCAGATTTTATTATATATATAAATAACATTTGTATTACAATTATATGTGACTATTCTATAGATATATAGGAATATAACAGGCTGTATATATCCACACATAGCTTCCTGTCTGTATACACGGTATATAGCACATATGTGTGTAGCATAATATACAGAGGCTATATCCTGTACTATGTGTATATATATATGTATGTATATATATATATATATATATATATATATATATATATATGTATATGGCGTCTGTGGCCCCAGCAGTCTCGGTCCCTCCCTGCTCCTCCTCGTCCGGTGCGGCGGATACTCACTGCCCATGGCGGCTGTGCTCGGGCCCGCGGTGCTCGCTCTCTCCTTCCTCGGACGGACTGACTGTCCGCCGCTGCTCTCAGCCCAGAAGAAGCTCGCTAGACACGTCACCGCACACCGCTCACCACACGTCAGTCACCGGAAGAGAGAGAGCCCGGACACTTCCGCTTCCTGCCACGCTCAGCGGCATTCCACAGCCGGAGGCCATGGCGGCCATCTTCACTGCTGGCAGGCGAACCTCTGACTTGAGACAAATCTCACACCCGAGGAGACAGACGAATAATTCACTGCTTTATAGTAGATGAAGGAGAAGGTCTGAGCTGGGAATACGGTGAATTGAGATATTAACACCGTCCTGAAGGCCGCAGGCGAGTATCACGGGCCAGTTTCCAAGATGGCAGCCTGAGCCAGTGACGTCATTTCCGTTCCAGGGTCGGGAAAGCGCTGACTAGCGCTCGTCTGATTGGTTGGTTGGGAGTCGTCATCGTCCTGGAGGGAAGCGGCCATTTTGGGTTTGGGCAAAACATAACACGTCTGTGCATTTTGGCTTTGGGTTGTGGGTGGGCTGGTGTCTAGGAGGGGCCATGGGGGAGCTGGTATCTAGGAGGGGCTATGGGGGTGCTGGTGTCTAGGAGGGGCCATGGGGGTGCTGGTGTCTAGGAGGGGCCATGGGGAGCTGATATCTAGGAGGGGCTATGGGGGAAACTGGTGTCTAGGAAGGGCTATGGGGGGAGCTGGTATCTAGGAGGGGCTATGGGGGAAACTGGTGTCTAGGAAGGGCTATGGGGGGAGCTGGTATCTAGGAGGGGCCATGGGGAGCTGATATCTAGGAGGGGCTATGGGGGGAGCTGGTATCTAGGAGGGGCTATGGGGGAAACTGGTGTCTAGGAAGGGCTATGGGGGGAGCTGGTATCTAGGAGGGGCTATGGGGGGCGCTGGTGTCTAGGAGGGGCTATGGGGGGCGCTGGTGTCTAGGAGGGGCCATGGGGAGCTGATATCTAGGAGGGGCTATGGGGGGAGCTGGTATCTAGGAGGGGCTATGGGGGTGCTGGTATCTAGGAGGGGCCATGGGGGAGCTGGTGTCTAGGAGGGGCTATGGGGGGAGCTGGTATCTAGGAGGGGCCATGGGGGTGCTGGTGTCTAGGAGGGGCCATGGGGAGCTGGTATCTAGGAGGGGCCATGGGGGAAACGGGTGTCTAGGAAGGGCTATGGGGGGAGCTGGTATCTAGGAGGGGCTATGGGGGGCGCTGGTGTCTAGGAGGGGCTATGGGGGGCGCTGGTGTCTAGGAGGGGCCATGGGGAGCTGATATCTAGGAGGGGCTATGGGGGGAGCTGGTATCTAGGAGGGGCCATGGGGAGCTGATATCTAGGAGGGGCTATGGGGGGAGCTGGTATCTAGGAGGGGCCATGGGGAGCTGGTGTCTAGGAGGGGCCATGGGGAGCTGGTGTCTAGGAGGGGCTATGGGGGGAGCTGGTGTCTAGGAGGGGCTATGGGGGGAGCTGGTGTCTAGGAGGGGCCATGGGGAGCTGGTGTCTAGGAGGGGCTATGGGGGGAGCTGGTGTCTAGGAGGGGCCATGGGGAGCTGGTATCTAGGAGGGGCTATGGGGGAGCTGGTGTCTAGGAGGGGCCATGGGGGGAGCTGGTGTCTAGGAGGGGCCATGGGGGAGCTGGTGTCTAGGAGGGGCCATGGGGGGAGCTGGTATCTAGGAGGGGCTATGGGGGAGCTGGTGTCTAGGAGGGGCCATGGGGGGAGCTGGTATCTAGGAGGGGCCATGGGGGGAGCTGGTGTCTAGGAGGGGCCATGGGGGGAGCTGGTGTCTAGGAGGGGCTATGGGGGGAGCTGGTATCTAGGAGGGGCCATGAGGGAGCTGGTGTCTAGGAGGGGCCATGGGGGTGCTGGTGTCTAGGAGGGGCCATGGGGAGCTGGTGTCTAGGAGGGGCTATGGGGGGAGCTGGTGTCTAGGAGGGGCTATGGGGGGAGCTGGTGTCTAGGAGGGGCCATGGGGAGCTGGTATCTAGGAGGGGCTATGGGGGGAGCTGGTGTCTAGGAGGGGCCATGGGGGGAGCTGGTATCTAGGAGGGGCCATGGGGGGAGCTGGTGTCTAGGAGGGGCCATGGGGGGAGCTGGTGTCTAGGAGGGGCCATGGGGGGAGCTGGTATCTAGGAGGGGCCATGAGGGAGCTGGTGTCTAGGAGGGGCCATGGGGGGAGCTGGTGTCTAGGAGGGGCTATGGGGGGAGCTGGTATCTAGGAGGGGCCATGGGGGGAGCTGGTGTCTAGGAGGGGCCATGGGGGGAGCTGGTATCTAGGAGGGGCCATGGGGGGAGCTGGAGCTGGTGTCTAGGAGGGGCTATGGGGGGAGCTGGTATCTAGGAGGGGCCATGGGGGGAGCTGGTGTCTAGGAGGGGCTATGGGGGGAGCTGGTGTCTAGGAGGGGCTATGGGGGGAGCTGGTGTCTAGGAGGGACTATGGGGGGAGCTGGTGTCTAGGAGGGGCCATGGGGGGAGCTGGTATCTAGGAGGGGCCATGGGGGGAGCTGGTGTCTAGGAGGGGCCATGGGGGTAGCTGGTATCTAGGAGGGGCCATGGGGGGAGCTGGTGTCTAGGAGGGGCCATGAGGGAGCTGGTGTCTAGGAGGGGCCATGGGGAGCTGGTGTCTAGGAGGGGCTATGGGGGGAGCTGGTATCTAGGAGGGGCCATGGGGGAGCTGGTGTCTAGGAGGGGCCATGGGGGGAGCTGGTGTCTAGGAGGGGCCATGGGGGGAGCTGGTGTCTAGGAGGGGCTATGGGGGGAGCTGGTGTCTAGGAGGGGCCATGGGGGGAGCTGGTATCTAGGAGAGGCCGTGAGGGGAGCTGGTGTCTAGGAGGGGCCATGGGGGAGCTGGTGTCTAGGAGGGGCCATGGGGAGCTGGTGTCTAGGAGGGGCTATGGGGGAGCTGGTATCTAGGAGGGGCCATGGGGGAGCTGGTGTCTAGGAGGGGCCATGGGGGAAGCTGGTATCTAGGAGGGGCCATGGGGGAGCTGGTGTCTAGGAGGGGCCATGGGGGAAGCTGGTATCCAGGAGGGGCCATGGGGGGAGCTGGTGTCTAGGAGGGGCTATGGGGGGAGCTGGTGTCTAGGAGGGGCCATGGGGGGAGCTGGTATCTAGGAGGGGCCATGGGGGGAGCTGGTGTCTAGGAGGGGCCATGGGGAGCTGGTGTCTAGGAGGGGCTATGGGGGGAGCTGGTATCTAGGAGGGGCCATGGGGGAGCTGGTGTCTAGGAGGGGCCATGGGGGAAGCTGGTATCTAGGAGGGGCCATGGGGGGATCTGGTGTCTAGGAGGGGCTATGGGGGGAGCTGGTGTCTAGGAGGGGCCATGGGGGGAGCTGGTATCTAGGAGGGGCCATGGGGGGAGCTGGTATCTAGGAGGGGCCATGGGGGGAGCTGGTGTCTAGGAGGGGCCATGGGGGAGCTGCAGTCTAGGAGGGGCCATGGGGAGCTGGTATCTAGGAGGGGCCATGGGGGGAGCTGGTGTCTAGGAGGGGCCATGGGGGGAGCTGGTATCTAGGAGGGGCCATGGGGGGAGCTGGTGTCTAGGAGGGGCTATGGGGGGAGCTGGTGTCTAGGAGGGGCTATGGGGGGTGCTGGTGTCTAGGAGGGGCCATGGGGGGAGCTGGTATCTAGGAGGGGCCATGGGGGGAGCTGGTATCTAGGAGGGGCCATGGGGGGAGCTGGTGTCTAGGAGGGGCCATGGGGAGCTGGTATCTAGGAGGGGCTATGGGGGGAGCTGGTGTCTAGGAGGGGCTATGGGGGGAGCTGGTGTCTAGGAGGGGCTATGGGGGGTGCTGGTGTCTAGGAGGGGCCATGGGGGGAGCTGGTATCTAGGAGGGGCCATGGGGGAGCTGGTGTCTAGGATGGGCCATGGGGGGAGCTGGTGTCTAGGAGGGGCCATGGGGGGAGCTGGTGTCTAGGAGGGGCCATGGGGGGAGCTGGTGTCTAGGAGGGGCCATGGGGAGCTGGTATCTAGGAGGGGCTATGGGGGGAGCTGGTGTCTAGGAGGGGCTATGGGGGGAGCTGGTGTCTAGGAGGGGCTATGGGGGGAGCTGGTGTCTAGGAGGGGCTATGGGGGGTGCTGGTGTCTAGGAGGGGCCATGGGGGGAGCTGGTATCTAGGAGGGGCCATGGGGGAGCTGGTGTCTAGGAGGGGCCATGGGGGGAGCTGGTGTCTAGGAGGGGCTATGGGGGGAGCTGGTGTCTAGGAGGGGCCATGGGGGGAGCTGGTATCTAGGAGGGGCCATGGGGGGAGCTGGTGTCTAGGAGGGGCTATGGGGGGAGCTGGTGTCTAGGAGGGGCTATGGGGGGAGCTGGTGTCTAGGAGAGGACATGGGGGGAGCTGGTGTCTAGGAGGGGACATGGGGAGCTGGTGTCTAGGAGGGGCCATGGGGGGAACTGGTATCTAGGAGGGGCTATGGGGGGGCGCTGGTGTCTAGAATGGGACATGGGGGGGAGCTGGTGTCTAGGAGGGGCTATGGGGGGGTGCTGGTGTCTAGAAGGGGACATGGGGGGAGCTGGTGTCCAGGAGGGGCCATGGGGGAGCTGGTGTCTAGGAGGGGCTATGGGGGCGCTGGTGTCTAGGAGGGGCCATGGGGGAGCTGGTGTCTAGGAGGGGCTATCGGGGGCGCTGGTGTCTAGGAGGGGCTATGGGGGGCGCTGGTGTCTAGGAGGGGCTATGGGGGGAGCTGGTGTCTAGGAGGGGCCATGGGGAGTTGATATCTAGGAGGGGCTATGGGGGGAACTGGTGTCTAGGAGGGGCCATGGGGGAGCTGATATCTAGGAGGGGCTATGGGGGGAGCCGGTGTCTAGGAGGGGCCATGGGGAGCTGATATCTAGGAGGGGCTATGGGGGGCACTGGTGTCTAGGAGGGGCCATGGGGAGCTGATTTCTAGGAGGGGCTATGGGGGGCGCTGGTGTCTAGGAGGGGCCATGGGGAGCTGATATCTAGGAGGGGCTATGGGGGGAACTGGTGTCTAGGAGGGGCCATGGGGAGCTGATATCTAGGAGGGGCTATGGGGGGAGCCGATGTCTAGAAGGGGCCATGGGGAGCTGATATCTAGGAGGGGCTATGGGGGGCGCTGGTGTCTAGGAGGGGCCATGGGGAGCTGATATCTAGGAGGGGCTATGGGGGGAGCCGATGTCTAGGAGGGGCCATGGGGAGCTGATATCTAGGAGGGGCTATGGGGGGCGCTGGTGTCTAGGAGGGGCCATGGGGAGCTGATATCTAGGAGGGGCTATGGGGGGAGCCGATGTCTAGGAGGGGCCATGGGGAGCTGATATCTAGGAGGGGCTATGGGGGGCGCTGGTGTCTAGGAGGGGCCATGGGGAGCGCTGGTGTGAGGAAAGCCTCCATAGGTTGCAAATCCATGACTTCTACTCCGAGCGGTAAATATTTTGGTGCAGATTGAAATACAACGTATCAACCAAGCAGGAAAACCCCCCCAAAAAACTGACAAAATCAAGGAAAGTAATCTTAAATGTCCGGGTGTTCCACGTTTAACTCTGCTGTGAGGTTCTAAGAGGAGATCGTGCAGGAGCAAGGAGCCGGCTGTCATAGTTTATTACCGTCTCTACCTTCCTGATCGCTGTATACCCGCACCGAACAAGCTGTGTATACAGCTCTGGACCGCGTGATCGTGTGATCGCTGAGTGTAAGGAGAGAGGTGCGTTCTCGGAGAAACAATCAGCTCTGCTATGGAGCCAGGAGGCTGAATTTCCGCTGACACTGCGTCTAACATACCAGTCCCAGTTACAGGGGAAATAAGGTAAAAAAAAGCATTTAAATGTTACAATGTGAAATAAATGAAAATAATATAAAAAATAAGATGCTGCTGATCCAAATCACTGTTACTAGCTCTGCCCCCTGTCAAAAACCATGTCCGATTTTTAAAAAAATATTTTTTTACAGAAAAGGGAACACATTTTAAAATGTATTTCAGTAGTTAGAATTAAAAAAAAAAAAAAAAGACAAGTAGGCGTTTCGTTTACTTTCCACTTATTTTGGTCCAAATGACGTGAGTAACGCCATGGATGTTGTCTATGTGGACTTGGTGCATAAAATGAGAGTAATGGGACCAGAGGAAGATTTATATAACTGGAGTAACCGCTTACAGACCAGTCGGCTTCATGTCGGCCCAGTGTCCCCGGTTGTACTAGATAAACCAGTAAGGTAAATCACTAAGGGACACTGTATGTCAGTAAGGCTGAGGTCACATCGGCGTATGAAGAATTGTCCAAGTTTCATCCAGAAAACGCTGACCATTTGTTTTCAATTGTTGTCCATATGCAATATTTTTTTTTTTAGAAATCAGCGGATATTGAAATCTTACAATACGAAATGCAGTTTCCTATGTTAAAGAACTGCAAAAATCAGATGGACAGCAGGGGCTCAGCGATTTTTACAGTGAAGCATGGTGGGGGCTCAGTGATGCCTACAGTGAAGAATGGTGGGGGCTCAGTGATCTATACAGTAAAGCATGGTGGGGGCTCAGCGATGTTTACAGTGAAGAATGGTGGGGGCTCAGTGATGTCTACAGTGAAGTATAGAGGGGGCTCAGTGATGTTTACAGTGAAGCATGGTGGGGGCTCAGCGATGTTTACAGTGAAGTATGGAGGGGGCTCAGCAATGTTTACAGTGAAGCATGGTGGGGGCTCAGTGATGTTTACAGTGAAGCATGGGGGGGGCTCAACGATGTTTACAGTGAAGCATGGTGGAGGCTCAGTGATGCCTACAGTGAAGTACAGAGGGGGCTCAGTGATGTTTACAGTGAAGTATGGTGGGGGCTCGATGATGTTTACAGTGAATCATGTTAGGGGGCTCAGTGATGTTTACAGTAAAGCATGGTGAGGGCTCAGTGATGTTTACAGTGAAGCATGGTGGGGGCTCAGTGATGTTTACAGTGAAGCATGGGGGGGCTCAGCAATGTTTACAGTGAAGCATGGGGGGGGCTCAGTGATGTCTACATTGAAGTATAGAGGGGGCTCAGTGATGTTTACAGTGAAGCATGGTGGGGGCTCAGCGATGTTTACAGTGAAGAATGGTGGGGGCTCAGTGATGTCTACATTGAAGTATAGAGGGGGCTCAGTGATGTTTACAGTGAAGCATGGTGGGGGCTCAGCGATGTTTACAGTGAAGCATGGTGGGGGCTCAGTGATGTTTACAGTGAAGCATGGGGGGGGCTCAGCGATGTTTACAGTGAAGCATGGTGGGGGCTCAGTGATGCCTACAGTGAAGTACAGAGGGGGCTCAGTGATGTTTACAGTGAAGTATGGTGGGGGCTCGATGATGTTTACAGTGAAGCATGTTAGGGGGCTCAGTGATGTTTACAGTAAAGCATGGTGAGGGCTCAGTGATGTTTACAGTGAAGCATGATGGGGGCTCAATGATGTTTACAGTGAAGTATGTTAGGGGGCTCAGTGATAACAGTGAAGCATGATGGGGGCTCAGTGATGTTTACAGTGAAGCATGATGGGGGCTCAATGATGTTTACAGTGGGGCTCAGTGATGTTTACAGTGAAGTATGGAGGGGGCTCAGTGATGCCTACAGTGAAGCATGGTGGGGGCTCAATGATGTTTACAGTGAAGCATGGTGGGGGCTCAGTGATGTTTACAGTGAAGCATGGTGGGGGCTCAGCGATATTTACAGTGAAAAATGGTGGGGGCTCAGTGATGCCTACAGTGAAGCATGGTGGGGGCTCAATGATGTTTACAGTGAAGCATGGTGGGGGCTCAGTGATGTTTACAGTGAAGCATGGTGGGGGCTCAGTGATGTTTACCGTGAAGCATGGTGGGGGATCAGTGATGTTTACAGTGAAGCATGGTGGGGGCTCAGTGATGTTTACAGTGAAGCATGGTGGGGGCTCAGCGATGTTTACAATGAAGCATGGTAGGGGCTCAATGATGTTTACAGTGAAATGTTAGGGGGCTCAGTGATGTTTACAGTGAAACATGGTAGGGGCTCAGTGATGTTTACAGTGAAGTATGGTGGGGGCTCAGTGATGTTTACAGTGAAGCATGTTACGGGGCTCAGTGATGTTTACGGTGAAGCATGGTGGGGCTCAATGATGTTTACAGTGAAGTATGGAGGGGGCTCAGGGATGCCTACAGTGAAGCATGGTGGGCGCTCAGTGATGTTTAGAGTGAAGCTTGTTGGGGGGCTCAGTGATGTTTATAGTGAAGCATGGTGGGGGCTCAGTGATGTTTACAGTGAAGTATGAAGGGGGCTCAGTGATGCCTACAGTGAAGCATGGTGGGGGCTCAGTAATGTTTACAGTGAAGCTTGTTGGGGGGCTCAGTGATGTTTACAGTGAAGCATGGTGGGGGCTCAATGATGTTTACAGTGAAGCATGGTGGGGGCTCAGCGATGTTTACAGTGAAGTATGGAGGGGGCTCAGTGATGTCTACAGTGAAGCATGGTGGGGGCTCAATGATGTTTACAGTGAAGCCTGGTGGGGACTCAATGATGTTTACAGTGAAGTATGTTAAGGGGCTCACTGATGTTTACAGTGAAGCATGGTGGGGGCTCAGTGATGCTTACAGTGAAGTATTGTGGGGGCTCAATGATGTTTACAGTGAAGTATGTTAGGGAGCTCAGTGATGTTTATAGTGAAGCATGGTGGGGCTCAGTGATGTTTACAGTGAAGTGTGGAGGGGGCTCAGTGATGCCTACAGTGAAGCATGGTGGGGGCTCAATGATGTTTACAGTGAAGCATGGTGGGGGCTCAGTGATGTTTACAGTGAAGCTTGTTGGGGGGCTCAGTGATGTTTACAGTGAAGCATGGTGGGGGCTCAATGATGTTTACAGTGAAGCATGGTAGGGGCTCAGTGATGTTTACAGTGAAGCATGGTGGGGGCTCAGTGATGCTTACAGTGAAGTATGTTAAGGACCTCAGTGATGTTTACAGTGAAGTATGGTGGGGCTCAGTGATATTTACAGTGAAGTATGGAGGGGGCTAAGTGATGCCTACAGTGAAGCATGATGAGGGCTCAGCGATGTCTGCAGTGATGCGTGGCGGGGGCTCGGTGATGTCTGCAGCAAAGCATGGCGGGAACTCGGTGATGTCTAAAGTGAAGCATAATGTGGGCTCTGCAATGTCTACAGTGGAGCATGACGGAAGCTCGGTGATGTCTACAGTGAAGCATGGAGGGGGCTCAGTGATTTCTATAGTGAAGCATGGCAGGGGTTCAGTGATGTCTAAAGTGAAGCATGGTGGGGGCTCGGTGATGTCTACAGTGAAGTATGGTGGGGGCTCAGTGATGTCTAAAGTGAAGCATGGCGGGGGCTCGGTGATGTCTACAGTGAAGCATGGCGGGGGCACGGTGATGTCTACAGTGAAGCATGAAGGGGGCTCAGTGATTCAGACAAGTGTCAGGAAAGAGACAACTTCATGTCTTCTATGAGGAGCTGAAGCTTTGGGTGTCATTGGACTTTCCAACAGGACAATTCTCCCAGTACCTTACAGTGCACCAAGCCTTGGTTCTGGAAGAAGTTCTGGAACATTCCAGAGTAGCTGTCACTGTCGCCAGATTTGAACCCCAAATCTTCGGTGGGATGTGAAGAAGCTCCAGCACAAGGATGCTATGATTTTTGTGATACTGCAGAGTCCAGGGCATTTGTGCTGGTTTTGGAGAAACCTTGTTCTATTAGTTGTGTTCAAATATTTACATTGTTTTGTCAATAAACTGAATTTCCAATGAGAGGTGTGAATGACCCCTGAGACCAGAGCACGTCCCCCGGTGTTATACCAGTCACCGACAGCTTTCATGATGTCCTCCATACTTTACTGCACACAATTGACATAGGAAACTAGGACTAACCATGGAAAACAGATACCGTGAGCGAACAGCCGGCGACTGCTCTGACCACTGAACCTTGATTCTTGATTTGCTCCTTTTTAGGAGCAGTTGTCGTTTGTTGCAAATCTTTTTTTTTTTTGTGGGTGTGCGCAAGTCCCGCCACAATCATGTGATATGAAGGTTCTATTGTTTTTGATAACAGAAGGTTCCCGTTTAATGCATTTGACAATGGTTTTCCCACTATGGACAACCCCTTTAAAAATAAGAATTCTGTCTGCAGTAAGGCACCACCAGGGGGAGCTCTCTGCACAGATTAACAGCAGCCGTCACTAAGCTCAGAGGAAGCAATATAAATACATACAGAATACAGCAGGTGCCCCCTAGTGGCTATCAGCAGGTATTGCAATTGTCTTTTATTTTAGAGGGGGCTCCCAGCAGATCAAGGATCTTGCTACCTGTCAGTATTTCATCCTTGGTCTTTACAGATATGGAGCTCCACCTGACAGGACTGCATCCACCGTAGTATAATTGTGCTTTGTGGTGAATGACAGCATCAATTAATTGCCTCAACGTTGGTTAATGATGAAGGGAGATGGAAGCGACGGCCGAGGAGGGGATCGGTGGAAACTTCAGGCTAATTATAAGCGAGAGCTATATGGAGGAATTCTCCGGAGCTGGTCGGGACCTTGGGGATGATGGCGGATGCGGCTGTCGGTATTAATCACTTCTGTCTCAGTGTATCAGCGACATTGCGGGAGATGCACGATTTGCAGTCACATGCAAGCTGCTGTTTGTGGGTGCGGCGCTGTATTTGGGGTCTCCATGACTGTATTTGGGGTCTCCATGACTGTATTTGGGGTCTCCATGACTGTATTTGGGGTCCGTATCCCATGTATACTCCATTTGGTCTTCAGGCAACTCATTGGGACCACAAAATATTAAAAAATATCAGATGCCATATAGCGGCCGCCCACACAAGTGTACGCAATTTACAGTGCAGGTCGATGTGCGTGCAGGATAATGGCAGTTGTGGTGGCAAAATGGCAACCGGAGGAGAAAACCAGCGGCACAGCAGGGTCAAATCTGATATAGCAGAGCTGAGTTTGCCACAGAGTCAATTGCAGAGCTGCCAGTGGTACAGCAGAGCTGAGTTTGCCACAGATTCCTACGCAGAGCTAACAGCAGTACGGCAGGTTTGACTTTAGTTCTAAGCCCATCTTGATATCGAATGGAGCATGCAGAGTTGACCCAGAGATGTAGCAGAGCTTTGTTTGTCACAAATCCAAGGCAGAACTGACCATTAGTATAGCTCTCCACCAGCTATGCAGCTGAGCTGTGGTTGTCAAGTGACCAAGTGAATCTAGAAATCACAAAAACAATCCACAGTAGTGATGTGGACGCCAATTACCTATATACTGAAAATGGTGACACCTCTGCCTGAGCCGGCGTATAAGGCCTGGAGTGAGGAGGAACATAGAGAGCCGGCACTGGATCCAGGAGAGGCCTTGTGTTTGCTTTCTCCTGATTCACATGTAAAGTGCCATGGAATAAATGGTGCTATATAAATGTATAATAATAATAATAATAATATCCGATCATTGGCCTAAATGTAATGTTCTCGTACATGCAGAATGGAGAGAAATGATTGTTGTAGAGAAGCCATGCGGCCACTAGATGGCGGCACAGCTATATTCACTGATCATAAAAGTTTTGGTAAAATCTTATATAAATTCAAAATATTCTGCAACTACAAGATCAATACTGATGCTGGAGCTGTGATATCTAGTAGTAATACTATTGTCCCCGTGGTCTATAGGACTACAGTAAATAAATCAATGGGGGTCTTGGGTTGGAATCAGATAACAAAATAGCAAATATGATATCCAATGGGGAAGGGGGAGATTGGAGAGTTGATATTATTTGTGGTGATCTCTGGAAATGAAGAGTTAATGTTCACATATCATTTAACTAGGTAACAAATTCAGGACTAGTAACATAATGTTTTTATATTTGTGATACAAATCTCAGAATTCTTCTTTAAAGGGAACCTGTCACCCCCAAAATCGAAGGTGAGCTAAGGCCACCGGCATCAGGGGCTTATCTACAGCATTCTGTAATGCATTCTGTAATGCTGTAGATAAGCCCCCGATGTTACCTGAAAGAGGAGAAAGAAAAAGAGGTTAGATTATACTCACCCAGGGGCGGTCCGGTCCGGAGCCTCCCAACTTCTTACGATGACGTCCTCTTCTTGTATTCACGCTCCGGCGCAGGCGTACTTTATCTCCCTGTTGAGGGTGTTACCGCTACTGCTGCGGCTGCTCGCCGCAGGCTGTGTGCTGGTCCCGGGCGCGTCCGTGCCTCTTCTCCGGCTGGGGTTCCTGCTCGTGCGGCTGCGCGCTCCCGCCGTCTTGTTCCTGTCTGTGCGGCGGCGCGCTCTCGCCGCTCTGTTCCCGGCGCTGCAGCGGCGCGTCCCCGGCGTTTCACTTCCGGGTCCGGGTGTCTCGCTGTCTCCGCCCCCTCTCCGGACTCCTCTGTTGCTGAAGGCCTACTGACCCTGCGCAGGCGCTCTAGTTTCCACAACAGACGCAGGCGCATCACACCTGATACTGTTCCTCTGGGTTCAAGGTCAGTGTAGCCTCAACCAATCCCTACCCTTGTCTTTGCTATATTAGGCGTCCTCCTCTGTGCCTCATTGCCTGTTTGTCATAGCATTGTTCTGTGCTTCTGGCCCCTCAGTTGCTCGTGTTAGGTTCTCTAGGTCGCTGTCTCTCGTTGGACTTCGCTCTCCCCGTATTCGTCCTTTGCTCTTGTTTCTTCCCGTTTCCGTTTTATCTTGTACCCTTAATCCTTCCTTTTGTTTTTGTCCCACAGTCTTCTGAGTCTTCTCCTGGTTCGTCTTCCCGCCAACGTTTCTCCAGTGCCTTTTCATTTCTTTCCGGAGCCGTCCCTCTCGGTACTTCCACTGTGGGTAAGTGACCTCTGGGCCTGCTCCTTACGGTCCCTGTATAGGGGTCGTTTCTTCCTAGGTCGCTCGCTCAGGGGTAGGGCTGCCCACGGTCCAGAGGGTCCACTCTCAGTTCTAGTTGTGAGTGTTATAGTGGGCAGAACAAAGTACTGCAGTGCGCAGGCGCCGGGAAAGGTCAGAGAGGCCCAGCATCTGCGCACTGCAGTACCTTACTCTGCCCTTAACAGGGAGATAAAGTACGCCAGCGCCGGAGCCGGGAAGCCCCGAACCGGACCGCGACGCCCATCGGACCGGACCGCAGTGGGACCGCCCCTGGGTGAGTATAATCTAACCTCTTTTTCTCATCTTTCAGGATACATCGGGGGCTTATCTACAGCATTACAGAATGCATTACAGAATACTGTAGATAAGCCCCTGATGCTGGTGGGCTTAGCTCATCTTCGATTTTGGGGGTGACAGGTTCCCTTTAACACATCCATAGATAAATGATTACATTTGATTACAATGATTACTGCCTGCATCTGCCACCAGGGGGAGCTCTCTATATATGGATTTATAGCGCTCACATGAAACTCGATATCAAGACTTCAAAATGTCCATCTATTATCTATCTATCTATTCTCTATTTATCTATCTATTATCTATCTATTATCTATCTATTATCTATCTCCTATCTATCTATCTATCTATCTATCTATCTATCTATCTATCTATCTATTATCTATCTATCTATTCTCTATTTATCTATCTATTATCTATCTATTATCTATCTCCTATCTATCTATCTATCTATTATCTATCTATCTATTATCTATCTATTATCTATCTCCTATCTATCATCTATCTATCCATTATCTATCTATCCATTATCTATCTATCTATCTATCTCTCTATTATCTATCTATCCATTATCTATCTATCTATCTATCTATCTATCTATCTACCTATCATCTATCTATCTATCTATTATCTATCTATCTATCTATCTATCTATCTATCTATCTATCTATCTATCTATCTATCTATTATCTATTATCTATCTATCTATCTCCTATCTATCTATCTCCTATCTATCTATCTATCTATTTATCTATCTATCATCTATCTATCTATCATCTATCTATCTATTATCTATCTATCTATTTATTATCTATCTATCATCTATCTATCTATCTCCTATCTATCTATCTCCTATCTATCTATCTATCTATCTATCTATCTATCTATTTATCTATCTATCATCTATCTATCTATCATCTATCTATCTATCTATTATCTATCTATCTATTCTCTATCTATTTATCTATCTATCATGTATCTATCTATCATCTATCTATCTATTATCTATCTATCATCTATCTATCTATTATCTATCATCTATCTATCTATTATCTATCTATCTATTCTCTATCTATTATCTATCTATCTATCATCTATCTATCTATCTATCTATTTATTATCTATCTATCTATCTATCTATCTATTTATTATCTATCTATCTATTATCTATCTATCTATTCTCTATCTATTATCTATCTATTTATTATCTATCTATCTATCTATCTATCTATCTATCTATCTATTTATCTATTTATCTATTATCTATCAATCTATCTATCTATCTATCTATCTATCTATCTATCTATCTATCTATCTATCTATCCATGTACATTATTCCTACAGGATAATAAAGGATGATTTCTCTCCAAAATTCCAATTGTAAAAAGCGAGGAATTTCTTGGCCCAGGGTAATGTTTCAGTCCCAAGTGGTTTGGATTTTTTCCAAGTTTTCCTTCCTCCCAAAGAAAAGACCGAAACTTATGGACTAAAACATTGCTCTGGGCCAATAAATTCCTCGCTCTTTTCATTTGTAGTTTTGGAGAGCTGCCATCCTTTTTCATGGAGTTATCAAATAAGGATTTATACCGTGGATCGTGAGGATTACACCGCAGTATAGTGACTGCCAGCGCTGCTCTGATTGTTCTTATTTATCTATTTCAGTGTGTGGCCGCCTCTAGGGGGCGCTCCCTGTGTATGGATTTCTATACTGTTGGCGGTCTGGGCACCTCTCGCCCATTCACCTCTATTTATCTCAGTGACTGAAGTAAACTGCAGATTCTTCATGAAGTCATCGGAGCGGACGCCTCACGGCCGCTGTCCAGGATTAGTCATGTTTGTGTGGGTTTACTCAGGGTTTTCCTAAGACCTACTGATAGGGAATGTAACTTGTGAGCCCCAATGGGGACAGTGATGATGTCTGTACAGCGCTGTGGAATATGATGGCGCTATATATGTAAGCGAATAGATAATATCTGCTTTCTTCCAAAAACAGCGCCACCCCTACCTATAGGTTGAATTTGGCATTGCAGCTGATCGCAATTAAATGTCTATTGACTTGAAGGGAGCTGAGCTGCAGTACCGTGCACAGCCTGTAGCCGGAGTTGGCGCTGTGCAGCAAGTCCCAACATACAGTGCCTTGCGAAAGTATTCGGCCCCCTGGAACTTTCCAACCTTTTCCCACATATCAGGCTTCAAACATAAAGAGACCAAATGTAAATTTTTGGCGAAGAATGAACAAGTGGAACACAATTGTGAAGTTGAACGAAATTTATTGGTTATTTTAAATTTTTGTGGAAATTCAAAAACTGAGAAGTGGGGCGTGCAATATTATTCTGCCCCTTTACTCTCAGTGCAGCAAACTCACTCCAGAAGTTCTTTGTGGATCTCTGAATGATCCAATGTCGTCCTAAATGCCCAATGATGATAAATATAATCCACCTGTGTGTAATCAAGTCTCCGTATAAATGCACCTGCTCTGTGATAGTCTCGGTTCTGTTTGAAGCACAGAGAGCATCATGAAGACCAAGGAACACAACAGGACGGTCCGTGATACTGTTGTGGAGAAGTTTAAAACTGGATTTGGATACAAAATGATTTCCAAAACTTTAAACATCCCAAGCAGCACTGTGCAAGCGATCATATTGAATTGGAAGGAGTATCATACCACTGCAAATCTACCAAGACCCGGCCGTCCCTCTAAACTTTCATCTCAAACAAGGAGAAGACTGATCAGAGATGCAGCCAAGAGGCCCATGATCACTCTGGATGATCTGCAGAGATCTACAGCTGAGGTGGGACAGTCTGTCCATAGGACAACAATCAGTCATACACTGCACAAATCTGGCCAGTATGGAAGAGGGGCAAGAAGAAAGCCATTTCTCAAAGATATCCATAAAAAGTGTTGCTTAAAGTTTGCAACAAGCCACCTGGGAGACACCAAACATGTGGAAGAAGGTGCTCTGGTCAGATGAAACCAAAATCGAACTTTTTGGCAACAATGCCAAATGATATGTTTGGCGTAAAGGCAACACAGCTCATCACCCTGAACACACCATCCCACTGTCAAACATGGTGGTGGCAGCATCATGGTTTGGGCCTGCTTTTCTTCAGCAGGGACAGGGAAGATGGTTAAAATTTGATGGGAAGATGGATGGAGCCAAATACAGGACCATTCTTGGAGAAAACCTGTTGGAGTCTGCAAAAGACCTGAGGCTGGGACGGAGATTTGTCTTCCAACAAGACAATGATCCCAAACATAAAGCAAAATCTACAATGGAATGGTTCACAAATAAATAAATGTATCCAGGTGTTAGAATGGCCAAGTCACAGTCCAGACCTCAATCCAATGGAGAATCTGTGGAAAAAGCTGAAAACTGCTGTTCACAAACGATCTCCATCAAACCTCACTGAGCTTGAGCTGTTTGCCAAGGAAGAACGGGCGAGAATTTCAGTCTCTCCATGTACAAAACTGATAGAGACAAATCCCAAGCGACTTGTAATCGCAGCAAAAGGAGGCGCAACAAAGTATTAAGGTAAAGGGGACGAATAATATTGCACGCCCCACTTTTCAGTTTCTGAATTTCCACAAAAATGTAAAATAACCAATAAATTTCGTTCAACTTCACAATTGTGTTCCACTTGTTGTTGATTCTTCACCAAAAATTTACATTTGGTATCTTTATGTTTTAAGCATGATATGTGTGAAAAGGTTGAAAAGTCCCAGGGGGGTGAATACTTTTGCAAGGCACTGTATATTTTTCATCTGATTGGCGGCTTTGAGTTTTGTCTGAAGAAATTTTCCATTTTTGCTGACTTGTAATAGACTCAGGAACAGGCAGCGAGGTGCCCATTGAAGTCAAGACCCTCCTTGTTCACAATGACTGAAGTTACGGTTCTCCGAGTCCAAGCTTCACTCTATTAGGAAGTCGCACACCTGGGAGTCTTGTGGGCATCACAGTATTTGTCAGGCTCTCTATGGCGATTAAGTGCCCCACAGGTTAGTATTTAGGGGGATGATGGGACTTGTAAGGAAGGCCGGGTAACGTGCTTTGATAAAACATCACAGAAGTTACGAGTTTTTCATAGAAAAGAAGATGCCGCAAGTGTGGTTTCCTTGACTTAAAATACATGACCACATTGTCAGCCATATTGGTTCTCATGATTCTTCTCCTTCCGTCACCCGGTCACTAATTTCTCTTCACTCTCTTAGTTCTTCCTGGCAGCTGCTCACAGTGACCCTCACCTGTCCCTCTACTGAGTAGACACAAGCTTGATAGCGTCCATCTTTGTACCATGTAAAACATTCTAGCGTTGGTGATTTCTTTGTGAAATGTGTCTGACAGAGCAGCGGCTTCACCCTAATAGTCTGTAAGGTGACAAAGATTCTTTTTTTGTAAGAAGTTGAAAAACAAGGAACGGTGGAAAGTATTGTTTAATAAGTAAATGGATGAAACAGAAAGTGGCCATCTGCTTCTCAACAGAAAGAGAGGAAGTAGCTTTATGTTCAGCAGTGAGAGAGGAAGTGTCTATCTGCTCCTCAACAGGAAGTGTCTATCTGCTCCTCAACAGGAAGTGTCTATCTGCTCCTCAACAGGAAGTGTCTATCTGCTCCTCAACAGGAAGTGTCTGTCTGCTCCTCAACAGGAAGTGTCTGTCTGCTCCTCAACAGGAAGTGTCTATCTGCTCCTCAACAGGAAGTGTCTATCTGCTCCTCAACAGGAAGTGTCTGTCTGCTCCTCTACAGGAAGTGTCTATCTGCTCCTCAACAGGAAGTGTCTGTCTGCTCCTCAACAGGAAGTGTCTGTCTGCTCCTCAACAGGAAGTGTCTATCTGCTCCTCAACAGGAAGTGTCTATCTGCTCCTCAACAGGAAGTGTCTGTCTGCTCCTCTACAGGAAGTGTCTATCTGCTCCTCAACAGGAAGTGTCTATCTGCTCCTCAACAGGAAGTGTCTATCTGCTCCTCAACAGGAAGTGTCTGTCTGCTCCTCAACAGGAAGTGTCTGTCTGCTCCTCAACAGGAAGTGGCTATCTGCTCCTCAACAGGAAGTGGCCATCTGCTTCTCAACAGGAAGTGTCTGTCTGCTCCTCAACAGGAAGTGGCTATCTGCTCCTCAACAGGAAGTGGCCATCTGCTTCTCAACAGGAAGTGGCTATCTGCTCCTCAACAGGAAGTGGCCATCTGCTTCTCAACAGAAAGAGAGGAAGTAGCTTTATGTTCAGCAGTGAGAGAGGAAGTAGCTATCTGCTCCTCAACAGGAAATGTCTATCTGCTCAACAGGAAGTAGCTATCTGCTCCTCAACAGGAAGTGTCTATCTGCTCCTCAACAGGAAGTGTCTATCTGCTCAAAAGGAACTAGCTATCTGCTCCTCAACAGGAAGTGGCTATCTGCTCCTCAACGTGAAGTGTCAATCTGCTCCTCAACAGAAAGAGAGGAAGTAGCTATCTGCTCCTCAACAGGAAGTGGCTATCTGATCCTCAACAGGAAGTAGCTATCTGCTCAACAGGAAGTAGCTGTCTGCTCCTCAACAGGAAGTGGCTATCTAATCCTCAACAATAAGTGGCTATCTTCTCAATAGTAAGAGATACGGTAGCTTCCTGTGCCTTGTCTCAGAGAGGCGGTAGCTCTCTGGATCTCAACAGGAAGTAGCTATCTGCTTTACAACAGGAAGTAGCTATATGCTTTACAACAGGAAGTAGCTATATGCTTCTCAACAAGAAGTAGTTATCTGCTTCTCAACAGGATGTGGCTATCTCCTCAATAGTAAGAGATGCAGTAGCTTTCTGCGCCTTGTCTGGTAGAGAGGAAGTAGCTATCGGCTCCTCTGTGGTAAGAGAATAAGTATTTATCTGTGCCTCTTCAGGGAGCAAGGAAGCAACCATCTGTGCCTCATCAATTTTTCTCCTCAACATTGAGAGATGTAGCAGCTCTCTAAACAGCAGGTAGCTAACTGTACCTCATTAGTAAGAGAGGAAGTAGCTATCTGCACCTCAACATTGAGACAGGAAGTAGCTGTGTCCTCTTTAATAGTAAGACTGGAAGTGGCAATTGACTCCTCATCAGGCAGAGAGGAAGTCGCTGTATTCTCAACAGTGAGAGAGAAAGAAAGGAAGAAGAAATCAGTATAGCAGGCTGCCGGGAGATGAACATGAAATAAAAGTTAAGCCTTTGATTTGTACAAAACACAGGTCACAGTATTATCATCTAATAAAATACTCTTTAAAGGGAGCCGGTCACATTGTCCATGATGTCTGATCTGTGGGCGGCGTATAGAGCAGGAGACACTGAAGAGAAAGGTGTATAGTTTACTGGGAAGGGAAAACATTCTCAATAACTGCCCTTTATTCTATAAAACCTCTGTGCTTTCCGCACATAGGAGTCCAGTGGGCGGTCCTTTACAGTGATTGACAGCAGTCAATTTGTAAGAACCGCCTCCTGGACCTCTAAGCCTAGAAAGGGCCGGGGGGTTTATTGAATATAATGGCCGTTGCACTGAATCTTTCCCCACCAAGCCATATATCAATCTGCTCTGCTCCTCCGGCTCCGCACCACGCTGCGCACATATCAGGCTCCGTGTAACGTGACGGAATCCCTTTAACAAGCTGAATTTGACATCTGGATGATGATGCGCAGTGCGGGAACTTGACGTCCCAATCGTCCCACAGTCTTAGAAAATTCCAGCAGATGTTTCCATTTTCTATAAAGTGACCGAAAACAATGCTGTAATCACAATGACCGCATGATGGAGGCCGCCGGCGCTTCTGTTGCATCTGCGGGAAACCATGAATGAATGCGAGATGAATGATGGACGACCGACTCAGGCGTGAGACTGTTAACCCCTTAGGGCCCAATTCCACAGACCGCAGGGAGAAAGCCCACCTTAACACCAATAATTGCTCAATAGAGAGGATTTCATTGTGAAGTGTAAGGAGAGTAATCCAGCACCAACCACCGCTTTGGCCTGCGTTCCCACAATGAGTTTTCTACGCTGCGTATTTTCGGAAAAAGGCAAGTAACCTAATCTACATATTGGGCGCAGAAAACCTGCAACATCAAAAACGCCGCAAAAGTTCATGATGGGAACTTAGAGGTGGAGATATACGGGAAGTTGCACTTGGACAATGGCACCTAAGGGGGTCCTGAGCCCCCTATGCCACATAAAGAGGTGCTACACATGTTGCATTGCACCCAGGAACTCTCCGATAGGTAACAGACCCTTGAAAAAAGTCTTCACAGCAATAATCCATGCTCAATAGAAATCGCCGTTACTATGGAGTCCGGACCCCCGAGAACCTTCTATTTCACCAAAACTATTAGGAAAGCAATTGCCCAGAGGTCATATTTCTAGGATATGTCACCTCTCGAGTAAGTCCCGCGGAGGTGGGATCAGGTCTCGGGGGTTCAGTCTTGCAACCAGACAGACGTCGTAGGAATCGTGCATGGGGGCACGGGTGCACACGATGTTCCACTGGTTCTCCCACGGGTTCAGCTCCAGAATTTCCTTAGTGATGACTTCATGTCGATCTGTAAAATAAAAAAAAATTGCAGGAATATCCAACATCACAAACATATAATTCTGACAGTAAACTCTGTGAGACCCTTTCTCCGGATTTTCCTGCAGAGCTGTCAGTCATCTCCAGTCCCCCGACCCCCACACGCTCTCTATCTCCTTAAAAAAAAACCAGTGATCTGTACAGATGCCATGGAAGAAATGGCGCTATAAAAAATGTATAATAATAATATATGCAGAAATCCAGAAAATGTGGTTATCTAAGGGGTATCTAGACCTATTTGGGCTGTTGAAACCCATTAATAAGAGCATTCTCGAGGTCCATGGGGGTCCTAAATATTACACCTTCAGCAGTCACTGGGAGATACCAGCATTTCTTAAGATGGTGATGTCCCTTTAAGAGTCTACTTATAATTATTATTATTTATTATTATGGCGCCATTTATTCCATGGCGCTTTACATGTGAGTAGGAGTATACATAATAAAAACAAGTACAATAATCTTAAATAATACTTATAATGATACTATTTGTTGAAAAGAAGAAAAGAAATATGAAAACGGGGTCCATCGATCAAAGTAAGTGACCCCTTTAGTTAATAAAAAGAGCAGATGTTCTACACTACATCTATGTGTGGCTGAAATAGTTACATTGTATCCAAGGACAAAATCTGACTTTCCACCTCCCGGGTCTTGAACAGTTACATTGTTATTATTCTATAGATAATTACAGGAGTAATAATCCCTTCTCTGTGTAGATTTACTTGGCAGCGAGCGGAGATTCCTCTCTCGGTAATGTGTAGGCAGATGTGCACAGACATCCAGACAGGTGCGCTTATTAGGCTTGTTAAAAATAAAAGAGAAAAAGAAATCCTAATTGTGCTAAGATTAGAATATTCCGTCCTCCATTTATATCAACTTTCATCTCCAAATTACAGGTTTATGTCACTGATTATACGAAGCGCCGGGAGGGTGAGAACAAAACTACGTCACCCATAATGCAGAGCGGCTGCTGCCTGTGATGGGAACGGTCATAATCAGACTCCAGGTATTATAGTAGTTATATTCCTGTACATAGGAGCAGTATTATAGTAGTTATATTCTTGTACATAGGAGCAGTATTATAGTAGTTATATTCCTGTACATAGGAGCAGTATTATAGTAGTTATATTCTTGTACATAGGAGCAGTATTATAGTAGTTATATTCTTGTACATAGGGGCAGTATTATAGTAGATATATTCTTGTAGATAGGAGCAGTATTATAGTAGTTATATTCTTGTACATAGTGGCAGTATTATAGTAGTTATATTCTTGTACATAGGGGCAGTATTATAGTAGATATATTCTTGTAGATAGGAGCAGTATTATAGTAGTTATATTCCTGTACATAGGAGCAGTATTATAGTAGTTATATTCTTGTACATAGGAGCAGTATTATAGTAGTTATATTCTTGTACATAGGGGCAGTATTATAGTAGTTATATTCTTGTACATAGGGGCAGTATTATAGTAGTTATATTCTTGTACATAGGAGCAGTATTATAGTAGTTACATTCTTGTACATAGGGGCAGTATTATAGTAGTTACATTCTTGTACATAGGGGCAGTATTATAGCAGTTATATTCTTGTACATAGGAGCAGTATTATAGTAGTTATATTCTTGTCTATAGGGAGCAGTATTATAGTAGTTATATTCTTGTACATAGGAGCAGTATTATAGTAGTTATATTCTTGTACATAGGAGCAGTATTATAGTAGTTATATTCTTGTACATAGGGGCAGTATTATAGTAGTTATATTCTTGTACATAGGGGCAGTATTATAGTAGTTATATTCTTGTACATAGGGGCAGTATTATAGTAGATATATTCTTGTAGATAGGAGCAGTATTATAGTAGTTATATTCTTGTACATAGGAGCAGTATTACAGTAGTTATATTCTTGTACATAGTGGCAGTATTATAGTAGTTATATTCTTGTACATAGGGGCAGTATTATAGTAGTTATATTCCTGTACATAGGAGCAGTATTATAGTAGTTATATTCTTGTACATAGGGGCAGTATTATAGTAGATATATTCTTGTAGATAGGAGCAGTATTATAGTAGTTATATTCCTGTACATAGGAGCAGTATTATAGTAGTTATATTCTTGTACATAGGGGCAGTATTATAGTAGATATATTCTTGTAGATAGGAGCAGTATTATAGTAGGTATATTCTTGTACATAGGGGCAGTATTATAGTAGTTATATTCTTGTACATAGGGGCAGTATTATAGTAGTTATATTCTTGTACATAGGGGCAGTATTATAGTAGATATATTCTTGTAGGGGGCGTGGCCTGAGAGTCCATGTGAGCGGACGTGCGGCTGTGAGCTCCCGCCGCTGTATATTGTAAAATCCTGCAGAGCCGCTGCTGTTTGGTCCCTGCGGGGGCTTACTGGCTGCGGGGAGACTTGGAGAGGCCGGCGGTGCTGTTCGGTAGCGCTGGAACCGACGAACATGACCAGGAGACGGCAGAAGGACGCGGGAGCCGGGGATGCAGGCGCAATCCAAGATGGCGCCGACTTGAGGGAAAAGGCAGACAAGGAGAACGCCGCATGCAGAAAGCGTATGGAGGTAGCGGCAAAGCTCCAGCAGTTTGCGAGAGCGGAGGCCGCAGAGGAGGGAGCCGGAGCTGATACCGAAGAGGAGGAGGAGAGCCCAGCAGGAGAACATGAGGTACAACAGGGGAGAAAGGAGAGTAAAATGGCGGTGGCAGAAGGGGGACCCGAGGAAATGGCGCCAGAAGCTGAGCCTACCCTAAGAGACGTTTTTGCGCTAGTCTCTTCATGTAAACAATCTCTGACCATACAGATACAGGAGGTTAAGGGGGACACAGCCCAGATAAACGCAGCCATGCAGAAGATTGACAAACGTGTGGGGGAGGTAGAGGAGAGAGTGAGCACTGCAGAAGACCATATAGTGCAGCTGCAAAAAGCAGAGAAAAAGTTCACTCAAGCAATTGCTGAATTGGCTGCGAAAAATGAGGACCTTGAGAACAGGTCCAGAAGAAATAATATTCGCATAGTGGGCATCCCTGAAAAAGCTGAAGGGAGGAATCCAACGGAATATATTGAAAAATGGCTGTTAGAGACATTTGGAGATATGGCGCTAACAAAAGTGTTCGCGGTAGAAAGAGCGCATAGGGTCCCGCCGAAACCACCTGTCCCTGGAGCGAATCCCCGTACCATGCTCGCCAAAATTCTAAACTATAGAGACAGAGACATTATCCTGAGGAAGGCCAGAGACATGACGGATCTGACAGTTGAAGGCCAAAAGATTGCTATATACCCAGACTATTCTACTCTGGTGCAGACAGTGGCGTAGGAAGGTGGGTGCGGGGGGGGGCGGTCCGCCCCGGGCGGCACAATGCTGGGGGCGGCCGGCGCTGCAGAAGAAGATAAAAAAAAAAAATAAAAAAAAAAAAGACGCCCCTTTAAATCTTCGGGCGGCGCCGTCCGCCGCCACGACCAGGGCCAGCTCCCCCCACCCCCGGGTCCCGCCCCCGCCCCCGCCCCCCGCTCTATACTCACCTCTCCTGGTTCCTGCGGCGCCGGCAGCTGCAGCCTCCTCTGACTCTGCGACGTCTCAGAGCAGAGGGCGCGATGACGTCACTACTGTGCGCGCCGCTCTGCCTCTCTGTCCTGAGCGTCGCAGAGCCGGAGAGACGCTGACTGCACCGGACCTGCGCTGGGAACGGGAGAGGTGAGGATTTTACTTTTTTTTTTTTTTCTTTATTTCTGACTGTCTGGGGCTGGGGCAATGCTGGACACACTGGGGCAATACTGGAGACCATGGGGCAGATTGCTGGACACACTGGGGCAATACAGGAGACTATGGGGCAGATTGCTGGACACACTGGGGCAATACAGGAGACCATGGGGCAGATTGCTGGACACACTGGGGCAATACAGGAGACCATGTGGCAGATTGCTGGACACACTGGGGCAATACAGGAGACTATGGGGCAGATTGCTGGACACACTGGGGCAATACTGGAGACCATGGGGCAGAATGCTGGACACACTGGGGCAATACTGGAGACCATGGGGCAGAATGCTGGACACTCTGAATACTGGAGACCATGGGGCAGATCTCAGGACACATTGAGGCAATGCTGGAGACCCTGGGGCAGACTTCTGGACATACTGGGGCAATACTGGAGACCATGGGGCAGATTGCTGGACACACCGGGGCAATACTGGAGACCATGGGGCAGAATGCTGGACACACTGGGGCAATACAGGAGACCATGGGGCAGATTGCTGGACACACTGGGGCAATACTGGAGACCATGGGGCAGAATGCTGGACACACTGGGGCAGTACAGGAGACTATGGGGCAGAATGCTGGACACACTGGGGCAATACTGGAGACCCTGGGGCAGATTGCTGGACACACTGGGGCAATACTGGAGACCCTGGGGCAGATTTCTGGACACATTGAGGCAATGCTGGAGACCCTGGGGCAGACTTCTGGACACACTGGGGCAATGCTGGACACTGGGGCAGATTGCTGGACACACTGGGGGTAATATACTGGACACACTGGGGCAGACTGCTGGACACACTGGGGAAAGGCTGGACACTGGGGCAGATTGCTGGACACACTGAGGGCAGATTGCTGGACACACTGGGGGTAATATGCTGGACATACTGGGGCAGATTGCTGGACACACTGGGGGTAATATGCTGGACACATTGGGGCAGATTGCTGGACAACATGGGGGTAATATGCTGGACACACTGGGGCAGATTGCTGGACAACATGGGGGTAATATGCTGGACACACTGGGGGCAGGACTTGAGGCATGGGCAGAATGTAGATACGGGGCATGATTGGAGACACGGGGCAGGATTGGATCATGGGGCAGGATGGAGGCTGGTGGGGCAGGATGGGGAGATCATATGGGGTAGAATGGATACTCATGAGGGCAGGATACGACAACATATGGCTGGAGCCAGGAATGAGATAAACGGGGCCAGGGTGGGGAATATTATTACCATAGGGGATAATTAAGGGATATTGTTACTGCAGTTATGTATTTATTTTATTTTTTGAGTATACTGTTTTAAATGGGGGGGCGGTCCTGTTACTGTGCAGAGTGACACTATATCACCTTTTTTTCTTCATGTGGTGTAATGTAGAAGTTGTGAAAAATTAAGTAATGTGTTCTGCAAGCGGAGCTCGAGATAACTGTGTTATTTCCTGCAGAAACGAGTCCTGGCTGGAAGGAATGATGGCGGTCTGTGCTGGATAAAAGATGAAGGACTTCACCTAGAGACGTCACTGGTGAGTCAGTGTTACCTATACACTGACACTATACACTGTATACTATATAGAGGTCCTGTGTATAATGTCACCAGTGATCTCTGTATTACCTCTACACAGACACTGCATACTAAGTACAGATCTCCTGTGAATACTGGCACTTATGGTGATAGTATTGTGGTTTTTTTTTTTATTACTGATCAGTATTGTAGTATTCAGTCACTATGTGGTGGTAATATGTGGTCTGGAAATGGTGCGGTGGTATTTGTCCCTTGTATGTAGTATTATTCGGTCACTATGTGGCCTGGTCATGGTGTGGTGGTATTAAGTCACAGGTGTGGCATGTGGGGGTGACACCATTAGGCCCAGTTTAAGTTCTACAAAACAGGAAAACCATTTTTGGTAACCTTTGTGTGTATTGAGCTGGGGGGGGGGGGGGGGCGCCAAACTCGGGAACAGCCCCGGGCGGCAAAAGCTCTAGCTACGCCTCTGGGTGCAGAAACAACGGATGATGTTCACGGGTATCAAGAGACGGCTGAGGGAATTGGGTGTGCAGTATTCCATGATGTTCCCAGCAAGACTGAGGGTGGTGGCGTTTGATAAAATTCATTTTTTCCAGAAGCCGGAGGACGCTACCCAGTGGATTGATATTAATGCTAAAAAGCTTAAAGGAAAAGGAGACTGAAACTGTGGGAAGAGTCTGAAGTTGTTTACTTATCTGTCAGTTGGAAAAGAGTCATGTGATTGACAAGCCAAGGGGTATGGGGGGGGAAGAAGGGAGCTGGATTATATCCAGTTAAAGTTAAAGGGATGGTGTAATGGTTGCTGGGAAAGGGGGAGGAAGGGTTTGCGACATATTTTAAGTGTATGCAGGCTTCTTGCGTGTGTAAATAATTCTAAGTTAAAATGTTTTGAGAACGTTATTTTTCAAAATGTCTGAAATCCTGTTATGTACAGTGGTGGGAGGAGGGTTGGGATGGTAATGCCAAACGGAGTGTTCGCTATGGGCGATGATGCCCCACTCTTGGAAAGAGGTGGAATGGTTAGATGTGAGGGGGGAAGGGTGGGAGGGGGAGTTGGGAGGGGCGGGGGGGGGGAGGGTAGTTAGACAGCCTGAGCTCAAAATTGATGATACTTATAGTGAAGATGAGCCAAGTGATGGGGACCCGTTTTAAGATTTTGTGCTGGAATGTGAGAGGCCTAGGGGAGAAATCTAGACGTGCTGCGTGTTTGCAATATGCAAGAGACCAAAGGGCCTCAATGATATGCTTGCTGGAGACACATTTGGTAAGGGAAAAAGTGGATGTTTTGAATAGACGATGGATCCAGAGGGGATATCATTCTACCTTCTCCACGTATGCAAGAGGAGTCTCAATCTTGGTTCCAGCGGGAGTTCAGTATGAGGAGGTGAAGGTATATGTGGATGTGGAGGGGCAGTACATACTATTACGGTGTATATTGTATGGAGTGATGCTGTGTGTTGCCGCGATGTATATTCCGCCTCCCTACTCTAGCAGGAAGATTAGAGAAGTAATGGAGCGAGTGGAAAAATGGGGACCGACACCGTTAATAATTATCGGAGATCTAAATAACATCTGTGATGAATATTGGGATAAAAATAAAAATACTCAGAATAGGTCGGAGGGACACATAACAACATTTGGCACCTATATACAGGAGATAGGTTTGATTGATCTTTGGAGGGTTAGACATGTGGGGGAGAGAGGGTACTCATGTTATTCACCGGCACATGCCACACTCTCTAGGATTGATATGGCTCTGGGTAACAGGATTTTGGACACATTGGTTGGGGAGGTGAGATATCTGCCAAGGGCCTTGTCGGACCATAGTCCAATTGAAGTAGAGGTTAGATTGGAGGGGGCTCGCTCGCTAAGTGGGAGAGAATGGAAGATTCATCCTAATTGGTTACAGAGTATTGAGTTGGAAAGTATAGGACGGGAGGTGGCGGAATTCTTTCTCTTAAATGATGGAAGCGCCGACGCTCTTACAATTTGGGATGCAATGAAGGCGTACCTGAGGGGACTACTGTTTAGGGACATTAGTAGGTGTAAGCGGAGGACGAGAGAGGTAGAAAAAGCGGCAGTTGAGGAGTTGAAGGAAGCAGAGGATGGGATGGCCACACTGGGAACCCCTGAGGCAGAGAGAAGAATGAAAAACGCACAAAATCATTTGGAAAAAATTCTGCTAGGTAAAGCTGAGAGGAAACGAGATTTCCAAAGGGTATTGTTCTATCAGGAGGGAGAAACAGTGGGACATATGCTGTCGGTAGTGGCTGCTGCTCAGAGAGGTTCTTCATATATACACTCTTTGGATTCTGCTAGTGGAGGTAAAATAACGGAAACACCTGAAATTTTGAGAGCCTTTGCGGACTTCTATGCAGATTTGTATTCCTCTCGGGTTGGTGAATCGGTCGAGGATGCACTGACTTTCTTGGAAGGTCTGGATTTGCCGAGACTGAGTGAGGCAGATAGGGAGAGCCTTGAGGCCCCTATCACTGAGGAGGAATTGAGTCGGGCATTGATGTCTATGGCCAATGGGAAGGCGCCTGGGGTCGATGGGCTACCCGCTGAGATCTATAAAGGGTTGGCAGAAGTGTTGATTCCTAGATTAAAAATGGTATTGGAGGAAGCTAGGTCCTGTGGGCGCTTGCCAGCCTCTATGAGAGAGGCCATAATAGTGGTCATTCCAAAGGAGGATAAGGACTTGGGGAAACCGGAGTCGTACCGCCCAATTTCTTTACTAACAATTGATGTCAAGCTTCTGGCCAAGATGTTGGCTCTCCGCCTCTCTAGTGTTATTGCGAGTCTGGTGCATTCGGACCAATCTGGCTTTATGCCGGATAGATCAACGGCGATCAATTTGCGGAGGTTATATGTAAATTTGCAGGTAGAGTCTGATAACTGTGGTCGAAGAGTGATTGTATCGCTAGATGCACACAAGGCGTTTGACAGCGTCGAATGGGGGTACCTCTGGCAGGTGCTGGAATGTATGGGGTTTGGCCCGCAGTTTGTGGCCTGGATACAGCTGTTGTACTCATTACCATCCGCCAGAATTAGAGTAAATGGGGAGCTATCTCGTCCTATAGGGCTGGCTAGGGGTACTAGGCAGGGATGCCCGCTCTCACCCCTCCTGTTCGCGTTGGCTGTAGAACCTCTTGCTGCTAAGATTCGGCAGTCGGATGGGGTCCCTGGGTTTAGGTATGGCAAAGTAGAGGAAAAAATAGCGTTATATGCGGATGATGTTTTGCTGTTCCTGGAGGATCCAGACAATTCACTAAGAGGGGCCGTTGAAATTGTTGAGAGATTTGGTACTGTGTCGGGACTAACAATTAATTGGGATAAGACGGTTCTTTTTAGAGTGGATGACGTAGGAGAGAATGTGAGTGAGGATGTTGGGGATGAGAGGCTGAAGGTGGTTTCCCAATTTAAATATCTTGGAATATGGATTTCGGTGCCGGTGGCGGAGTTTCTGCAAAGAAATTTGACTCCTGTTATGGGGGTACTCAAGGCAAAGGTAGACGCCTGGAATAAGCTACATCTATCGGTCGTCGGTAGGGTAAACCTTATTAAAATGGTCCTTATGCCTAAAATTCTTTATGTTATGCATAACGCACCAATTTGGATCCCTCGGGGGAAGTTCAGGCAGATTAATGCCCTCTTTAGAAGTTTGATATGGGGTAGACAATATCCACGTATTAGCTTGGAGACGCTTCAACGACCCAAGGAAGATGGTGGTTTGGCTTTGCCCAACCCGGAAATATACTTCCTTGCGGCCCAGAGCGAGCATTTGAAGGGCTGGGCGCGAGGGGCGTCATCCAGTGCAGTACAACAGCTATTGGAAGAGGTGACGGACCGACGACCGATGGCCAGGTGTTTGGAGGATGGCTCATTGGGCGCGCTGGGGAAAATATACCCAACCCTGTTCCTGATTCGTAAATTATGGAATAGACTAAGGCAGATTCGTGGGGTTACAGGGTTGACTAAATTCACACCGATATGGTCTAACCACAACTTAAAGGATTTTGAGGCCCTGGGAGGATTGATGGAATGGCAGAATAAGGGAATTTGCTTTGTTCACCAGATAATCCAGCAGCAGGAGCTGAAGTCCTTTTCCCAATTGCAGGAAGAATTTGGTTTGCGATCCACAGGGGAATATCAGTATGCGCAGATGAGACATGCCTTTAGAGCTCAGAATAAGAAGGCTGATATCAGGGTTCAAGATGATATAGTGTTGGAGTATGTGTGTGGTGAGGGTACTACAAGGGGAGTTATTTCCACTCTGTATAAGGACCTTATGCACACATTTCTGCTAGATTTCCCTATAAAGGCGAGAGCTAAGTGGGAGAGAGAAGTGGGGCCGATGGAAAATGAAACCTGGGAATCGGTGATGGAGTGGGTTCCGCGACTATCCTTGAGTGAACCATATAGGCTCTCGCAGCTATACATTCTGCATAGGGTATATAAATCTCCGGAAGTGTTATACAAAGCGGGATTGCGTGCCAATTCTGGGTGTCCGAGGTGTGCGAGTGAGAAGGCAGGAATATATCACATGATGTGGACGTGTCCGAGACTGGCTGCCTTTTGGGTGGTGGTTTTGAGCCGGGTTGAAGCAGCATATAAGTGCAGAGTTGTTAGAGACCCGATAGTATGTGTGCTGGGATATGTGGAAGAAATTGGAGTTGACAATACTTGGAAGATTGCAATCGCTAGGCTACTCTACATGGCCAGGAAAGTAATAGCACGAAATTGGATAAACGCGGAACCACCTGTGAGAAGGGAATTTCTCCAATATGTTCAACATGGTCTAAAATTGGAAAAGGGGGTGTACAGTAAAAGGGGGAAAATAGAACTCTTTAATAAAATATGGTCTCCTTGGCTTGATTTGGATTGAGGAGTATAGGCGTCGTGTTTCCTAAGACCTGGAAGAGGATAAATTACAAGAGGCAGATAATGCCTCGGTGGGGTGGAGATTGAGACTGAGCTGTCTTATGGGGGAGGGGGGTAGTTGGGGTAAGGTTGGGGTTTATTAAAGTAAGAAAATGTGTATCTGATATAATGCAATGTAAATGGCATTCTGTTGTTCTCTTTTTTATATATTGTTAATAAAAATCTATTTAAATAAAAAAAAAAAAGATATATTCTTGTAGATAGGAGCAGTATTATAGTAGTTATATTCTTGTACATAGTGGCAGTATTATAGTAGTTATATTCTTGTACATAGTGGCAGTATTATAGGAGTTATATTCTTGTACATAGGAGCAGTATTATAGGAGTTATATTCTTGTAGATAGGAGCAGTATTATAGTAGTTATATTCTTGTACATAGAGGCAGTATTATAGTAGTTATATTCTTGTACATAGTGGCAGTATTATAGGAGTTATATTCTTGTACATAGGGGCAGTATTATAGTAGTTATATTCTTGTACATAGGAGCAGTATTATAGTAGTTATATTCTTGTACATAGGAGCAGTATTATAGTAGTTATATTCTTGTACATAGGAGCAGTATTATAGTAGTTATATTCTTGTACATAGGAGCAGTATTATAGTAGTTATATTCTTGTACATAGGAGCAGTATTATAGTAGTTATATTCTTGTACATAGGGGGCAGTATTATAGTAGTTATATTCTTGTACATAGGAGCAGTATTATAGTAGTTATATTCTTGTACATAGGGGGCAGTATTATAGTAGTTATATTCTTGTACATAGGAGCAGTATTATAGTAGTTATATTCTTGTACATAGGATCAGTATTATAGTAGTTATATTCTTGTACATAGGGGCAGTATTATAGTAGTTATATTCTTGTACATAGGAGCAGTATTATAGTAGTTATGTTCTTGTACATAAGGGCAGTATTATAGTAGTTATATTCTTGTACATAGGGGGCAGTATTATAGTAGTTATATTCTTGTACATAGGAGCAGTATTATAGTAGTTATATTCTTGTACATAGGGGCAGTATTATAGTAGTTATATTCTTGTACATAGGAGGCAGTATTATAGTAGTTATATTCTTGTACATAGGAGCAGTATTATAGTAGTTATGTTCTTGTACATAAGGGCAGTATTATAGTAGTTATATTCTTGTACATAGGAGCAGTATTATAGTAGTTATATTCCTGTACATAGGAGCAGTATTATAGTAGTTATATTCTTGTACATAGGAGCAGTATTATAGTAGTTATATTCTTGTACATAGGAGGCAGTATTATAGTAGTTATATTCTTGTACATAGGAGCAGTATTATAGTAGTTATATTCTTGTACATAAGGGCAGTATTATAGTAGTTATATTCTTGTACATAGGAGCAGTATTATAGTAGTTATATTCTTGTACATAGGATCAGTATTATAGTAGTTATATTCTTGTACATAAGGGCAGTTTTATAGTAGTTATATTCTTGTACATAGGAGCAGTATTATAGTAGTTATATTCTTGTACATAGGATCAGTATTATAGTAGTTATATTCTTGTACATAGGGAGCAGTATTATAGTAGTTATATTCTTGAACATAGGGGCAGTATTATAGTAGTTATATTCTTGTACATAGGGGGCAGTATTATAGTAGTTATATTCTTGTACATAGGGGGCAGTATTATAGCATTTATATTCTTGTTCATAGGGGGCAGTATTATAGTAGTTATATTCTTGTTCATAGGGGGCAGTATTATAGTAGTTATATTCTTGTTCATAGGGGGCAGTATTATAGTAGTTATATTCTTGTACATAGGGGCAGTATTATAGTAGTTATATTCTTGTACATAGGGGCAGTATTATAGTAGTTATATTCTTGTACATAGGGGCAGTATTATAGTAGTTATATTCTTGTACATAGGGGCAGTATTATAGTAGATATATTCTTGTACATAGGGGCAGTATTATAGTAGATATATTCCTGTACATAGGGGCAGTATTATAGTAGTTATATTTTTGCACATAGGGGCAGTATTATAGTAGTTATATTCTTGTTCATAGGGGGCAGTATTATAGTAGTTATATTCTTGTTCATAGGGGGCAGTATTATAGTAGTTATATTCTTGTTCATAGGGGGCAGTATTATAGTAGTTATATTCTTGTACATAGGAGCAGTATTATAGTAGTTATATTCTTGTACATAGGGGCAGTATTATAGCAGTTATATTCTTGTTCATAGGGGGCAGTACTGGAAAGGTGAAATCTCTTTTCTAGCCAATAATTTGCTGATATCGGTAATGACTTCCTTTGCCCCAATTCTTTTGGCATTTACACACAGCAGCGGCATTACTCGTACCCGTCTTATTCGTAGCCACTTTCATACATTGTAACAAAGTGCAGCTGTGTAACAGGGAATATAGCTGTTTATTAGGAAATTGCGCACTGTGTAATTATACAATATAACCCCCCAGAGCAATTAACCAATTAACCCTACGACTGCTTTATGGAATGTTGTGTAAGATTACTAGAATGTTTTCATCGCTGCCAAAAACATCTGATATCTATGAATTGCTTCCATGTAGAAAATCAGCGGGGGTCCGAGACTTCTCATGGTGAATCTGATCACATGTATCTCTGACATATACTAAGATCACTTTGACTGTATTTCCCCTTTGAGAAGCAGGGGGTCTTCCCAGGTGGGAGCAGGAATCTACAGCCACAGAGTTATAAAGCACAGGACATGCACAGTGTTGCGTAGAAGCTGCGGGATGTTTCTTGGGACCTCGTCAGCTCGAGGTTAATTAACGACTCTTCCTAGATATAAACCCCAGCAGAGGAGAGCGGACGCCAATTCCCACATGTTCTAAATCTATCGAGAGCCAGAAACTAAAAGTGTAAACACAGCAGGCACGCGAAGGGTCAATCCTGCGGGACGCAACGATGAGTCCCTGACGTCCCAACACTCATGGAAATATCCCCTTAAAGGGATGATCTGTGGGGCAAAATGAATGTGAATGATGCCATACAATGTACCGGAAAACGGAAACAAAGTTACGACTGTGGAAAAATGGTGAAAAACAATTCCGCCAATGGTTTTTAGGGTTCCGTCTTAATGGCGTTCGTTGTGTTATAGAAATGACGTCGCAGTACGATTCTCCAGGTCAGTGCGATGACAGCGGCAACAAACTCGTGTACTTTATTTATTTTAGCGGTGACCAAATATTTGACAATTATTTTTTTGTAAAGAATTGATTTGTGTCGCCATTTCCCAAGACCCACAACTCTATTCTGCTGTTGGACTTGTGTAGGGTCTTGATTTTTGCGCGGTGAGATGACGTTCTTATTGTTACGACTTTGGGGTATAGAAGACATTTTGATCCCTTTTTATTGTATTCATTTAAGGAGGGAAAAGAACGCAATTCTGACATTTCGATTCACCATAAGGGATCATCAATTTTATACTTTGGTCGATGGGACATTCAAGGACACAGTGATACCAAGTATGCATTTTTTTTCTTTATTTTTAAAGGATAAATTGTAACTTTTTAAACAGTTTTTACAACTTTTTTGTATTTTTAATTTTGTTTTCCTAGCAGATTTTATCCATTGATCCTCTCCTTACTTGTTCTATATACTCCAATGGTAATAAGAAAAAAAGATTTTTTCCAGATCCAAAGTGCAGGTCTCAATTGTTTTCAGTGGGGTTCGGGTTCAAATTCGGGCACAGTTCTGGTACCTGAACCGAACTTTGGACTAAAGTGTGGGTCGGGTACTAGAACCTGAAATTCCACGGGTCTGCTCATCCCTAAAAATTACGTTTATCTGTGAAGCTCAGGCACAGGCTGGGTTTCATTGGAGTACTGAATTGGCAGCTAAGGGGGTCTTCAGGGGGCCCTGACGCCGTTACAAACCATCAGCTCCTCGCAACTTCAAAGCAAGGAGGACTGAAGGGATCTGGTGCACACGGGATCGCTCTGGGATGGACGTAGCATTGGTGTACCGTGTGCAGCCACACAGGGGCCCAGGAGGTAAGGGGGCCACAACCACCTCCAAAGCAGGTGGAATTGTAATTGTGCAATATGATAAGTTAATGGACTGAAAGCGACCATGTATTGATCTTGCACAGAGGCCCTCATCTGTCTGTGTTAGCTCCTCTGCTGGCTGTATAACACAGACAACACCTAGCGGGTATGATGCGAGCTCAGCTCCTGAGCCTGCTCCAAACAATTGTAACGGACGAGTACATCTAAAGGGAACCTGGGGCCAGTTCAACTGCATTACATTTATCACATTGGTAAAATAAGACAACTCCAGAGCGCCCCCTAGTGGTGACTGCAGGCTGGCAGAATTTTGTTATTGGATTATACGCCTTTGAAAAGGGTTTGGACCACTGTATTAGAAAAAATGAGCTCAGATAATTATACGAATATATTAGTAAACTGTTAAGGTACCTTCACACTGAGCGACTTTACAACGATATCGCTAGCGATCCGTGACGTTGCAGCGTCCTGGATAGCGATATCGTTGTGTTTGACACGCAGCAGAGATCAGGATCCTGCTGTGATATCGTTGGTCGGAGCAGAAAGGCCAGAACTTTATTTCGTCGCTGGATCACCCGCTGACATTGCTGAATCGGCGTGTGTGACGCCGATTCAGCGATGTCTTCACTGGTAATCAGGGTAAACATCGGGTTACTATGATGGAATATAGGCTGAACTGGATGGACAAATGTCTTTTTTCGGCCTTACTAACTATGTTACTATGTTACTATGTTACTATGTTACTAAGCGCAGGGCCACGCTTAGTAACCCGATGTTTACCCTGGTTACCAGTGTAAATGTAAAAAACAAACAAACACTACATACTTACATTCCGGTGTCTGTCGCGTCCCTCGGCATTCTGCTTCCCTGCACTGTCAGCGCCGGCCAGCCGTAAAGCAGAGCACAGCGGTGACATCACCGCTCTGCTTTACGGCCGGCGCTTACACAGTGCAGGGAAGCTGAAGGCGGGGGACGCGACAGACACCGGAATGTAAGTATGTAGTGTTTTTTTTTTTTTACATTTACACTGGTAACCAGGGTAAACATCGGGTTACTAAGCGCGGCCCTGCGCTTAGTAACCCGATGTTTACCCTGGTTACCAGGGGACTTCGGCATCGTTGGTCGCTGGAGAGCTGTCTGTGTGACAGCTCTCCAGCGACCACACAACGACGAAACAGCGACGCTGCAGCGATCGGCATCGTTATCTATATCGCTGCAGCGTCGCTTAATGTGACGGTACCTTTAGGCTCACTAAGTGAGGTGGATCCTCAAAGCCCAATATCCGGGTGGGCACATAGGCAATGGGTGTCGGTGCAACAGGTTGTCGAGGCATGCAGGAAACAGATAGCAGAGGTACAGAAAAAGGTAGCAGAGGTTTTGGAAGCTGCAGACAGGCAGCAGAGGTCCTGAAAGACCAGGAACAGGTAGCAGAGGTCCTGGAAGCTGCAGGCTGACAGTAGACCGCAGATAAGTAGCAGAGGTTCAGAAAGACTAGGAACAGGTAGCAAGGATCCTGGAAGCCTCAGTCAGATTGGAGACATCCTGGAAGCCACAATCGGATAGGAGACTATAGACGGGAAGCAGAAATCAGAAACATGTAGCAGAGGTCCTGGAAGACAAGGACCAGGTATCAGAGGTCCTGGAAGTTGCAAACAGGTAGCAGAGGTCCTGGAAGACCGGGAACTGGTAGTAGAAGTGCTGGAAGCTGCAAACAGTCAGGACTCAGAAGCACTAAACGTTTTAATACCAAGCCCTAAGAGTGTGTTTTGGTAGGCCTTATAGAGGCTTGGGTAGAGGATCACAAAGGAGCACGCCAGGCTATTTGCAGAGCATGACGTGGAGCACAAGAGAGTTCAGAGGACTGGGGTAAAGGGAGCAGAGCCTGGACCTGGGACAGGTGTGTAACACAAAGTCCTCAGCACGGAATGTGAAACCTAAGAGTGACAAAGAGAAAAGGTGTAGATTCACTTTAATACCGGCAAGGCAAACAATTTCTGGCGAGACAAGAATTTATTCTCTTTTTTTTTTTGTACGCCAGTAATTCAGTGTTAAGTAAACACAAAAGAAAAGATGTCAAACATCTCGTTCAGCGACTTAATACTCTGCACGACTACACATTTGTTATAATCAGTGCTGTTTCTCCCCCTTCTCTGTAACTTCCACTGCTACATTCTGGTAGAGTCAGCCATGTTTCCGAGCGCCGGGCAGTGATGTGCTCAGCACTGTAGACATTGAGGATCACATTTATAAAGACTGCACAGCTTTTTGGGGTACAATATGGGGAACGTGTGCGTATTCATAATGTAAGACTCCTGTGGAAAACTGCAAAATAACAACCTGTTCTCCTGTTATACACTCTTCGGGGGGGGTGTACATACAGATTGTACTCCTGAAAAAAGCTCTATGCTTTGTGGCCTTTGTCTTCACTGACCAGAAGGTGACAGCTATCCTCCTCACACGTTATAGTGCCCTATCTTATAATAAATAGGTTGTAAGTTAAAAATACTTAGATTAGAAAAACAACAGTTTATTTCTAAAAAAAAAAAAAAACAGTGCCATTCTTATGTATGTAGAAGAAAAGCTGTAATACCTGACACAACCTGTACGTGAGAGTGGCGCTGTTTAAAAATAATAAAAAGCAAAGCTTTTTGTCCAGGTTAAATAGGGGTAGAGGTAAATAGGTAGCAGAGGTCCAGAAAGACTAGCAACAGGTAGCAGGAATCCTGGAAGCTTCAGGCAGACAGGAGACATCCTGGAGGCAGCAGACGGATAGGAGACTACAGACGGGTAGCAGAGATCCAGAAAGACTATTAACAGGTAGCAGGAATCCTGGAAGCCTCAGGCAGACAGGAGACATCCTGGAAGCAGCAGACGGATAGGAGACTAAAGACGGGTAGCAGAGATCCAGAAAGACTAGAAAAAGGTATCAGGAATCCTGGAAGCCTCAGACAGACAGGAGACATCCTGGAAGCAGCAGACGGATAGGAGAACATAGATGGGTAGCAGAGGTTCAGAAAGACAAGGAACAGGTAGCAGGGGTACTGGAAGCCTCAGGCAGATTGGAGACATCCTGGAAGCCTCAAATGGACAGAAGACCACAGATGGGTTTCAGAGATCCAGAAAGACTAGAAACAGGTATCAGGAATCCTGGAAGCCTCAGGCAGACAGGAGACATCCTGGAAGCAGCAGACGTATAGGAGAACATAGATGGGTAGCAGAGGTTCAGAAAGACAAGGAACAGGTAGCAGGGGTACTGGAAGCCTCAGGCAGATTGGAGACATCCTGGAAGCCTCAAATGGACAGGAGACCACAGACGGGTTGCTGAGGTTCAGAAAGACTAGGAACAGGTAGCAGGGGTACTGGAAGCCTCAGGCAGACAGGAGACATCCTGGAAGCCGAAAACAGATGGATAGCAGAGGTCTTGGAAAATCGGGAAGAGGTAGCAGATGTCTTGGAACTTTAAGATTTAACCTGAACAACCCCTTTTATAAGTTTTTCTGATGCTAGACATTGATGGACACTGGGACCTCATCCACAATGGCTGTATTTTTGGCGCCTTCGGTGCAGACCCGCTATGTTGTGATTAATCCATGCCGGAGATGCCTTTGGATAAATTGCATTGGTGACCAGTAAGAGTGATATGGGGCTGTTTGGTGGGACAGGTGAGTTCAGGGTGAAAGGAAGAAGTTAAAATTTTGAAAACTGAGAAAAAAATATTTCCATACTTTATTAGCAACCATTAAACAAACCAATTCCAAATATAAAATATTGCAAAAGAAAAGAGTCTCGGAATCCAAGTTATCCCCAGATAGAATGACAGGTGTGATCGTAAGGGGTTAATAGAAGCCCCCTCCGGTTGGAGACTTGGTGACACCTTGATGTATCTTATTGAATAACTGCTACAAAGTATCCAGACTCCGACTCTCATCTCTGTCAGTGGCAGGAGGAGGATGTTTTGTGAAATCCGTGCGTTTCATCTTGGTCTCGGACCTTTGATGATCCGTCCATATATTCAGCCCGGTGTCGGCAGGAATCCTGCGAGTCTCTTTATGTCGCCATGAATTGCGCAGGAATCGGAGGAGCAGTGCATGCTGGGAGGACCCCAGATCCCTATTATGTCTTTTGTTTTCTTATCATAACTTATTCTTCATTTGTAGCTCATCAGGTAATGAACGTTCTCTATAGAGAAACTCAGGAGAAGCGTGGACGGAAAAATGCCCTCTATTCATCCGCAGATAACATAATAAGATCACCGCCTAATAAAGATAAAATAACCGCAGGTACGAAAGTATAAAAAGCCGCCATCACCTGTGACGTGAAAAGGACGCAAGCGAGACGGTCAGTACGACCACTGAAAAATGCCTTATAGTTATGAACATATTACATCCCCCAACCCCGAATTGTCAGGTAACACCGGCTATAATGTATGTTTTATGTTATAAAAGGAATGTAGCGCATCATACAGAATGTGGCGGCATTTATGTAACATGCATGTGCAGCGCCCGCTAGGACCTAGGGAATTCTCGGTACTGGGTCTGGTGGTCATTAAAGGGGTAGTCAGGGTGGCAGTGACCCGGTCCGTGGCCCTGGGCGTCCTAGTTAAAGGGAAAGTCTTTAAAGGGGTTGTTTTGAATAAAGAATGTTCGTGATGCCACCTTTGGTTTTCGATCAGGGGTGACCGACGCTGCTTAAAGGGGTCCACTGGGAATGATGGCACTTCAGCAGGGATGGTATGGCTTCCCACAGGTGAAGCTTGATCCCCAGGGCTCCCGATGTAGTGGGTAAAGATGACAGACGGTGTAGTGCCAGAAAGAATTAGAGGACACAAGGTTGCAGTCTCTTTACCTTTTACTGGTGGTATATAGCCACAGTGCAGGGTACGAGTCACAGGTGATGGTGAGGTCCGAGCACCCTGGAAACGATTAGGAATCCCCTTAGTCAGGTGGGATTGGGAGCCTTCCTTATTGCGCTGTAATGAGCGAACTTGGCTTCCTGAGGCTTCTCACAAGATCCTCTCTCCCTCTCTCTCTGTCCTAGGACAGTACCTGCATGGCAGGCAGCGCAAGCCTTTTTACAAGTGTCCCTACTTGCAGCGACTCCGGGGCATAGAGTCCCACACAGCCTCGTACTCCCTGTGCCAAGTTCCTGTACTTCAGCGTGGAGGGAGCCCAGTCACAGCTCCCCTCCAGCTCCTCACTTCTCCTTTGCTCCTTTCTCCTTCACACTCTCTACAGACTAATCTAACTCCTCCTCCAAGCCAGAACATATATAGGGAAGTTCCCCTGAAACCAGGTCTAGAGCTCCCCCTTCTGGCCTGGAGTCAGAACATGTTGCATGTAGGTGCTGCCTGTTAAAGGGATCCTCCTCACTTTCAGGTATGGCATCACCCTCCCTGAAAGGAAGGCAATACCACTGTGGTACCCGAACCTCTGTGGTGCCACACATGCAACACTTACCTGTAGAGGTAGTCCTGTATTATACTCGAGAGCTGCACTCACTATTCTGCTGGTGCAGTCACTGTGTACATGCATTACATTACTTATCTTTAGTTACCTCCTGTATTATACTCCAGAGCTGCACTCACTATTCTGCTGGTGCAGTCACTGTAAACATACATTACTTATCCTGTACTGATCCTGAGTTACATCCTGTATTATACTCCAGAGCTGCACTCACTATTCTGCTGGTGCAGTCACTGTGTACATACATTACATTACTGATCCTCAGTTACCTCTTGTATTATACTCCAGAGCTACACTCACTATTCTGCTGGTGCAGTCACTGTGTACATACATTACATTACTGATCCTGAGTTACCTCCTGTATTATACTCCAGAGCTGCACTCACTATTCTGCTGGTGCAGTCACTGTGTACATACATTACATTACTGATCCTGAGTTACCTCCTGTATTATACTCCAGAGCTACACTCACTATTCTGCTGGTGCAGTCACTATGTACATACATTACATTACTGATCCTGAGTTACATCCTGTATTATACTCCAGAGCTGCACTCACTATTCTCCTGGTGCAGTCACTGTGTACATACATTACATTACTGATCCTGAGTTACCTCCTGTATTATACCCCAGAGCTGCACTCACTATTCTGCTGGTGCAGTCACTGTGTACATACATTACATTACTGATCCTGAGTTACATCCTGTATTATACCCCAGAGCTGCACTCACTATTCTGCTGGTGCAGTCACTGTGTACATACATTACATTACTGATCCTGAGTTACATCCTGTATTATACCCCAGAGCTGCACTCACTATTCTGCTGGTGGTGTCACTGTGTACATACATTATAGAGTACTGAGTACTTGCAATTTACAAATGAGAAAGTTCAGAAGAGAACATCAGCCTGTAAGAACTGCAGGGAGATTACAGCTCTGAGGCTCGTACATCCTCTTCTTCACAGTAGACTGCCGATTGATGGGGCCTCAGCAGCATCATGATATTGGGGAACAATCTGTGTAATATGGAGCATTAACCCCTTAAACGCTTAGTCTGACCACTTCTCACGCTTGCTTACACCGGATTATAAGCGGGATGGTGACGGTTACATCATCGATCTCTCGCCTTGGTCCGTTATTGGCATCGATTTCTCCCCAGAGACAGAACATATAAAGCATGGAAGGTCTCCGCGGAATTTAATTGCGCACTGAACCGACTGTATAATTACCTGCACAGCCATTACTACGCCTGGATGTGAGCAAAACAACAGAGCCGGGCACTGGCCAAGTAACCCCCCATAGCCGGACCCCCAGCATCAGCAGACACGCTACTGGGGGGAGTCAATTTACTAAACCCCCATAATTTATGCCTGGGATATAACACGTGTAATCTGGATTGATTGTAGTTTATTAAAGGGTCTGTACAATAGTATAAGGTTTTGGTTATTTTTGAAGAAACAGCGCCACTCTTGTCTATAGGCTGTGACTGGTATTGCAGCTTCTTTCTATTCACTTAATAAGGGCTCAGCTAAAACACGACATCAAGCACCAGGATAGAAGTGATGCTGTTTTTAGAAAAAAAAAACTGAATATTTTCCAAAAGTAGAACTTTTTATATATAATCCGAGGCAGAAAAATGTAGGAAGGATATGACAAATCAAGCATCTTTATGTATGTGCATAAGATTTCTGGTAATCTTATTCTTACCGGGGGTTCAGTAACTTATAATTAATATTCTGCAGATTTTTATAGAATTGTTCTTTTACAGCGAGCAGTGATTAAGTGTAAAGCATGATGGAGCAGCTTTCTATTAAGTCTGGATATCTAAATGCTAACTTCCTGGAAATAGGTAGAATGAGAAAACAGAAGCAGAACAAGGAAACAGTCACAGCTTCCTTCTACCCAAGTTATGCCAGGAGTGGGTGATATCTGGCACTTGGGTGGGCAGGAGAATTACAATTAGGATTTGTAGCTGAGGATTTACACAGGAGCGCTATAGTATTATCAAACCAGTATTATAGTAGTTATATTCTTGTACATAGGAGCAGTATTATAGTAGTTATATTCTTGTATATAGGGGCAGTATTATAGTAGTTATATTCTTGTATATAGGGGCAGTATTATAGTAGTTATATTCTTGTATATAGGGGCAGTATTATAGTAGTTATATTCTTGTACATGGGAGCAGTATTATAGTAGTTATATTCTTGTATATAGGGGCAGTATTATAGTAGTTATATTCTTGTACATGGGAGCAGTATTATAGTAGTTATATTCTTGTACATAGGGGCAGTATTATAGTAGTTATATTCTTGTACATAGGGGCAGTATTATAGTAGTTATATTCTTGTATATAGGGGCAGTATTATAGTAGTTATATTCTTGTACATGGGAGCAGTATTATAGTAGTTATATTCTTGTATATAGGGGCAGTATTATAGTAGTTATATTCTTGTACATGGGAGCAGTATTATACTAGTTATATTCTTGTACATAGGGGCAGTATTATAGTAGTTATATTCTTGTACATAGGGGCAGTATTATAGTAGTTATATTCTTGTACATAGGGGCAGTATTATAGTAGTTATATTCTTGTACATAGGGGCAGTATTATAGTAGTTATATTCTTGTGCATAGGAGCAGTATTATAGTAGTTATATTCTTGTACATAGGGGCAGTATTATAGTAGTTATATTCTTGTACATAGGGGCAGTATTATAGTAGTTATATTCTTGTACATAGGGGCAGTATTATAGTAGTTATATTCTTGTACATAGGGGCAGTATTATAGTAGTTATATTCTTGTGCATAGGAGCAGTATTATAGTAGTTATATTCTTGTACATAGGGGCAGTATTATAGTAGTTATATTCTTGTACATAGGGGCAGTATTATAGTAGTTATATTCTTGTGCATAGGAGCAGTATTATAGTAGTTATATTCTTGTACATAGGGGCAGTATTATAGTAGTTATATTCTTGTACATAGGAGCAGTATTATAGTAGTTATATTCTTGTACATAGGAGCAGTATTATAGTAGTTATATAATTGTACATAGGAGCAGTATTATAGTAGTTATATTCTTGTACATAGGAGCAGTATTATAGTAGTTATATTCTTGTACATAGGGGCAGTATTATAGTAGTTATATTCTTGTACATAGGAGCAGTATTATAGTAGTTATATTCTTGTACATAGGAGCAGTATTATAGTAGTTATATTCTTGTACATAGGGAGCAGTATTATAGTAGTTATATTCTAGTACATAGGAGCAGCATTATAGTAGTTATATTTTTGTATATAGGGGCAGTATTATAGTAGTTATATTCTTGTACATAGGAGCAGTATTATAGCAGTTATATTCTTGTACATAGGAGCAGTATTATTGTAGTTATATTCTTGTATATAGGGGCAGCATTATAGTAGTTATATTCTTGTACATAGGGGCAGTATTATAGTAGTTATATTCTTGTACATAGGGGCAGTATTATAGTAGTTATATTCTTGTACATAGGGGCAGTATTATAGCAGTTATATTCTTGTACATAGGAGCAGTATTATAGTAGTTATATTCTTGTATATAGGGGCAGCATTATAGTAGTTATATTCTTGTATATAGGGGCAGTATTATAGTAGTTATATTCTTGTACATAGGGGCAGTATTATAGCAGTTATATTCTTGTACATAGGAGCAGTATTATAGTAGTTATATTCTTGTACATAGGGGCAGCATTATAGTAGTTATATTCTTGTATATAGGGGCAGTATTATAGTAGTTATATTCTTGTACATAGGGGCAGTATTATAGCAGTTATATTCTTGTACATAGGAGCAGTATTATAGTAGTTATATTCTTGTATATAGGAGCAGCATTATAGTAGTTATATTCTTGTATATAGGGGCAGTATTATAGTAGTTATATTCTTGTATATAGGGGCAGTATTATAGTAGTTATATTCTTGTACATAGGGGCAGTATTATAGTAGTTATATTCTTGTACATAGGGGCAGTATTATAGTAGTTATATTCTTGTACATAGGGGCAGTATTATAGTAGTTATATTCTAGTACATAGGGGCAGCATTATAGTAGTTATATTCTTGTACATAGTGGGCAGTATTATAGTAGTTATATTCTTGTACATAGGAGGAGTATTATAGTAGATATATTCTTGTACATAGGGGCAGTATTATAGTAGTTATATTCTTGTACATAGGGGCAGTATTATAGTAGTTATATTCTTGTACATAGGAGGAGTATTATAGTAGTTATATTCTTGTACATAGGGGCAGTATTATAGTAGTTATATTCTTGTACATAGGGGCAGTATTATAGTAGTTATATTCTTGTACATAGGGGCAGCATTATAGTAGTTATATTCTTGTACATAGGGGCAGTATTATAGTAGTTATATTCTTGTACATAGGGGCCAGTATTATAGTAGTTATATTCTTGTACATAGGGGCAGTATTATAGTAGTTATATTCTTGTACATAGTGGGCAGTATTATAGTAGTTATATTCTTGTACATAGGGGCAGTATTATAGTAGTTATATTCTTGTACATAGGGGCAGTATTATAGTAGTTATACTCTTGTACATAGGGGCAGTATTATAGGAGTTATATTCTTGTACACAGGAGCAGTATTATAGTAGTTATATTCTTGTACATAGGGGCAGTATCATAGTAGTTATATTCTTGTACATAGGGGCAGTATTATAGTAGTTATATTCTTGTACATAGGGGCAGTATCATAGTAGTTATATTCTTGTACATAGGGGCAGTATTATAGTAGTTATATTCTTGTACATGGAGGGCAGTCTTATAGTAGTTATATTCTTGTACATAGGAGCAGTATTATAGTAGTTATATTCTTGTACATAGGGGCAGTATTATAGTAGTTATATTCTTGTACATAGGGGCGGTATTATAGTAGTTGTATTCTTGATCTTAGGGGCGGTATTATTTGTGATGGAGTGTTGCTCAGCAGAGGATGATACTGCACAGAGAAGATAGCTGCTCTCAGTATAAATGTCAGTTGTTCCTCCTTTGTGATTAATGATGGGAACATTCAAAATGGAATAAATCATATTTCGGTATCCCGGCTGTTTTCTCTCTTTTTACCATGTGATTTTGGAATATTTGCTGAGCTCCTGGTTGTGCCATCAGCTGTTCTTGCCCTCGTCCTTTTCCTGGTTTCCTCTGTCCTTCTCGTCCTGTTTGTATACCGCAGTTACAGGCGTTCTGGATTCGCTGATGTGACTGTTCCATGTTTCCAGCTGTTATAATTTCAGCCTTTCCTGTCTGCAGCAATGGACGGATGGGCTGAGGCGTCCCTGTAATTTGCGCAGTGGATTGCCGTGCTTCTTGCTGACTCCCTCCCTGGTGCGCTGCTGAATTCTGCAATAACCTCTGAAGGTCGTGGTGATTGCCTCACTGCCACCTCAGGGTGTGTGCCACCACCGAGAAGATGATGGACCCTGGGAAAGTAGGGAAAAGGTGACACCCGCCAAAAAGGCTCACGGTATGTGAGCAGCTGATCCGCCTCCGCCAGGCTCATATGATGCCGCCACTCACTCATACACAGCTATATGGCTGCTGTTCTGCTTAATAACCCAGGGTTACATAAATCCACTGACATAGAGCGGAAAATTGCTCAGATTACAGGTATTATTTTTTAAGATTACTAAGCGTAACAGCTTTGCAAATATGTCCTTTGCCCAACACTGCACCGTTAATATCAACATATAGTGCTTGATAGTACCACCATATAATGGCTTAATGCTACCATATAATGCTTCATTAATACAACCATATAGTGCTGCAATAATAGAACCATAAAGTGACTGTACTATACCACCATACGATGTTTTAATAATATGATCACATAATGCTGCAGTAATACCTCCATATAATGTCTGTTTAATACCACCATATCATGCTTCAATAATGCCAGCATATAATACTTCAATTATACCACCAGAGTCCTGCAATAATACCACCATAAAATGGCAAGATAATACGACTATATAGTGCTGCAATAATATCACTACGTAATGCTGCAATTATACCCCCATATAATGTCTGTTTAAAGCCACCATATAATGCTGCAATAATACCATCATACAATGGCTGCATATAATATACCCACCTTGTAATTCTTCAATAATATGACCATATAGTACTGCAATAATATCCCCATATAATGTCTGTTTAATGGCACCATATAATGCTGCAATAATACCATCATACAATGTCTGCATATACCCACCTTGTAATTTTTCAATAATATGACATATAGAGCTGCAATAATATCACCATACTATGCCTGCATAATACCACCATATAATACTTCAATAATACCTCCATAATTCATTTATACCACCATAGAGTGCTTCAATAATACCACTATAAAATGCCAACATAATTCCACTAAATATTACTGCAATAATACTACCATATAATGCTGGAATAATACGACCATACAATGCCTGCATAAATTCATCATGTAACAATTCAATACTACCACCATATATTGCTGCAACAATAGTGCTATGCTTTGCCTTCATAATACCACCATGCAATATTTCAATAATATGACCATACAGTGATGCAATAACACCGATATACTTTGCCTGCATAAACCCATTAAATAATGCTCAAATACTATAACTATTCAATGCCCTAATAATAGCACAAAATAGTGTTCTAGTAATACCACCATATTATGTGCGTATACTACCATCATGTAGTGCCTAAATACAGCGGGTCATGATATCATGACCGTCTATAGTGCCCCAAAAAGCGAAGTCTCCGATGCTGAAAACTAAAAGGACAAAACCTCTGAACAGCGCTGATCTATAGCCGCACGCAACATCCATGTATACATGACGCACGGGAGGGGAATATAGAACATTTCCAGGTGCCCCATACATTTCAGTGGCAGATAATCCACGGTTTACTGGTGATAATTACATGTTTTATTTATTTCTGTAAACTCAGATTATCATTTAAATCACTTTCTTCTGTGTCTTTCCACAATCATAAATAATACAGCATGCCGGAAATGTCGGATCTGACACACAGGTACAACAGCCGAACATAGGGGGCAGTATTATAGTAGTTATATTTTTGTATATAGGGGCAGTATTATAGTAGTTATATTCTTGTACATAGGGGCAGTATTATAGTAGTTATATTCTTGTACATAGGGGGCAGTATTATAGTAGTTATATTCTTGTACATAGGAGCAGTATTATAGTAGTTATATTCTTGTACATAGGAGGCAGTATTATAGTAGTTATATTCTTGTACATAGGGGCAGTATTATAGTAGTTATATTCTTGTACATAGGGGCAGTATTATAGTAGTTATATTCTTGTACATAGGGGGCAGTATTATAGTAGTTATATTCTTGTACATAGGAGCAGTATTATAGTAGTTATATTCTTGTACATAGGGGCAGTATTATAGTAGTTATATTCTTGTACATAGGGGGCAGTATTATAGTAGTTATATTCTTGTACATAGGGGGCAGTATTATAGTAGTTATATTCTTGTACATAGGGGGCAGTATTATAGTAGTTATATTCTTGTACATAGGAGCAGTATTATAGTAGTTATATTCTTGTACATAGGGGCAGTATTATAGTAGTTATATTCTTGTACATAGGGGCAGTATTATAGTAGTTATATTCTTGTACATAGGGGGCAGTATTATAGTAGTTATATTCTTGTACATAGGGGGCAGTATTATAGTAGTTATATTCTTGTACATAGGGAGCAGTATTATAGTAGTTATATTCTCGTAGATATGAGCAGTATTATAGTAGTTATATTCTTGTACATAGGAGCAGTATTATAGTAGTTATAATCTTGTACATAGGGGCAGTATTATAGTAGTTATATTCTTGTACATAGGGGCAGTATTATAGCAGTTATATTCTTGTACATAGCAGCAGTATTATAGTAGTTATATTCTTGTACATAGGGGGCAGTATTATAGTAGTTGTATTCTTGTACATAGGGGGCAGTATTATAGTAATTATATTCTTGTACACAGGAGCAGTATTATAGTAGTTATATTCTTGTACATAGGAGCAGTATTATAGTAGTTATATTCTTATACATAGGGAACAGTATTATAATAGTTATATTCTTGTATATAGGGGGCAGTATTATAGTAGTTACATTCTTGTAAATAGGGGCAGTATTATAGTAGTTATATTCTTGTACATAGGAGCAGTATTATAGTAGTTATATTCTTGTACATAGGGCGCAGTATTATAGTAGTTATATTCTTGTACATAGGGGCAGTATTATAGTAGTTATATTCTTGTACATAGGAGCAGTATTTATAGTAGTTATATTCTTGTACATAGGAGCAGTATTATAGTAGTTATATTCTTGTACATAGGGGAAGTATTATAGTAGTTATATTCTTGTACATAGGTGCAGTATTATAGTAGTTATATTCTTGTACATAGGAGCAGTATTATAGTAGTTATATTCTTGTACATAGGGGAAGTATTATAGTAGTTATATTCTTGTACATAGGTGCAGTATTATAGTAGTTATATTCTTGTACATAGGAGCAGTATTATAGTAGTTATATTCTTGTGCATAGGGGAAGTATTATAGTAGTTATATTCTTGTATATAGAGGCAGTATTATAGTAGTTATATTCTTGTACATAGGGGCAGTATTATAGTAGTTATATTCTTGTACATTGGAGCAGTATTATAGTAGTTATATTCCTGTACATAGGGGCAGTATTATAGTAGTTATATTCTTGTACATAGGGGCAGTATTATAGTAGTTATATTCTTGTACATAGGGACAGTATTATAGTAGTTATATTCTTGTACATAGGGGAAGTATTATAGTAGTTATATTCTTGTATATAGAGGCAGTATTATAGTAGTTATATTCTTGTACATAGGGGCAGTATTATAGTAGTTATATTCTTGTACATTGGAGCAGTATTATAGTAGTTATATTCCTGTACATAGGGGCAGTATTATAGTAGTTATATTCTTGTACATAGGGGCAGTATTATAGTAGTTATATTCTTGTACATAGGGGCAGTATTATAGTAGTTATATTCTTGTACATAGGGGGCAGTATTATAGTAGTTATATTCTTGTACATAGGGGCAGTATTATAGTAGTTATATTCTTGTACATAGGAGCAGTATTATAGTAGTTATATTCCTGTACATAGGGGCAGTATTATAGTAGTTATATTCCTGTACATAGGGGCAGTATTATAGTAGTTATATTCTTGTACATAGGAGCAGTATTATAGTAGTTATATTCTTGTACATAGGGGGCAGTATTATAGTAGTTATATTCTTGTACATAGGGACAGTATTATAGTAGTTATATTCCTGTACATAGGGACAGTATTATAGTAGTTATATTCTTGTACATAGGAGCAGTATTATAGTAGTTATTTTCTTGTACATATGGGCAGTATTATAGTAGTTATATTCTCGTAGTTATGGGCAGTATTATAATACTTAGGGGCAGTTTTATTGTATTTCCTCCCTTGTAATATATTGTAGGAAGTGATGGAAGTGCAGTCTGTACAGACAGGAGCAGATAAATTATTAAGAGATATGAAGGCATCAATTAAATAGAATGACTGTATCAGCGCAGGTTATT